>NC_138295.1:66565000-67092500 GCF_965601325.2 Salmo salar
AAATACACACACACACACACACACACATACACACACAAACACACACACAGAGAGAGGGGTGATTACTGCTGCTCTGGTGAGAGCATGGCTTTTGATCTCCTAACATATTGGAAAGCACTTAAAGGCGTCCCGCTCGCCAGCTGAGAAGCATAAATGGATGACATCACACCCAGACAGGGTCTCCCACCCAGCCCACTGTATCCAGGGGCTTCTCCCTGTGCCAATATCAATTAGATTAACAGGATTATGTAAATCTCCCTCTCAGGTTGGTGGTTACTGTAATTTGGATTTATTAGAAGAATAAAGTGTAACTTAAAAACGTTGTCTTTTCATTTGAAATTCCAATGGACACCTAGACAGTTCTTTATGAACAGCAGATTGAATGGCTCACATTTTTTATTATTTTTTGAAAACTATTTTTAGATATCCACACTCATTGTAAATACGTGTTTAGAAGCTTCTGATAAGCTATCATAACATTATATCCCACAACAAAAACATCCTGTCCTATTCTATAAGAGATCATGAAACTGAATGACTTTGAAGTCCATATTAATTCTATGCCCCCCCCTCAATTGTCTTTGTTTACTCCACACTGAGAATGACCTCTAACGTCTGTTGACCTTTGAACCCCTCATCTCCCTCCAGGAACCCTGAATAGGTAACAGGAAACCATTGAGAGGTCACCCCCGCCCAACTACCTACTACCTGCCTCTGACCTGCAGCACCACGAGCTGTCAACCTGAACACACCGCATCTCCCCTGTCCATCCCTACCCCCTCCCACCTCCCCCCAGGAAATAGGAAACAGTGGAAGCACAAAGAATGAGGTCTTTGTCTAAATCCCTGACTCCAAAGACCCTCTAGGTATCAGGACACAGAGATCCTCCTCCAAGAAACCTGACTGTCTAACAGTTTAAAACAGCAAACTGAATGCAGCAGCATCCTCCATTCAATCCCCCTCTTCCAGTCCTATCATAGTAATATCCCATGCTGAACTCATTGACATCGGGTGCTGTAGGAGGCCTGGAGGACAGGCAGTGTGCCCCCGGTGATGCGTTGGGCAGACCGCACAACCCTCTGGAGAGCTCTGCGTTTGCTGGCGGTGCAGCTGCCGTACCAGACGGTGATACAGCCCGACAGGATGCTCTCAATTGTGCATCTGAAAAGGTTTCTGATGGTCTTCGGGGCCAAGCCAAGTTTCTTCAGCCTCCTGAGGTTGAAGAGGCACTGTTGTGCCATCTTCACCACACTGTCTATGTGGGTGGACCATTTCAGATTGTCAGTGATGTGTACGCCGAGGAACTTGAAGCTTTCCACCTTCTCCACTGCCACTGCAGGGGCCAAAGTATAAAACACAACATGGTAGCATGGGAAAAGATTTTTAACTGGTGGTGGGGATGGTGGACTCTGACTGAAGCATTTCAAATCATTAAAAACTCCCAGCCTTAGCATGTGTTTGCTGTAAACGCAGAACAGGGAGTGTTCGTGTCCAACCACCTAATTATTTCTACGGAGCTGTGATGCAGCACTGAAACCCATTGGCCTTGGAAGCATGTACTGTATAGCTGAAGGACATATTTGGATGCAAGGATGTATTTTTTGGACAGCTTTTGGTATGCCAATGAAACAAAATGTATTTCTTGAAGAAGTATGAGGATTTGGTGGAAGTTAATGGATAAAGGAAATATGTTGCAGGAGCGTGTTACTGACTCTAGAGAGTGTTACTGACTCTAGAGAGTGTTGCTGTCTCTAGAGAGTGTTACTGAATCTAGAGAGTGTTGCTGTCTCTAGAGAGTGTTACTGAATCTAGAGAGTGTTACTGAATCTAGAGAGTGTTACTGAATTTAGAGTGTTACTGAATCTAGTGAGTGTTACTGAATCTTGAGACTGTTACTTACTCTAGAGAGTGTTACTGAATCTAGTGAGTGTTACTGAATCTTGAGACTGTTACTTACTCTAGTGAGTGTTACTGACTCTAGAGAGTGTTACTGACTCTAGAGAGTGTTACCAACTCTAGAGTGTTACTAGTTCTAGAGAGTGTTACTAGTTCTAGAGAGTGTTACTAGTTCTAGAGAGTGTTACTGAATCTAAAGAGTGTTACTGAATCTAGAGAGTGTTACTAGTTCTAGAGAGTGTTACTAGTTCTAGAGAGTGTTACTGAATCTAAAGAGTGTTACTGAATCTAGAGAGTTTTACTGACTCTAGAGTGTTACTAGTTCTAGAGAGTGATACTGACTCTAGAGAGTGTTACTAGTTCTAGACAGTGTTACTGACTCTACAGAGTGTTACTAGTTCTAGAGTGTGTTACTAGTTCTAGAGAGTGTTACTGACTCTAGAGAATGTAACTAGTTCTAGTTCATACTCTTTAGCAGGGGTGTCAAAATCATTTCATGGAGGGCCTACTGTCTTCTGATTTTTGGTTGTTCCTTTCAATTAAGCCATAGACAACCAGGTGAGGGGAGTTGTTTCTTACTAATCAGTGACCTTAATTCATCAGTCAAGTACAAGATAGCAGCAAAAACCCGCAGACACTCTGCCCTCCGTGGAATGAGTTTGACACGTACTCTAGAGTGATGCTAAAGACATGCCACCAGCCCTTACTGAAAAAAACAGTTCTGGCAAACCTTTGGCCAATTTGCAGTAAATTTGTGGCAAGCTCATATTTTCAAATGAAAGTGACTTTTGTGGCAAACTGTTACGGAAAATTTGCAGCGACTTCTGGGAAACTTGTGGTGAACATTCTACTGTTTGCTGCAAACACAACATGAATATACAAATTCATACTGACTTTTGGTTACTGTGTGTTAACAACATTTAAATGTTGTATCTATATAAACCAAATCACATAACCTTAGATGAACTTGCTTTTCACAGAGAAAACTAAACTAAACATACTAAATGTAGTAAATATACTAAACAACATGAATTAAATGTCTTAACAGATAGAAATAAATCCAATACAACTTGAAATCATCAGCATGCTAATTAAGAAAAGAGCAAAGACTGGATATTTCCCAAATACATGATTTATTTAATATTTTTATGTAGCTACAACATTTAGATGAGAGAAATCAAATCGATTTTTATTGGTTACATACTCATGGTTAGCAGATGTTATTGCGAGTGTAGTGAAATGCTTGTAAATGTGAACGCTATGGGGATGTTGACCTTAGGATAAGAGGCAACTACAGAATGTACATGAGCCAAGTAAAAATTGAGCAATAGCTTTCAACCAATGGATGTTTAAAGATAATAAACATTTTTCATATAATTAAAACAACAAACACTCAATCAAACCCAGTTCAGAATGATTGCCTATTTGAGTGAAATTTGGACAAGGGCTCAGCGGAAGTCCTTTGTCGAAACTGTGTTGAATGCATGCACTGAAACAATCAGAAACCACACCAAAAATACGATACTGAAAGAAATTACTGAAAACATTTTCTATTGTGGCATCTTAAAAGATAGACTTAGTTACTAATACGCAGATTTGGCTTTGGAAAAATGGGGTCAGCTGTTAGAAAGTTGCCTATGCTTCTCACTGAAACTGGCATTCTATACATTTTTCAGCAAGGAAACAATGTTTCTGTGTTGTGTAAATGCTATAAACTCAGCAAAAAAAGAAATGTCCTCTCACTGTCAACTGTGTATATTTTCAGCAAACTTAACAAGCGTAAATATTTATATGAACATAAGACTCAAAAACTGAGACATAAATCTGAACAAGTTCCACAGACATGTAACTAACAGAAATTGAATAATGTGTCCCTGAACAAAGGAGGGGTCAAAATCAAAAGTAACAGTCAGTATCTGGTGTGGCCACCAGCTGCATTAAGTACAGCAGTGCATCTCCTCCTCATGGACTACACCAGATTTGCCAGTTCTTGCTGTGAAATGTTGCCCCACTCTTCCACCAAGGCACCTGCAAGTTCCCGGACATTTCTGGGGGGAATGGCCCTAGCCCTCACCCTCAGATCCAACAGGTCCCAGACGTGCTCAATAGGATTGAGATCCGGGCTCTTCACTGGCCATGGCAGAACACTGACATTCCTGTCTTGCAGGAAATCACGCACAGAACAAGCAGTATGGCTGGTGGCATTGTCATGCTGGAGGGTCATGTCAGGATGAGCCTGCAGGAAAGGTACCACATGAGGGAGGAGGATGTCTTCCCTGTAACGCACAGCGTTGAGATTGCCTGCAATGACAACAAGCTCAGTTCGATGATGCTGTGACACACAGCCCCAGACCATGATGGACCCTGCACCTCCAAATCGATCCCGCTCCAGAGTACAGGCCTCGGTGTAACGCTCATTCCTTCGACGATAAACCATCACCAGCTTTTTGTCCCTGGTGAGACAAAAACACGACTAATCAGTGAACAGTACTTTTTGCCAGTCCTGTCTGGTCCAGCGATGGTGGGTTTTGTACCCATAGGCAATGTTGTTGCCGGTAATGTCTGGAGGAGACCTGCCTTACAACAGGCCTACAAGTCTTCAGTCCAGCCTCTCTCAGCCTATTGAGGACAGTCTGAGCACTGATGGAGGGATTGTGCGTACCTGGTGTAACTCGGGCAGTTGTTGTTTCCATCCTGTACCTGTCCCGCAAGTGTGATATTCAGATCCTGTGCAGGTATTGTTACACGTGGTCTGCCACTGCGAGGATGATCAGCTTTCCGTCCTGTCTCCTTGTAGCACAGTCTTAGGCGTCTCACAGTACGGACATTGCAATTTATTGCCCTGGCCACATCTGCAGTCGTCATGCCTCCTTGCAGCATGCCTAAGGCACGTTCACGCAGATGAGCAGGGACCCTGGGCATCTTTCTTTTGCTGTTTTTCAGAGTCAGTAGAAAGGCCTCTTTATTGTCCTAAGTTTTCATAACTGTGACCTTAATTGCCTACCGTCTGTAAGCTGTTAGTGTCTTAACGTCCGTTCCACAGGTGCATGTTCATTAATTGTTTATGGTTCATTAAACAAGCATGAGAAACAGTGCTTAAACCCGTTACAATGAAGACCTATGAAGTTATTTTGATTTTTACGAATTGTCTTTGAAAGACAGGGTCCTGAAAAAGGGCTTTCTTTTTTTGTTGAGTTTATAAACAAATAGAAGGTAGTATAAGGGCACAGATGGAGATAAGCACAAGGACAGGTGAAACAGATCAGGGTGTGACAGATAGCCCTATTTGGTAAAATACCAAGTCCATATTATGTCAAGAAAAGTTCAAATAAGCAAAGAGAATGTGTTATTTCATAGTTTGATGTCTTCACTATTATTCTACAATGTATAAAATAGTAAAAATAAAGAAAAAACCTTGAATGAGTAGGTGTTCTAAAACTTTTGACCGGTAATGTATGCAAACTCAAAATTGAATCCGTCTTATTTTTTTGAAGCCCCTAACCATGTGTGTGAGATGTATACTTTTGTTTCAAAGTAGAATTGTTAGTTATCACGATAATTGTGCAAAAATATGAACGCTAATGTTAGCTAGCTAGCTAAGTGTTAGCCAGTCAGTGGCGATGACAGATTGAAAATGGTACCAACAAAATGTGTTTCACTATGCAATAAAAAATGACATTGCTATCTAAGCATCAATTCAAGTTTATTAGGAAGTTGAATTAATAAGTTAGACACTCACTGGACTACTTTGGTAGGTAGCTATCTAGATAGCTTGGTTTCCATTTTCCAACATATTTTTCTAATCCCCCTGATTGGTCCTCTATGGTTACTGGTCTTGGAACTCGTGTGTTCACCAGTGACGGCTTCTTGCAAACTGTTTGCCACTAGTGGTAACAAATATTATTCTTGCCAAATTTCTGGCAAAATTTTGTGGCACACTATTTAATTTGCAAATTTACCACAAACTTGTGGGAAGTCTACTGCAACAAATTCCTTTCTGTAAGGGAGGACAAACATCCCTAAAGTTATTAATGACAGTAGTGGAAGTGGATGGATACTGTTGTTGTGTTATTGCTCAAGAAGAATAGGCTACATAATTGCATCAACGCTTAGTCATTTATATCATGACATTGAGTCAATTTCATTCATTCTCTCACAGATTCTTTCTTATCTAGATGACTTAAATGTCTTAGGCCATGAGGCACACTCCATGACAAACAATGCATTTAACAGTTATCAAACCAAAACATGCCATTGCACTAAACCAGCATTAGCTGACATCTCAGTACAGTGCAGACATACAGTTGAAGTCGGAAGTTCACATACACCTTAGCCAAATATATTTAAACTCAGTTTTTCACAATTCCTGACATTTAATCCTTGTAAAAAGTCCCTGTCTTAGGTCAGTTAGGATCACCACTTAATTTTAAGAATGTGAAATGTCAGAAAAATAGTAGAGAGAATGATGTATTTCAGCTTGTATTCCTTTCATCACATTCCCAGTGGGTCAGAAGTTTACATACACTCAATTAGTATTTGGTAGCATTACCTTTAAATTGTTTAACATGGGTCAAATGTTTCGGGTAGCTTTCCACAAGCTTCCCACAATAAGTTGGGTGAATGTTGGCCCATTCCTCTTGACGGAGCTGGTGTAACTGAGTCAGGATTGTAGGCCTCCTTGCTCGCACATGCTTTTTCAGTTCTGCCCACACATTTGTGCTTTGTGCTTTGTGATGGCCACTCCAATACCTTGACTTTGTTGTCCTTAAGCAATTTTCTCACATCTTCGGAAGTATGCTTGGGGTCATTGTCCATTTGGAAGACCAATTTGCGACCAAGCTTTAACTTCCTGACTGATGTCTTGAGATGTTGCTTTAATACAGCCACATAATTTCCCTTCCTCATGATGCCATCTATTTTGTGAAGTGCACCAGTCCCTCCTGCAGCAAAGCACCCCCACAACATGATGCTGCCACCTCCGTCCATCTCGGCTGGGATGGTGTTCTTCGGCTTGCAAGCCTACCCATTTTTCTTCCAAACATAGCTATGGTCATTATGGCCAAACAGTTCTATTTTTGATTCATCACACCAGAGGACATTTGTCCAAAAAGTATGATCTTTGTCCCCATGTGCAGTTGCAAACCGTAGTCTGGCTTTTTTTATGGCGGTTTTGGAGCAGTGGGCTGAGCGGCCTTTCAGGTTACGTCGATATAGGACTCGTTTTACTGTGGATAGAGATACTTTTGTACCTGTTTCCTCCAGCATCTTAACAAGGTCCTTTGCTGTTGTTCTGGGATTGATTTGCACTTTTCGCAACAAAGTACGTTCATCTCTAGGAGACAGAACGCGTCTCCTTCCTGAGCAGTATGACGGCTGCGTGGTCCCATGGTGTTTATACTTGTGTACTATTGCTTGTACAGATAAACGTGGTACTTTCAGACGTTTGGAAATTGCTCCCAAGGATGAACCAGATTTGTAGAGTTCCACCATTTTTTTCTGAGGTCTTGGCTGATTTCTTTTGATTTTCCCATGATGTCAAGCAAAGAGGCACTGAGTTTGAAGGTAGGCCTTGAAATACATTCACAGGTACACTTGACTCAAATGGTGTCAGAAGTTTCAAAAGCCATGACATCATTTTCTGGAATTTTCCAAGCTGTTTAAAGGCACAGTCAACTTAGTGTATGTAAACTTCTGACCCACTGGAATTGTGATACAGTGAATTATAAGTGAAATTATCTGTCTGTAAAAAATTGTTGGAAAAATTACTTGTGTCATGCACAAAGTACATGTCCTAACCGACTTGCCAAAACTATAGATTGTTAACAAGAAATTTGTGGAGTGGTTGAAAAACTAGTTTTAATGACTCCAACCTAAGTGTATGTAAACATCCGACTTCAACTGTAGGTAAAACTGAATGGTACTTAGTGTGATACTGTATGTCAGCACAGATTCTCATATAACACATGAACAATAGGAAACACAATGTAAAGTTGTCTGGTGGCTAGGACAAAGGGTATTTCTTTTATGATGTTCTGTGTGTGTGTGTGTGTGTGTGTGTGTGTTTGGGTGCATGCGTGGGTGTGGGTGTGGGTGTGTGTGTGTGTGTGTGTGTGTGTGTGTGTGTGTGTGTGTGTGTGTGTGTGTGTGTGTGTGTGTGTGTGTGTTGGGTGCATGCGGTGTGTGTGTGTGTGTGTGTGTGTGTGTGTGTGTGTGTGTGTGTGTGTGTGTGTGTGTGTGTGTGTGTGTGTGTGTGTGTGTGTGTGTGTGTGTGTTTGGGTGCATGCGTGGGCGTGTGTGTGTGCGCTCAGATTTTGAATCCAAACTCAGATGTTATAAAGGGGTCTCAGATTCATTGTTTCTTTCTCTTCTCTGACCTGTGCTGGTGTGATACACTCACTCTCTCTCCACACTTGGGGTATGGTCTTTCAGGCTATGACTCATCTCTCTCTCTCTCTCCCTCTCTGATCATGCCTAGAATAATGACTTGTAATGCTTTGTAATTTAAGATTATGCCTTGTATGTGAATCCATTAATTTTACAAAGTAATTAAATACACTTGAATTTAGAATCCCATTCTGACATTTCTTGATTGCATATTATTGTAATTCAGCTAGTCTCTTGCATATTGCTAAATCATCTTTATGGTGTCAGATAAATATTTTAATAGGCTAATTGCAGTCTTATTATGAGTTGCAAGTGAGGTACTATATATACACTGAACAAAATATGAATGCAACATGTAAAGTGTTGGTCCCATGTTTCATGAGCTGAAATAAAAGATCCCAGAAATTGACGACGTGTATGGCATCATGTGGACAAGCGGTTTGCTGATGTCAACATTGTGAACAGAGTGCCCCATGGTGGCGGTGGGGTTATGGTATGTGCAGACATAAGCTACGAACACAATTACATTTTATCAAAGGCAATTTGAATGCACAGAGATACTGTGACGAGATCCTGAGGCCCATTGTTGTGCCATTCATCCTCCGCCATCACCTCATGTTGCATGATAATGCCATGTCACAAGGATCTGTACACAATTCCTGGAAGCTGAAAATGTTCCAGTTCTTACATGGCCTGCATACTCACCAGACATCTCCCCCATTGAGCATGGGATGTTTGGGATGTTCTTGGTCGACGTGTAGGACAGTGTGTTCCAGTTCCCACCACTATCCAGCAACTTCGCACAGCCATTGAAGAGGAGCGGGACAACATTCCACAGGTCACGATCAACAGCCTGATCAACCCTATTCAAAGGCAAATGGGGGTCACACCAGAAACTAACTTTTAATCCACGCCCCTACTTTTTTTTTCTCCCCATAATACAATACGTTCCCTCCTCAAATCAAAATCAAATCAAGTAAAATTTTATTGGTCACATACACATGGTTAGCAGATGTTAATGCGAGTGTAGCGAAATGCTTGATGTTGTTGATAGCCCTAGCTGCACATTAGCAAGCTGTCCCTCCAGGCCTTAGCTGTGACCGGTCGTCATTAGAGGCACACAGCACCTGAGGAAGTACAGGAGAGGGTTTGATAGCTGCTCTGTCTGCCGGCTGGGGTGAGTGTGTAGTTTCCAACTGGGTTTTTCTTCCTCCTCTTTATGATTGTGATCATTGCTTCACACATACACAGCCCCCTCTCAGTGTTCAGAACCAGAGACAGCTGGGACTTTAAACTGAAGAGTTGAGAGAGAGAGCGAGAGAGAGATCCTGCCATCGGTCACTACTCTGCATTCCTCTGCTCCTAAAACACAGTCAACCAACCAGCTCCCTCCCTCAGGGCCCCTGTGAGAATGGGTGTGTGGAGAAACCACTGGTGGCTAATTACAGCTCTCTCTCATCACCAATAAAACCAGACAAGAGCTCCAGAGTTCTCAACCATGGTCGTGTGCGTGGGTGTGTGTGGGGACAGGGATCATTACTGCGGCATGATGTGCTAATGTCTTTAATGGCCGTTGCTTAATCCACCACCTCGTTATTCACCATAGAGACTTGACATTTTGCTATTTGTTGAACATTAAAACAGTTGGCAAGAAAGAGAGAGAGAGAGAGTGAAAACATTCTCAGGAGGGGACAGGACTAAACATCTGGACCAGACTCACAGTCCAAAAGTACCTAGTGTAAATCATGCATGTGCAAACTCAGCACTTTACCTGCTGAGTGTCATTCTAAAGTAATCAAATGCATTTCGGACGCATTATTTACATGACATTACAAGTAACTTACTCATAAGTCATGTTTCTGCAAAGGGCATACACTGCAGTAGGCCTGGGCTACAGCTGCCAACAGCACTATAACACAGAGTCTTTCCTGGAAAGATCTTTAAACCTCAGGGCACATATATATCACATCACATCACATGAGCAGACCAAGTGCAGGGCCAGGGTCAATTTACAAGCGTATAATGAGCGGATGTAGACCTGGCAGAGAATAATCCAGATTTCCTCTCTCTTCTTTTATAAATCTAAACTAATCAAGATATAGGGGTAATTATTGGCTTCCTGAGTGGAGTGACTGCAGAGCTTTGGTCTGACCTAGATCTGCCACTGTGTGTGTGTGTATGTATGTGTGTGACCTGAGTTTCAGATTTCCCCTCACTGAATGAATGAGCTTCCTGTCATTCTGAAGGTTGCCCCGAAGGCCTGTGGCCTACAATCCTACCCTGGCCTGGATGAAAACACACACACTCACACTCACACTTCTGGAGGACCCAGGGGTCATTTTTAGTTTCCATTTTAGTTTTGTCAGACCACAAAACTTTTTGCCACGTGGCTACAGAATCTCTGGAGGATTTTTTTTAGCATGCTTCAAACGAGATTGAAGGTGGGGTTTCTTGAGTAATGGCTTCTTTTTTTTACCTCCCTACCATATATGCCAGATTTGTGGAGTGCTTTGAATATTGTTGTCACATGTACACAAAGCCTGTAGCTCTTTGAAAGTTGCCATTGGACTCTTGGTAGCCTCTCTGATCAGTCTCCTACTTGCTCAGACATCCGGTTTTGAGGGATGGCCTGGTGTAAGCAGGGTCTTGGTGGTGCAACACCTTCCACAGCTTAATAATCGTCTTGACTGTGCTCCAAGGGATATTCAAGTCCTTTGAAATACTGTTATACCCATCCCCTGATCTGTGCCTTTTCACAACTTTGTTCGGGAATTCTTTTGATTGCTGTTTGGTACATGTGTTTGCTTTGCAATTCACTACACAGCAGAGGGAACCTTCAGGAACTGCTGAATTTATCCTGAAATCATGGGAATAATAATTTAGGACTGCTAGATAATTTAGGACTGCTATTACAAGGGGTGTGGACACTTATCCAACCAGGCTAAAATCATAAAATCATGAAAAAAATGTAATTTGGAAATTTAGGATCACCACTTTATTTTAAGAATGTGAAATGTCAGAATAACAATAGAGAGAATTGTGTATTTCAGCTTTTATTTCTTTCATCACATTCCCAGTGGGTCAGAAGTTTACATACACTCAATTAGTATTTGGTAGCATTGCCTTTAAATTGTTTAACTTAGGTCAAACGTTTTGGGTAGCCTTCCACAAGCTTCCCACAATAAGTTGGGTGAATTTTGGCCCATTCCTCCAGACAGAGCTGGTGTAACTGAATCAGTTTTGTAGGCCTCCTTGCTCGCACATGCTTTTTCAGTTCTGCCCACAAATTTTCTATGGGATTGAGGTCAGGGCTTTGTGATGGCCACTCCAATACTTTGACTTTGTTGTCCTTAAGCCATTTTGACACAACTTCGGAAGTATGCTTGGGGTCATTGTCCATTTGGAAGACCAATTTGCAACCAAGCTTTAACTTCCTGACTTGCCTTGATGTCTTGAGATGTTGCTTCAATACATCCACATAATTTTCCTTCTCATGATGCCATCTATTTTGTGAAGTGCACCAGTCCCTCCTGCAGCAAAGCACCCCCACAACATGATGCTGCCACCCCCGTCCATCATGGCTGGGATGGTGTTCTTCGGCTTGCAAGCCTACCCATTTTTCTTCCAAACATAGCTATGGTCATTATGGCCAAACAGTTCTATTTTTGTTTCATCAGACCAGAGGACATTTCTCCAAAAAGTACGATCTTTGTCCCCATGTGCAGTTGTAAACCGTAGTCTAGCTTTTTAATGGCGGTTTTGGAGCAGTGGGCTGAGCGACCTTTCAGGTTACATCGATATAGGACTCGTTTTACTGTGGATAGAGATACTTTTGTACCTGTTTCCTCCAGCATCTTCACAAGGTCCTTTGCTGTTGTTCTGGGATTGATTTGCACTTTTCGCACCAAAGTACGTTTATCTCTAGGAGACAGAACACGTCTCCTTCCTGAGCGGTATGACGGCTGCATGGTCCCATGGTGTTTATACTTGCGTACTATTGTTTGTACAGATAAACGTGGTACTTTCAGGCGTTTGGAAATTGCTCCCAAAGATGAACCAGACTTGTCGAGGTCTACAATTTTTTTTCTGAGGTCTTGGCTGATTTCTTTTGATTTTCCCATGATGTCAAGCAAAGAGGCACTGAGTTTGAAGGTAGTCCTTGAAATACATCCACAGGTAAACCTCCAATTGACTCAAATTATGTCAATTAGCCTATCAGAAGCTTCTAAAGCCATTGCATCGTTTTCTGGAATTTTCCAAGCTGTTTAAAGGCACAGTCAACTTAGTGTATGTAAACGTCTGACCCACTGGAATTGTGATACAGTGAGTTATAAGTGAAACAATCTGTCTGTAAACAATTGTTGGAAAAATTACTTGTGTCATGCACAAAGTAGATGTCCTAACCGACTTGCCAAAACTATAGTTTGTTAACAAGAAATGTGTGGAGTGGTTGAAAAACGAGTTTTAATGACTCCAACCTAAGTGTATGTAAACTTCCGACTTCAACTGTATATCCAACGTTTGTATGTGCCTAACACGTAACACTTGTGGCGGAGTCACATTAGGGGCTAGTGTTACAGCATTTGTGCATGTTTAGCTACTAGTTCTACGAAGTATGGTAATTACGGTCATATTACGGTAGAAGTCTATCAATGCAATCTAACAATGTCTCAGGAGAAATGTCTCTATAAAACAACGGTGTCAAACTAATTTTACCCGGGGACGCATTCAGTATTCATTGAGGTCAGGAGGGCCGGAATAGAAAATGAGTTGTATTTCCTCGCCGTCAAAACGTGCAAAAAATTGTTCTCTATCCATTGTTTTTGTAATGTTTCAATGCTCCCTGACTGTCTAGCTTTCATTTCTGTGAATATTAGCGAGCTGGGCACAGCCAAGGAACTGTTTGAATGTAGGTGCATTATAATTTCTACACATTTTTCATTAGACTTTAGTCATTATAAAGTATATTGAGTTAGTCCCCACCCCCCAAAAAAAGTCAAGGGTATCCAAGATGGAGTAGCAGTCGGACGTGTGTTTGTCTTGTCCCGTCTTGTCCCATGTAAATAGTTGGTTTTGTCTGGGTTTTTTCGTATATATTTTTTATCTCACTTTCCACCTACGATCTAAATATACTTTTCTGCAACCCGCCTCACCCAATGTGGTACGGATCTGCTATTTTTATACGTTATAACTGGAACCTCCATCAGAAGCTAGCCCGCTAACTAGCTACAAACTAGTAGTTACTGTTAGCCACGGCTATCGGTCTTCACCTTTAGCTCAAACACCAGCCAGCTTTAGCTCGGTCAATACCTGCCAGTCTGCACAGCGCGATATCAACCCAGAGCATATTGGACTGCTTTTCTCCAACACATCACCAGATTCCTGCCGCAAGCTCTGGGCCATTACACCGGCTCATCGCAGCTAGCTAGCTGCAACCGAGTAGCTACTGCTGGCTAACGCCTCTGTCCCGAAGCAAGCACCAGTTAGCCTTGAGCTAGCCTCGAGCTAGGCCCATCTCCCGGCTAGCCGAAGAGGTATACCTGCTAATTCGTGGGCTACAATACCTCTTTTGACAATTGGCCTGGACCCTTTATCGCCGACACGGAGCCCCGACGATCCATCACGACTGTTCTGACGACGTAATCGTCCAATGTGGTTTCTTTAGACTTTTCCACTGCGATGTCGCCGAAGACCCATTTTCTAGCCCCGGCCCGCTAGCTTTCTGAACGCCGTGCCTCCCGCTCGCCTAGCATAGTAGCGACTACCAAACGGCTCCCTGACTCACCTATTGCTACTCATTGGACCCTATGATCACGCGGCTACACATGCCTCTCTCTAATGTCAATATGCCTTGTCTTTTGCTGTTTCGGTTAGTTATTTTTTTATTTCACAGTAGAGCCCCTGTCACGCCCTGATCTGTTTCACCTGTCCTTGTCATTGTCTCCACCCCCTCCAGGTGTCGCTTATTTTCCCCAGTGTATTTATCCCTGTGTTTCCTGTCTCTCTTTACCAGTTCGTCTGTTTTCAAGTCAACCAGCATTTTTCCGTTTTCCTGCTTTTTGCATTCTCCTTTTTCTAGTCCTTCCGGTTTTGACCCTTGCCTGTTTCCATGCTTTGTACCCGCCTGCCTGACCATTCTGCCTGCCTTGACCACGAGCGAGTCTGCCACTCTGTACCTCCTGGACGCCTATCTGGTTTTGACCTTTTTGCCTGTCCACGACCATTCTCTTGCCTACCCCTTTGGATTAATAAACATTGTAAGACTCCAACCATCTGCCTCCTGTGTCTGCATTTGGGTCTCGCCTTGTGCCTTGATAGCCCCTAGTCCAGCTCAACATGCCTTAGATAGCTCTTTTGTCACACACCTCACACATGGGGAGACATCACCTGGCTTAACTGGTGTCTCCAGAGATGCAAGCTCTCTCATTGTCACTCATTGCCTAGGTTTACCCCCACTGTACTCACATCCTGCCATACCCTTGCCTGTACATTATGCCCTGAATCTATTCTACTACGCCCAGAAATCTGCTCCTTTTATTCTCTGTTCCCAACGCACTAGACGACCAGTTCTTATAGCCTTCAGCCGTACCCTTATCCTATTCCTCTTCTGTTCCTCTGGTGATGTAGAGGTTAAGGCACTGTAGCCCCCAGGTTTACACCTATTCCCCAGGTGCTCTCATTTGTTCTTCTGTAACCGTAAAAGCCTTGGTTTCATGCATGTTAACATCAGAAGCCTCCTCCCTAAATTTGTTTTATTCACTACTTTAGCACACTCCACCAACCCGGATGTCCTATCTGTGTCTGAATCATGGCTTAGGAAGGCCACCAAAAATTCTGACATTTCCATCCCCAACTACAACATTTTCCGTCAAGATAGAACTGCAAAGGGGGCGGAGTTGCAATCTACTGCAGAGAGAGCCTGCAGAGTTCTGTCATACTATCCAGGTCTGTGCCCAAACAGTTTGAGATTCTACTTTTAATAATCCACCCTTCCAGAAACAAGTCTCTCACTGCTGCTGCTTGCTATAGACCACCCTCAGCCCCGAGCTGTGCACTGGACACTATGTGTGAATTGATTGCCCCCATCTATCTTCAGAGGTCGTACTGTTAGGTGACCTAAACTGGGATATGCTTAGCACCCCGGCCGTCCTACAATCTAAGCTAGATGCCTTCCATCTCATACAAATGATCAAGGAACCTACCAGGTACAACCCTAAATCTGTAAACATGGGCACCCTCATAGATATCATCCTGACCAACTTGACCTCTAAATACACCTCTGCTGTCTTCAACCAGGATCTCAGCGATCACTGCCTCATTGCCTGCGTCCGTAATGGGCCCGCGGTCAAACAACCACCCCTCATCACTGTCAAACGCTCCCTAAAACACTTCAGCGAGCAGGCGTTTCTAATCGACCTGGTCCGGGTATCCTGGAAGGATATTGACCTCATTCCGTCAGTAGAGGATGCCTGGTTGTTCTTTAAAAGTGCTTTCCTCACCATCTTAAATAAGCATGCCCCATTCAAAAAATGTAGAACTAAGAACAGATATAGCCCTTGGTTCACTCCAGACTTGACTACATTTGACCAGCACAAAAACATCCTGTGGCGTTCTGCATTAGCATCAAATAGCCCCAGCGAAATTAAACTTTTCAGGGAAGTTAGGAACCAATATACACAGTCAGTTAGGAGAGCTAAGGCTAGCTTTTTCAAACAGAAATTTGCATCCTGTAGCACTAATTCCAAAAAGTTTTGGGACACCGTAAAGTCCATGGAGAATAAGAGCACCTCCTCCCAGCTGCCCACTGGGGCTAGGAAACACTGTCACCACCAATATATCTACGATAATTGAGAATTTCAAGAAGCATTTTTCTATGGCTGGCCATGCTTTCCATCTGGCTACCCCTATCCCGGCCAACAGCTCTGCACCCCCCACAGCAACTTTCCCAAACCCCCCACTTCTCCTTCACCCAAATCCAGATAGCTGATGTTCTGAAAGAGCGGCAAAATCTGGACCACTACAATCAGCCGGGCTAGACAATCTGGACCCTCTCTTTCTAAAATGATCTACTGAAATTGTTGCAACCTCTATAACTAGCCTGTTCAACCTCTCTTTTGTATCGTCTGAGATCCCTAAAGATTGGAAAGCTGCCGCGGTCATCCCCCTCTTCAAAGGAAGAGACACTCTAGACCCAAACTGTTATAGACTTATATCCATCCTGCCCTGCCATTCTAAAGTCTTCAAAAGCCAAGTTAACAAACAGATCACCGAACACCGTACATTCTCCACTATGCAATCTGGTTTCCGAGCTGGGCATGGGTGCACCTCAGCCATGTTCAAGGTCCTAAACGATATCATAACCGCCATCGATAAGAAACAGTACTGTGCAGACGTTTTCATCGACCTGGCCAAGGCTTTCAACTCTGTTAACCACCGCATTCTTATCGGCAGACTCAATAGCCTTGGTTTCTCAAATGACTGCCTCGGCTGGTTCACAAACTACTTCTCAGATAGAGTTCAGTGTATCAAATCGGAGGGCCTGTTGTCCGAACCTCTGGCAGTCTCTATGGGGGTGCCATAGGGTTCAATTCTCGGGCCGACTCTCTGTATATATCAATGATGTTGCTGCTGGTGATTCTCTAATCCACCTCTATGCAGACGACGCCATTCTGTATACATCGGGCCCTCCCTTGTTCACTGTGTTAACAAACCTCCAAATGAGCTTCAATGCCATTCAACACTCCTTCTGTGGCCTCCAACTGCTCTTAAATGCTAGTAAAACTAAATGCATGCTCTTCAACCGATTACTGCCTGCACCCGCCCGCCTGCCTAGCATCACTACTCTGGATGACCTAGAATATGTGGACAACTACAAATACCTAGGTGTCTGGTTAGACTGTAAACTCTCCTTCCAGACTCACATTAAGCATCTCCAATCCAAAATTAAATATAGAATCGGCTTCCTATTTTGCAACAAAGCCTACTTCACTCATGCTGCCAAACATACCCTTGTAAAACTGACTATCCTACCAATCCTCGACGTAATTTACAAAATAGTCTCCAACTACTCAGCAAATTGGATGTAGTCTATCACAGTGCCATCTGTTTGTCACCAAAGCCCCATATACTACCCACCACTGCGACCTGTATCTTCTTGTTGGCTGGCCCTTGCTACATATTCGTCGCCAAACCCACTGGCTCCAGGTCATCTATAAGTCTTTGCTAGGTAAAGCCCTGCCTTATCTCAGCTCACTGGTCACACTAGCTAGACCCACCCGTTGCACGCACTCCAGCAGATATATTTCACTGGTCATCCGCAAAGCCAACACCTGCTTTGGCCGCCTTTCCTTCCAGTTCTCTGTTGCCAATGACTGGAAAGAATTGTAAAAATCACTGAAGCTGTAGACTCATGTCTCCCTTACTAACTTTAAGCACCAGCTTTAAGCACCAGCTTTAAGCACCAGTTTGGAGAAGGTAGTCGCACTTCGCTGCGCTCCACAGGTAATATTACATTTCATTACATTACAACGGTTTGATTTGTTTGATCTGAGCAATTTTTTCTTAGCTAGCTACATAGCCGTCAAAGATAATTGTGTAGTTTAGAGTAATTATCGAGGTTAGCTAGCCAGCCAGCTGTTTTCGTCCTCCTAACTTAGTCAACACTGCTAGCTAGCCAACTAGCCAACTTCTACCGACTAGCAGCACTGTAGAAACTATTACATTACAACGGAACGACTTGATTAGTGTAGTGCTAGCTAGCTACATAGCTGTCTTTGCTGTCTTTGTATCTAAGATAATTGTGTAGTTTAGAGTAATTATCGAGGTTAGCTAGCCAGCCGCGACGCGACGCCGTTGTCCAGACTCCAGACTTAGTCAACACACCTAGTCATCATCAAGCCCACTGCTAGCTAGCCAATTTTTACTGACTAGCAGCACTGTAGAAACTATTACATTACAACGGAACGACTTGATTAGTGTAGTGCTAGCTAGCTACATAGCTGTCTTTGCTGTCTTTGTATCTAAGATAATTGTGTAGTTTAGAGTAATTATCGAGGTTAGCTAGCCAGCCGCGCCGCGACGCCGTTGTCCAGACTCCAGACTTAGTCAACACACCTAGTCATCATCAAACCCACTGCTAGCTAGCCAACCTTTACTGACTAGCAGCACTGTAGAAACTAATACATTACAATGGAACGATTTGACTAGTGCAGTGTTAGTTGACTTTGTCATAGTTTGATAATTGTGTAGTTTGGAGTAATTATCGAGGTTAGCTAGCCAGCTATTTTCGTCTCCCGCGACGAAAATAGGTTACCTAGCCAGCTACACGTTCAAACAAAGTCAACAACGCAGCCACTGCTAGCTAGCCTACTTCACCAGCCAGCAGTACTGTATCATCTTCGTCATTTTAGTCAATAAAATTTTTGCAACGTAAGCTTAACTTTCTGAACATTCGAGAAGTGTAGTCCACTTGTCATTCCAATCTCCTTTGCATTAGCGTAGCCTCTTCTGTAGCCTGTCAACTATGTGTCTGTCTATCCCTGCACAGGCCACACAAACGCTTCACACCGCGTGGCCGCTGCCACTCTAACCTGGTGGTCCCAGCGCGCACGACCCACGTGGAGTTCCAGGTCTCCGGCAGCCTCTGGAACTGCCGGTCTGCGAGTTCATCTCAGCCTATGCTGCCCTCCAGTCCCTCGACTTCTTGGCGCTGACGGAAACATGGATTACCACAGATAACACTGCTACTCCTACTGCTCTGTCCTCATCTGCCCATGTGTTCTCGCATACCCCGAGAGCATCTGGCCAGCGGGGTGGTGGCACTGGAATCCTCATCTCTCCCAAGTGGGCATTCTCTCTTTCTCCCCTGACCCATCTGTCTATCTCCTCATTTGAATTCCATGCTGTCACAGTTACCAGCCCTTTCAAGCTTAACATCCTTATCATTTATCGCCCTCCAGGTTCCCTTGGAGAGTTCATCAATGAGCTTGACGTCTTGATAAGTTCCTTTCCTGAGGATGGCTCACCTCTCACAGTTCTGGGTGACTTTAACCTCCCCACGTCTACCTTTGACTCATTCCTCTCTGCCTCCTTCTTTCCACTCCTCTCCTCTTTTGACCTCACCCTCTCACCTTCCCCCCCTACTCACAAGGCAGGCAATACACTTGACCTCATCTTTACTAGATGCTGTTCGTCCACTAATCTCATTGCAACTCCCCTCCAAGTCTCCGACCACTACCTTGTATCCTTTTCCCTCTCGCTCTCATCCAACACTTCTCACTCTGCCCCTACTCGGATGGTATTGCGCCGTCCCAACCTTCGCTCTCTCTCTCCCGCTACTCTCTCCTCTTCCATCCTATCATCTCTTCCCTCTGCTCAAACCTTCTCCAAACTATCCCCGGATTCTGCCTCGTCAACCCTCCTCTCCTCCCTTTCTGCATCCTTTGATTCTCTATGTCCCCTATCCTCCAGGCCGGCTCGGTCCTCCCCTCCTGCTCCGTGGCTCGACGACTCATTGCGAGATCACAGAACAGGGCTCCAGGCAGCCGAGCGGAAATGGAGGAAAACTCGCCTCCCTGCGGACCTGGCGTACTTTCACTCCCTCCTCTCTACATTTTCCTCTTCTGTCTCTGCTGCTAAAGCCACTTTCTACCACTCTAAATTCCAAGCATTTGCCTCTAACCCTAGGAAGCTCTTTGCCACCTTCTCCTCCCTCCTGAATCCTCCTCCCCCTCCCCCCCTCCTCCCTCTCTGCGGATGACTTCGTCAACCATTTTGAAAAGAAGGTTGACGACATCCGATCCTCGTTTGCTAAGTCAAACGACACCGCTGGTCCTGCTCACACTGCCCTACCCTGTGCTTTGACCTCTTTCTCCCCTCTCTCGCCAGATGAAATCTCGCGTCTTGTGATGGCCGGCCGCCCAACAACCTGCCCGCTTGACCCTATCCCCTCCTCTCTTCTCCAGACCATTTCCGGAGACCTTCTCCCTTACCTCACCTCGCTCATCAACTCATCCTTGACCGCTGGCTACGTCCCTTCCGTCTTCAAGAGAGCGAGAGTTGCACCCCTTCTGAAAAAACCTACACTCGATCCCTCCGAAGTCAACAACTACAGACCAGTATCCCTTCTTTCTTTTCTCTCCAAAACTCTTGAACGTGCCGTCCTTGGCCAGCTCTCCTGCTATCTCTCTCAGAATGACCTTCTTGATCCAAATCAGTCAGGTTTCAAGACTGGTCATTCAACTGAGACTGCTCTTCTCTGTGTCACGGAGGCTCTCCGCACTGCTAAAGCTAACTCTCTCTCCTCTGCTCTCATCCTCCTAGACCTATCTGCTGCCTTTGATACGGTGAACCATCAGATCCTCCTCTCCACCCTGTCCGAGTTGGGCATCTTCGGCGCGGCCCACGCTTGGATTGCGTTCTACCTGACAGGTCGCTCCTACCAGGTGGCGTGGCGAGAATCTGTCTCCGCACCACGTGCTCTCACCACTGGTGTCCCCCAGGGCTCTGTTCTAGGCCCTCTCCTATTCTCGCTATACACCAAGTCACTTGGCTCTGTCATATCCTCACATGGTCTCTCCTATCATTGCTATGCAGACGACACACAATTAATCTTCTCCTTTCCCCCTTCTGATAACCAGGTGGCGAATCGCATCTCTGCATGTCTGGCAGACATATCAGTGTGGATGACGGATCACCACCTCAAGCTGAACCTCGGCAAGACGGAGCTGCTCTTCCTCCCGGGGAAGGACTGCCCGTTCCATGATCTCGCCATCACGGTTGACAACTCCATTGTGTCCTCCTCCCAGAGTGCTAAGAACCTTGGCGTGACCCTGGACAACACCCTGTCGCTCTCTACTAACATCAAGGCGGTGACCCGATCCTGTAGGTTCATGCTCTACAACATTCGCAGAGTACGACCCTGCCTCACACAGGAAGCGGCGCAGGTTCAAATCCAGGCACTTGTCATCTCCCGTCTGGATTACTGCAACTCGCTGTTGGCTGGGCTCCCTGCCTGTGCCATTAAACCGCTACAACTCATCCAGAACGCCGCAGCCCGTCTGGTGTTCAACCTTCCCAAGTTCTCTCACGTCACCCCGCTCCTCCGCTCTCTCCACTGGCTTCCTGTTGAAGCTCGCATCCGCTACAAGACCATGGTGCTTGCCTACGGAGCTGTGAGGGGAACGGCACCTCCATACCTTCAGGCTCTGATCAGGCCCTACACCCAAACAAGGGCACTGCATTCATCCACCTCTGGCCTGCTCGCCTCCCTACCTCTGAGGAAGTACAGTTCCCGCTCAGCCCAGTCAAAACTGTTCGCTGCTCTGGCACCCCAATGGTGGAACAAGCTCCCTCACGACGCCAGGACAGCGGAGTCAATCACCACCTTCCGGAGACACCTTGAAACCCCACCTCTTTAAGGAATACCTAGGATAGGATAATGTACTCCTTCTAACCCCCCCCCCCTTAAAAGATTTAGATGCACTATTGTAAAGTGGTTGTTCCACTGGATATCATAAGGTGAATCCACCAATTTGTAAGTCGCTCTGGATAAGAGCGTCTGCTAAATGACTTAAATGTAAATGTCAGAGCAGCTTACCGATCAATGTACCTGTACACATCTGTAAATAGCACACGCAACTACCTCATCCCCATATTGTTATTTATTTTTTGCTCTTTTGCACCCCAGTATCTCTACTTGCACATCATCATATGCAGATCTATCACTCTAGTGTTAATGCTAAATTGTAATTATTTCACCACTAGGGCCAATTTATTGCCTTACCTCCCTTATCTTACTACATTTGCACACACTGTACATAGATTTTTCTATTGTGTTGTACGTTTGCTTATCCCATGTGTAACTCTGTGTTGTTGTTTTTGTCACACTGCTTTGCTTTATCTTGGCCAGGTCGAAGTTGTAAATGAAAACTTGTTCTCAACTGGCCTACCTGGTTAAATAAAGGTGAAATAAAATAAATTAAAAAAAGTGTGGCGTGTGTGTGCGGGGAGGGGGGTGACTTGTTTGTGACTGACTGTACTGTCAATCTTATCCAGGATCAGTGTATTTGTGCCTGTGTGGGCAGGGGGGGGGGGGGGGGGGGGGGGGTGACTTCAAATCAAATAAGGTCATGTTAAAATTAGTAGTTATCCCTTGATTTTTTTATAATCATATAATGGGGTAAGTAAGAAAATGAATCACATCAAATTGTATTAGTCACATGCGCCGAATACAACGGGTGTAGTAAACCTTACAGTGAAATGCTTACTTACGAGCCCCTAACCAACAATGCAGTAAAGAAATTAAATAAATACGGATAAAAATAAGAGACAAAAGTAACAATCAGAAGTAAAATAACAATAGCGAGATTCTATACAGGGGTGTACCGGTACAGAGTCATTGTGCGGGGGCACCGGTTAGTTGAGGTACTATGTACATGTGGGTAGAGTTATTAAAGCGACTATGCAAAAATGATAACAACAGAGAGTAGCAGCAGTGTAAAAAAGGGGGAGGGGGGCAATGCAAATAGTCTGGGCAGCCATTTGATTAGGTGTTCAGGAGTCAATCTGATCCAGAGTCAGTGTATTTGTGCCTGTGTGTGCAGGAGGGTGACTTGTCTGTGACTGACTGTACTGTCAGTCTGATCAAGGATAAAGGTATGTGTTTGTGTGTGCGCGTGCGTTCTTGCATGTGTTTCTATGTGTGTGCATCATGCATGTGTTCAGGGGTGGTAAGGCAGGCCTGTATTGGATTTGTATTAGCAGGGGTGGTAAGGCAGGCCTGTATTGGATTTGTATTGGCAGGGGTGGTAAGGCAGGCCTGTATTGGATTTGTATTGGCAGGGGTGGTAGTGTGTGTTTAGTGTGGTTTACCATCCCTTGCATGTCTGTCAGCTGCAGACTAGACCTGTCAAACTCGGTGATTTAACACCACCAAGTGTGCCAGCCTCAATGGAGGACCAAGCCAGACCCCCTTCAAAAGACTTTATCTTTCTAATATCAGTTTTGGCTGGGCTGAGCGGGAAGGCTTGGATGTAGGGGAGATGGATAATATGCTCCTGAAGCGTGTTAACATTCTGGGGAGGCCTCGCTAGAGCCTTTGCCAGAGTCTTGTTGGCAACTCAAGCCTAGTTTCTGCAGTCTGACTGTCCAAATTTAAATTGAGCAGTTTTGACAAATAAGGTCATGTTAAAATTAGTAATTATCCCTTGATTTTTTTGTAAACATATAATGGGGTAAGTAAGAAAATGAATCACATCAAATCAAATTGTATTAGTCGCATGCGCCGAATACAACAGGTTTAGACCTTACAGTGAAATGCTTACTTACAAACCCCTAACCAACAATGCAGTTTAAAAAAAATAAGGATAAGAATAAGAGATAAAAGTAACAAGTAATTAAAGAGCAGCAGTAAAATAACAATAGCGAGACCGATACAGAGTCAATGTGCGGAGGCACCGTTTAGTTGAGGTAGTATGTACATGTAGGTAGAGTTATTAAAGTGACTGTGCATAGATGACAACAGAGGGTAGCAGTGGTGTAAAGACGGGGTGAGGGGGGGAGCACTGCAAATAGTCTGGGTAGCCATTTGACTAGATGTTCAGGAGTCTTATGGCTTGGGGGTAGAAGCTGTTTAGAAGCCTCTTGGACCTAGACTTGGCACTCCGGTACTGCTTGCATTGCGGTAGCAGAGAGAGCAGTCTATGACTAGGGTGGCTGGAGTCTTTGACAATTTTTAGGGCCTTTCTCTGACACCGCCAGGTATAGAGGACCTGGATGTCAGGAAGCTTGGCCCCAGTGATGTACTGGGCCGTTCGCACTGCCTTGCTGTCGGATCCGAGCAGTTGCCATACCAGGCAGTGATGCAACCAGTCAGGATGCTCTCGATGGTGCAACTGTAGAACCTTTTGAGGATCTGAGGACCCGTGCCAAATCTTTCCAGTCTCCTGAGGGGGAATAGGTTTTGTCGTGCCCTCTGCACGACTGTCTTGGTGTGCTTGGACCATGTTAGTTTGTTGGCGATGTGTGAACAGGGAGTACAGGAGGGGACTGAGCAACAGAGATATTTATTTCTCTCTCTCTCTCTCTCTCTCTGTCTGCTCTCTCTCTCTCTCTCAGCAACAACCAACATAGGACATACCAATCAGCTCCTCTAACAAAGAAACACTGGCTATTCTAGCTTCAGAAGGAGTGTAACACTCGTCGTTGAAGGGGGACCAAAACGCAGCGGGTATAGTGCTCATCCTCTTATTTATTAAAGAAAACACTTAATAAAGAAAACACTTAATCAATACAAAACAAACGACAAAAACAGTCCAGTAAGGTGCATAGACTATACCAGAAACAACCACCCACAAAACCCAGTGAAAACAAACACAACTAAATATGGCCTCCAATTAGAGACAACAACAACCAGCTGCCTCTAATTGGAGGTCATTGACAAAACTCACATAGAACTAGAAAAGCTAGATAAACATAGAAATAAGAAAACTAGAACCTAAACCCACAATACCCAACCACACAAAGCAAACACCCCCTGTCACGCCCTGACCAACTACAATGACAAATAACCCCTTTTACTGGCCAGGACGTGACAAGGAGTTGGTAATTGAAGACAGCTGAAGACAATCAATCATCAATGGGGCTGACCAACTGCTTGGGGGAATTTCAGGAAGCCACCCTGAAACACACACATACAAACAAAACCACAACACAGAAACTGGGGAACATAACAAACAAAAAAATTCAATCGGCTGGGGGCACGTAAAACATCTGCCTTCTTCTCCAGTGCCATCTTAAAAGTAAAAAAGCTCTGACGAAGGCCGTTAGGCCGATACGTAAGCTTATTAAATATCAGTGATACTATCAAGAGCAGTGTGCGGTTTCCTTTTTCCTTCACCATCTTGAAAGTAATGAAATGATTATAATAGTGCATTGTAGTATCTTTGTGACTATGTGCATCGATGAAAAACTGGGCAGCCCTATAATGTTTCAGAATCTTTCTCTGATGGTCAGAGGGAAAGAGTCAGGGGGTAGACAGAGAGAGAGACAGAGAGAGAAAGAGAGTAGAGAGAACTAGAAAGACGGCAAGACAGAGAGAGAGATTGATTATGAAGGAAAGAGAGAAAAAGTGAGAGAGAAAGAGAGACGGGGGAGTAGAGAAAGTTAGATTGAAGGAAAGAAAGAATGAGAGAGCGGCAGAAAAAGATTGAGAGAAGGAAAACAGTGTTAGAGGGAAGGAGAGGGAGACAGACTTCCAGGCCGGCACCAGTCTATATTAGTGGTGTCTCCCAGTAATGTAACCGCTGCTCTGAGGAGGGCTATAGAATTTCCTGTTCCTCTCCGAATCTCAGCCAGAAATTAGGCCATCATTACATCTGGTGGAGAGAAACCCAGCAGCCCAGCTAGCAGTGGAAAAAATACAAGAGAAAACCGACCAACACAAGACCTACATATGCGTCCAGAAAAGAGAAAAAAAGTCTCAAATGAAAAACCTTTCCTCGTTGTGTGTTGTGATAAAATATACATTGCTGCTAGAGGGTCTAGGATGTAAGGTTAACTGTAAACTGCAAGCTCATCATTGGTCTGCTATGTCATTTATTTACACGCTTTCATTTAGAGCAGGGGTGTCAAACATACGGCCCACGGGCCGTGAGCTGGTTCAATCTGGCCCGTGTGTGGTTTGAGTAAAATAATGATTATAAAAATATACATATATGCACTGAGTATACCAAACATTAAGAACACTTTCTTAATATTGAGTTGCACAGGGAAGCTGGCCCATGTTGACTACAATGCTTCCCACAGTTGTGTCAAGTTGGCTGTATGTCCTTTGGGTGGTGGACCATTCTTGATACACTCGGGAAACTATTGTGCGCGAAAAACCCAGCAGCTCTGTATTTCTTGATGCAAACCGGTGCACCTGGCACCTACTACCATACCCATTTCAAAGGCACTAACATTTTTTGTCACCCTCTTAATTGCACATATACACAATCCATGTCTCAATTGTCTGAAGCTTTCTTTAACCTGTCTCCTCCCTTTGATCTACACTGACTGAAGTGGATTTAACAAGTGACATCAATAAGGCATCATAGTTTTCACCTGGTTTCACCTGTCAGTCTATGTAATGGAAAGAGCAGGTGTTCTTAATGTTTTGTACACTCAGTGATATTCACTATATATACAAAACCAAAACCCTTCAAATTGATGGATTTGGCTATTTTAGCCAACCCCATTGCTGACAGGTGTATAAAATCGAGCCCACCGCCATGCAATCTCCATAGACAAACATTGGCCTTACTGAAGAGCTCAGTGACTTTCAATGTGGCACTGTCATAGGATGCCACCTTTCCAAGTGAGTTCACCAAATTTCTGCCCTGCTAAAGCTGCCCCGGTCAACTGTAAGTGCTGTTATTGTGAAATGAAAATTTCTAGGAGTAACAACGGCTCAGCCACGAAGTGGTAGGCCACACAACTCACAGAAAGGGAACGCAGAGTGCTGAAGTGCGTAGCGCTGTAACGCCCTGGCCATAGAGAGGGGTTTTTGTTCTTTATTTTGGTTAGGCCAGGGTGTTACATTGGGTCTGCGTTCTATGTTCATTTTTCTATGTTTATGTATTTCTTTGTTTTGGGCCGTGTGTGGCTCCCAATCAGGCACAGCCTTAGTTCGTTGTTGCTGATTGGGAGTCACACAAAAGTAGCCTGGTTTTCCTTTGGGTTTTTGTGGGTGATTGTTTTCTGTTTTGTTCATTTTTGACCCGACAGGACTGTTTGCTGTTGTTGCTGTTTAGTGTTTTGTTTATAGTGGTTCATTTTATTAAATATTCTAAATGAATACACATCCTCCGCTGCACCTTGGTTTTATTACGACGATTGCCCTTACAAGAGCGTAAAAATCATCCATCCTCAGTTGCAACACTCACTACCGAGTTCCAAACTGCCACTGGAAGCAACGTCAGCACAAGAACTGTTTGTTGGGAGCTTCATGAAATAGGTTTCCATGGCCGAGAAGCCGCACACAAGCCTAAGATCACAATGCGCAAAGCCAAGTGTCGGCTCGAGTGGTGTAAAGCTTGCCGCCATTGGACTCTGGAGCAGTGTGTTACAAATGCACGGAGGCTTGTTGTGCAGTTAAACTGAACGTCATTACTTCAGATCAACATGTTAACAACTCGTACAAAACTCACTCATCCAATCCTCACACCTCTGTTCATGCACAATATGCCTGATACATTCTTAAAGCAACAGTATTCAATACTCAACTGAGCTACGACACCATATTACTGAACACAACACAGTGGAAACGCATTCTCTGAAGGGATGAATCACACTTCACCATCTAGCAATCCGATGGACATCCCAATGCATATTGCCAACTGTAAAGTTTGGTGTAGCAGGAAAAAGGGTCTGGGGCTGTTTTTCATGGTTTAGGCTGCCCCTTAGTTCCATTGAAGGGAAATCTTAACGCTACAGCATACAATGACGTTCTTTACGATTCTTTGTTTCCAACTTTGTGGCAACAGTTTGGGGAAGGCCCTTTCCTGTTTCAGTATGACATTGCCCAAGTGCACCAAGCGAGGTCCATACAGGACTGGCCTGAACAGAGCCCTGATCTCAACTCAATTGAACACCTTTGGGATGAATTGGAACATCGGCTGCGAGCCAGACCTAATTGCCCAACATCAGTACCCGACCTCACTAATGCTCTTGGATATATATATATATATATGCAAGAGCACTAATTAGCATTAGTATATATATATATATAGTTTTTTTTATTTCACCTTTATTTAACCAGGTAGGCTAGTTGAGAACAAGTTCTCATTTACAACTGCGACCTGGCCAAGATAAAGCAAAGCAGTTCGACACATACAACAACACAGAGTTACACATGGAATAAACAAACATACAGTCAATAATACAGTAGAAAAAGTCTATATACAGTGTGTGCAAATGAGGTAAGATAAGGGAGGTAAGGCAATAAATAGGCCATGGTGGCGAAGTAATTACAATATACCAATTAAACAATGGAGTGATAGAAGATGAATGTGCAAGTAGAGATACTGGGGTGCAAAGGAGCAAGATAAATAAATAAATAAATAAATACAGTATGGGGATGAGGTAGTTGGATGGGCTATTTACAGATGGGCTATATACAGGTGCAGTGAACTGTGAGCTGCTCTGACAGCTGGTGCTTAAAGCTAGTGAGGGAGACATGAGTCTCCAACTTCAGTGATTTTTGCAGTTCGTTCCAGTCATTGGCAGCAAAGGAGGAATTGGCTTTGGGGGTGACCAGTGAGATATACCTGCTGGAGCGCGTGCTACGGGTGGGTGCTGCTATGGTGACCAGTGAGCTGAGATAAGGTGGGGCTTTACCTAGCAAAGACTTGCAGATGACCTGGAGCCAGTGGGTTTGGCAACGAGTATGAAGCGCGGGCCAGCCAACGAGAGCGTACAGGTCGCAGTGGTGGGTAGTATATGGGGCTTTGGTGACAAAACGGATGGCACTGTGATAGACTGCATCCAATTTGTTGAGTAGAGCGTTGGAGGCTATTTTGTAAATGACATCGCCGAAGTCGAGGACCGGTAGGATGGTCAGTTTTACGAGGGTATGTTTGGTAGCATGAGTGAAGGATGCTTTGTTGCGAAATAGGAAGCTGATTCTAGATTTAATTTTGGATTGGAGATGCTTAATGTGAGTCTGGAAGGAGAGTTTACAGTCTAGCCAGACACCTAGGTATTTGTAGCTGTCCACATATTCTAAGTCAGAACCGTCCAGAGTAGTGATGCTGGAGGGGCGGGCAGGTGCGGGAAGCGATCGGTTGAAGAGCATGCATTTATTTTACTTGCATTTAAGAGCAGTTGGAGGCCACGGATGGAGAGTTGTATGGCATTAAAGTTCGTCTGGAGGTAAGTTAACACAGTGTCCAAAGAGGGGCCAGAAGTATACAGAATAGTATCGTCTGCGTAGAGGTGGATTAGAGAATCACCAGCAGCAAGTGCAACATCATTGATGTATATAGAGAAGAGAGTCGGCCCAAGAATTGAACCCTGTGGGACCCCCATAGAGGCTGTCAGAGGTCCGGACAACAGGCCCTCCGATTTGACACACTGAACTCTATCCTAGAAGTAGTTGAGTCTGCCGATAAGAATGTGGTGATTGACTGAGTCGAAAGCCTTGGCCAGGTCGATGAATATGGCTGCACAGTCTATTATCGATGGCGGTTATGATATCTTTTAGGACCTTGAGCGTGGCTGAGGTGCACCCATGACCAGCTCTGAAACCAGATTGCATAGCGGAGAAGGTACGGTGGGATTCGAAATGGACTTTAGAAAGGCAGGGGAGGATAGATAGAGGTCTGCAGCAGTTTGGGTCTAGAGTGTCTCCCCCTTTGAAGAGGGGGATGATCGCGGCAGCTTTCCAATCTTTGGGAATCTCAGACGATACGAAAGAGAGGTTGAACAGGCTAGTAATAGGGGTTGCAACAATTTCGGCAGATAATTTTAGAAAAAGAAAGGGTCCAGATTGTCTAGCCCGGCTGATTTGTAGGGGTCCAGATTTTGCAGCTCATTCAGGAATCAGCTATCTGGATTTGGGTGAAGGAGAAATGGGGGAGGCTTGGGCGAGTTGCTGTTGGGGGTGCAGGGCAGTTGACCGGGGTAGGGGTAGCCAGGTGGAAAGCATGGCCAGCCGTAGAAAAATACTTCTTGAAATTCTCATTGGTGGTGACAGTGTTTCCTAGCCACAGTGCAGTGGGCAGCTAGGAGGAGGTGCTCTTATCCTCCATGGACTTTACAGTGTCTCAGAACTTTTTTGAGTTTGTGCTACAGGATACAAATTTCTGTTTGAAAAAGCTAGCCTTAGCTTTCCTAACTGCCTGTGTATATTGGTTCCTAACTTCCCTGAAAAGTTGCATATCACGGGGGCTATTCGATGCTAATGCAGTACGCCACAGGATGTTTTTGTGCTGGTCAAGGGCAGTCAGGTCTGGAGTGAACCAAGGGCTATATCTGTTCCTGGTTCTACATTTTTGAATGGGGCATGCTTATTTAAGATGGTGACAAAGGCACTTCTAGAGAATAGCCAGTCATCCTCTACTGACGGGATGAGGTCAATATCCTTCCAGGATACCCGGGCCAGGTCGATTAGAAAGGCCTGCTCGCTGAAGTGTTTTAGGGAGCGTTTGACAGTAATGAGGGGTGGTCGTTTGACCACAGACCCATTACGGATGCAGGCAATGAGGCAGTAATCGCTGAGATCTTGGTTGAAAACAGCAGAGGTGTATTTGGAGGGCAAGCTGGTTAGGATGATATCTATGAGGGTGCCTGTGTTTACGGATTTGGGGTTGTACCTGGTAGGTTCCTTGATCATTTGTGTGAGATTGAGGGCATCATGCTTAGATTGTAGGATGGCCGTGGTGTTAAGCATGTCCCAGTTTAGGTCACCTAGCAGCACGAGCTCTGAAGATAGATGAGGGGCAATCAATTCACATATGGTGTCCAGGGCACAGCTGGGGGCTGAGGGTGGTCTATAGCAAGCGGCAAAGTTGAGAGGCTTGTTTCTGGAAAGGTGGATTTTTAAAAGTAGAAGCTCGAATTGTTTGGGCACAGACCTGGATAGTAAGACAGAACTCTGCAGTAGATTGCAACTCCGCCTCCTTTGGCAGTTCTATCTTGTCAGAAAATGTTATAATTATGGATGGATATTTCAGGGTTTTGGTGGTCTTCCTAAGCCAGGATTCAGACACGGCTAGGACATCCAGGTTGGCAGAGTGTGCTAAAGCAGTGAATAAAACAAACTTAGGGAGGAGGCTTCAAATGTTAACATGCATGAAACCAAGGCTTTTACGGTTACAGAAGTCAACAAATTAGAGCACCTGGGGAATAGGAGTGGAGCTAGGCACTGCAGGGCCTGGATTAACCTCTACATCACCAGAGGAACAGTTGAGAAGTAGGATAAAGGTACAGCTAAAGGCTATAAGAACTGGTCGTCTAGTATGTTCGGAACAGAGAGTAAAAGGAGCAGGTTACTGGGCGCGATAGAATAGATTCAAGGCATAATGTACAGACAAAGGTATGGTAGGATGTGAATATGTTGGAGGTAAACCTTGGCATTGAGTGATGATGAGAGAGATATTGTCTCTAGAAACATTTAAACCAGCTGATGTCACCACATGTGTGGGAAGTGGAACTAAAGGGTTGGCTAAGACATATTGAGCATGGCTAGAGGCTCTACAGTGAAATAAGACAATAATAACTAACCAGAACAGCAATGGACAAGGCATATTGACATTAGGGAGAGGCATGCGTAGCCGAGTGATCATAGGGGTCTAGTGAGTAGTTAGGCTGGCTGGAGACATGGTGATTCAGACAGCTAGCAAGCCGGGGCTAGCAAGCTAGCAAAAGGGCCTTAGAGGGACATCGCGACGGAGGAAGTCTGTTATAGCCTCCTCGTGCGGAGCCTCCTTGTGCGGTTACAACGATAGACCAGTCGTGATGGATTAGTAGGGTTCCGTGTATCAAAGGGGTCCAGTCCAATTGGCAAAATAGGTATTGTGGCCCAAGAAATTGGCCGATGGATCTCTTCAGCTAACAGTCCAATATGCTCTAGACAGCTAGCAGGCCGCGGCTAGCAGGGTAGCGGGGGATATAGAGAGAAAATAGGTCCGGTATGCAAAATAGGTATTGTAGCCCCGGAGTGGCTGATGGACCTCTTTAGCTAGCCGGGAGATGGGCCTAGCATGGGCTAGCTCCAGGTCAACTGGTGCTTGCTTCGGGTCAGAGACGTTAGCCAGGAGTAGCCACTCGGATTGCAGCTAGCTAGCTGCAATGATCCAGGTGAAAAGGTTCAGAGCTTGCGATAGGAATCGGGGGATATAGAGAGAAAATAGGTCCGGTATGCTCTGATTTGAATTGCGTTGTGCAAACTGGCGAGAGTTTTCTGAGCTATAGGTTACCTGATGACCGCTAGCAGTGGTTAGCTGACTAATAGCTAGTTAGCTGGCTAGCTTCTGTTGGGGGATTCCGGTTCAGAAGAAAATAAAAATACTTTAGATAAAAAACAGATCCACACCAAATTGGGTGAGGCGGGTTGCAGGAGAGTATTTTGAAGTTGAGGTTTAGAAAAATCTAAAAAAGATACGCGAAGAAAAAGATATAAAAAGAAATATACATGGGACACGACGAGACAAGGACAAAGACGTCTGACTGCTACGCCATCTTGGAAACACCCACCAACATGGTTCTCATTAGTCTCACTATAGCCTTGGGTGTGTTGGCAGAGCCCCCTGCTCCTCCCCCTTGGCAGCACACACACAGAAAGAGAGCGGTGTATTTATACATTGTCCCTGTGTTTCCCATTAGGAGGGCTCTGTAGCCTGTCTGTGTGTTCTCATTACCACAGGCCCAAACACTCTCAGTGGTAGTTACGTTCTCTCTCTCTGTGTGTGTGTGTGTGTGTGTGTGTGTGTGTGTGTGTGTGTGTGTGTGTGTGTGTGTGTGTGTGTCAAAAGCTCAAATCAACATGAGCGTATCCATAAAGTATTTATAAGCACTACAAAGATGCTTCACAAGAATGTATGACCAAACTCATACTGCATAAAAAGGTCCTTCCACCTACTTGTACTTTACCTGACTGCTGAAGCGGCTATATAGGCCTTATAAAGGGATTATGACAATTATTCATTTAAACAGCAGATGAAACAGCAGGACTTTGGTCAAAGCCAAAGTGGTGTAATCTTTCATGGCCATCACAGTGGCACGCTCACTCCTTTCTGCTGTGCTCTGTAATGCATGAAACTGCACCCTTTCTCTTCCTTCTCTCTTGCCCTCTCACAGCTCCTATCTGCACTTCTTTACAAAACAGCAAGAGGTTGAAAACAGACGGTTCCCATTAAGAAATGTCATGCTTGCATTGTTCCATTCAACTCTGCCTCAAACACTGTGAGGATGCTGAGGAATAATTCAATTTGATCTGTATTTTTTTCTCTCCCCACATCTCTCTCTCTCCCCCAGGGAAACTCACTGTTGCTCCTAAACTGAGTGATGTTCCATTGAATCCCTATTAGAGATTAAATCTCTATCTGACGGAGTGAATCACCCTGTGAAACTGAACCACCATATGTGGCTGGATCGCAGTGGGCGATAGATAGCATTACTGTGTCTTCTTGTGTGTGTCTGTGTGTGTGCGTTTTTCAATCCATGTGTAAATTAACTGAATCATTTTTTGTCCCTTTGGTTGAGAATGTGTGTGTGTGTGTGTGTGTGTGCTGTGTATGGCCTGGGTTAGTCTGTTTGTCCCGTAGGGGCAGGAAGCCACAGACAGCCATCAATGAGCGTCGGGCTGATTTACAGAGAGTATGTGAGGAAACCTTAATGACAGGGTCGTCACGGAAGTGGGATCAAATTCATCTTTATGGCTGCCTAACTATGTGGGAGGGGACAGTTGCTGTTTTTATCCACCCTGTCGTCTGCAGAAGTATGTCAACAGTTTGAAACAACCCACATTTAAAATCCAGAGCTGTACACTCAACGGGAGTTGACACTGTATCTACTGGGTTTAGTGTGACTGAGCTACTTTCCATATGCACACGTTTCAAGCGTGCTCAGTTGTGAACATTCAACATTCATCCCCCACATAGACATGATGAAATGCTAACAGAGAAAGTTAGGGTGTTCATCTTCAGTAGTGACTATTGGGCATTGTGTTCAGCACCAATGAGAACAATAATGCTATCTAGAGTTAATACATGAACGTGGATCCATATTGCTGTATGTTGCTAGGCAGTGTAATGTGCAATCTGAAAAAGAACCCCTCTCTGAGAGAGAGAGAGAGAGAGAGAGAGAGAGAGAGAGAGAGAGATGGGAGGGATGACTCACTTCCAGAGATAAGCACAAGATAACGTTCCTCCTCTTCCTCCTCCTCCCCCGGGCATGTTGGCCCAGTGATTGACACCTCGTTAGGAGCTGCTCTCCTCTCCCTGAGGAAGAGGGTTTCACAGCAGTGCAATCTTTGATAACCCTGTCACACAATATCACAAACCGTAATTACGATTGGTGCCGGGGAATTGACAACACCTCTCCAGGGAAAAGGCTGCCATCACAGAACACTGGAGCACTCCTTCACTCTCTCTGCTCTGCTCTCAATGTGGTGTAATATAATCCTCAGATTGGCCTGACAGAAATAACGGCACGGGAAAAGTGTTCAGAAGGCTTTATCTAAATTGCAATGCAAATTCTATACAAACATGCACATAGAGACTCCTGATGTCAGAAATGTATTGTGTCTTATGAAGTCCTTCTGTAGGTAGTAGGCACACTTCAAATAAAGTGTTACCAAAAACATAGCTGCTCCTCATTTCAGAGATAAAGAAATGGCTTTAGGAATTAAATGTGTAGGTAAGGAAAGTAAACATAAGAATGATCTCAGAGAGATGGCAGAGAGGAGATTGCGCCAACAAAACCAACAGCCAATGACAGATGTTGATGTTGGCATGTGATCTGGTGTGGTGGGTGCTATCTGGGATCCTCGGGACGTCCCTACCCTAACCTTCAACCCTACCCTTACCCTAACCTTAACCCTTATCAACCATTTTAAATGTCAACTTCAATGAGGTAGGGACGTCCCAAGGAACCCGGGCAGCAAGGACACATCCGGCGTGACATCTCTTCCAGATGTGTGTGAGGGGCAGGTCAAGTTCACTGGATCAGATGGACAGCATGGTACAATATACTGTAATCTGCTTTCTACTTGGAGAAAGAGAGAGAGAGAGAGAGAGGGAGAGATAGAGGGATGGATTGAACAGGAGCTGTTAAACATTGCTTTGACCTTGAGGAGGTTTAAACCCAAAATTGGAATGTTAAACTATGTGCTATGTATGGCAACAATGTACAGTAGGATTCGTACTGGAAGTCTATTTTCCTGCAGGCTACAAACAACAAAACCTAATTATAGCTGGGCTCAGATGAGCTCACTACCAGGAAACTCCAAGGAATGAACATGAAAAATCGGTTTCATATTCCCACAAATCCTGCCTTGTTGAAATCTATTGCATTAAAAAGAATACTTCAGTGACTGTATTGTTATTGTAGATGTTCACTGATGATGAACATTCCAACCTTATCACAAATCAGGGTTGATGACACAAACTAGAACACACTGCGTCAGTGGTCTGCTGTGAAAGGCCTGTTTGAGTATGTTTGACTTGTTCTTTTCAACACAGCGAGTGAGAGCTTCTGCAGACGAGGGCGTTGTGAAACAGCAGTGATTCTGTACTTGTGTGAGAGGCAATGTCAGACATGACCATCTCAACACACTCAGACAGGCTCAGGCAGGGGCCGCTGGGAAGGTCAGTGTGTGTGTGTGTCTCAGACTCTGTGTGCATGTTTTATGACTGAGAAAACAGAGCCTGAAAATCAGTTTTTATTATTTTAAATACATGGATGGATGAACACGTTCTAGGCCAGGGGTTCCCAAACGTTTTCACTCAGTTCCACCTTCCAGCATCGGGGAACATTCCGAGCCCCCCCCCCGGACGCGCTCGCGCCACGTCTATTTCGATGGGCACCAGCAGTTCATGACACAAACAGTTCACACTCGTCTTGTTGGTGGAGAGAACATTTTGCAGGTTTAATGCTCATTTCCTGCAATTCTACACATTTTGTCATGGGGTGCAGGGAAAATGTTGCAGTTTTAAAACTAATTTTCTTGCAATTCTATACATTTTGCCATGTCTAATGTCTATTCATGTGATATCTGAGTGACTCGAACATTACTACAAAATCTATGGGCTAAAAAACCTAGCTAAAAATCATTAGCTGACATGGGCTAGTTGATCTGGACATTTCTGACCAGTTATAAAAAGCTCTAAGGTCTGCAATGACTGACATGACAAGAGGAATTGATGATGCACTACCCAATTCGAAATGGCACCTTGTGCATTCTACTATTGCAACTTTCTTTCAAGAGTAATTTGAAAGCCAGACTAACCCCCACGCCCCCCCTGCCGACCCGTCGCCCCGCAGTTTGGGAACCACTGTTCTAGGTTATAAAACAGCGATTTAGCCTTCTTTGTATTCACCTATAATAGACTAAGACGGACGAAGAGATTTGTTTTTGCATCCACCTGGCAGACTAGCACTATAGACAGTTAGCATTCACATTCTTCCCAAAGTGCACTACAGTTAGTTGGTTAGCATAGCTTTAGCATTCTTTACAAAGTCTACCCTGAGGTGATAAATGCTCAGTGGGGAAAGCTAACAACAACATGCAGTCAGACAGGTCGGAAGCGTTCCAAAATCATAAAACCTGTTGTCTGGGCAACTCGGGGAGGTACTAGGGGAGAGTAAACACACAATAAAATCACCACTGTGTGACCTGCCGTGTCCTCTGGGAAGATAGAGGGATCAGAAGTTCATAAGGTCAACCCCATACATAGTGACAGGTGAAGCAGAATGTTATTTGAGACATTTGAAAACAGCAGTAGTATTTTAGCAATTATTCCAGTATTCTCCAAAACTAGGAAATGTCACTGAGCTCTCTGCATGATGAATAGTTATCATTACATCCATCGTGTGGCAACATCAACACGATAGCCTTCTCAAAATGTCCAAGGCAACTTGTGTGACTGGGCCATAACGCATGTTGATGCTAAGGTTTAGGTTTATATTGTGTCTCTATACTCTCTCCTGCCCTCCTCCAGATCCCAGCATTCCAGGCCAGAGTAGAGCTGTTGAGTAGGCCTAAAGTCTGACCACAGAGCAGCAGAGAGAGGGACTGAAACCGAGGGACAAGCAGTCCTCTGTGTGCTCTGGCCTGGGCTGCTGGCTGTACAAGCACTTGCTGACAAACCAGTAGCAAGCCAGGCATCAGGAAGATGCACTGACAGACAGGGAGGCAGACAGAGAGAGACCTGGCATACACATATTATGTGTGTCATAAATGGCACCCTATTCCCTATGGGCCAGGGTCAAAAGTAGTGTACCATATAGAGAACATGATGCCATTTGTGATGCAGCCTTAGTATATGTTCAGTCAGCTAAGTCAAATCAATAAGGGCTTGAAATTAAGGCATGCACTGTACGTCAATAGAGGTCGGTCGGTGGTACTCTTATAGGAGGAAAACATAGCCCATATTACTATGAATCCAGAGACTAGAAGTGGATATCATTCAGCTAAATGACCTGAAGGTTGCTTAGGCACTGCATTGACTCAAGTCCTCAACTCTGTGCCAAGCACTTACTACATCTAACTGATACTCAACATTTTCACAATGAAAATGGGGAGTGTTCTTTCAGCACACCTGCTAACCTGTCTGAGACTAAGGGCTCGATTCAATCCGTAGCTCAGAATATCTGCGTTGTAGCGCAGTTCACATTTAAAGGTCATTTCCGATTGAGCCGACATATCGTTTACCATGAATGCAGTCTCCGCGACCTTGGGAACATTATTTTTAATTGTCAACTGTGCTATAAAGCAGATCTTCAGCGCAGCGGATTGAATTGTGCCCTAACTGTGTGTATGCATAAACTACTGGACATGAGCCATATATATAGTTCACATGAAGTTACGGTCAGCTTAGCCACAAACTATACAGCCAGACTTCAGAGAAGCTTGGACACAATAGATACAAGAGTGAACAGAAAAACCACTATAAAGATCAACAAAATGAAAGACAACAAAAAAAGTACCCTAAACAATGGCTGTATGAAAGTTGAGTAACTGACCTACGTATGTGACTGCCAGACATGGGACACAAGCTATTTTAAGTGCAACGCAACAATGACCCTACACAAGCAAGGCCTCTGAGCGTTCACAGTGCATACCAACCATTCACAAGATTCCCATCCACCTCATTTAGCCTAACCAGAGAGCTGCATTTGATTAACATCCACCCAGGATAAAGAAGTTATTTTTCAAACCAGACTTCACAGTTGGCTGTAACCACTGAGATAAAACTCATGTTCACTGTTGAGCTTTTCCAGCTGTAAAAATGATTGCTATTACCATGGTGTTACAAAGTGAATACTATATACAGTCTATGAAGCAGATTTGTTTACACTCCAAACCTTAAACTACATTTTAGGCAGGTACCCTAGCGGTTAAGAGCGTTGGGCCAAGAACCGAAAGGTCGCTGGTTCTAATCCCCTAGCCGACTAGTTGATGTGCCCTGGAGCAAGGCACTTAACCCTAAATGCTCCCGTAAGTCGCTCTGGATAAGACCACCTGCTAAATGACTAAAATGTAAATGTACACTTGGCTAACAGCATGATCCAATGCATCAACTCTGGTTTATAACACATGAAAATAATAGATATTTCAAATCATGACAGTTGGTGCAAAGGTGGGATTGTTTATTCTTTAAAGTAATCAGTGTGGATATAAAGAAATGTTTCTATAAATATAATGTTTTTAATAACAAACAAATGCAGAACACCAGAATTAAACATAATAGATGTCAAAGGCATGAACATGTTGTTTAATAGAGAGCCATCCATGCATTTAGGGTCAAATAACTTTCATGCATTTGACAAGAACATAACAGAAGATGTTTGAGTGGGGACAGATTACGGTGTCTTTCTTTATAAAGCCTAAAGACAGCTGCTCATCCTGCATGGTTAGCACCAACACACACACACATACACACACGAGCATGTGTGCCACACACAAGCACACAGTTAACCAGGAGAGAAAGGGGACTGCTCAAAGCTGCCACCTGGGCCCATTGTAAAAAAAAATACAGCCACATTTTGCCAACAATTTCCTTCTGGGGAATAATCATTTTCTGACTCTGATTACCTGTAGGTCTGAAAATTACAAAACGCACTGTCCTATCTCCTTCAATTATTCATTTGTTTTCAGTTTTTATAAGCCAATTATACAGCCAGCTGTAGAGTAGGCTACTGTGTATTTCAACGCGCGCGCGCGCGCGCGCGCGCGCGCGCGCGCGCGCGCGCGCGCGCGCGCGCGCGCCGCGCTGTCTGTCTGTCTGTCTGTCTGTCTGTCTGTCTGTCTGTCTGTCTGTCTGTGAGAAAGCATTAGGTGTGCAGCTGATGTGTTATTTAGCCCACCTCTGAGTCTGAGCAGTCTCTGTCCAGCATTCTGTATTCCCCTAGCCTGGTCCAAGACCTGATTGTGCTGTCCTGCCTACTCCTATGGTTCTTCGGGGTTGGCAAGACAGCACAAACAGATCTGGGACCAGGCTAGTATTTCCCCTCAAAGTGCTCAAAAAGGTAAACAAAGCCACAAACAACGTGTGTCTGTTCTGTGTTCATAGGCAGCAGGGCTATCTGAAACACATAAACAAAATGTTGAAAAGATCCTGCAAATGGTTTACTTTCATTCTATTACAATATTTTGTCACCAAAAGACAGCTTTTAACTTTGGTGCAACTATTTGGGCTTTATCTTGGGCTAAATGTTCTCATTCTGGCTCAATCTCATTCAGGTTATGAAAACATGTGTATTTGGAGGATTCATGTCATGTAGGCTACACAGTACATGTGCACACAATCCCAAATCTATACCTACTTCCTTGTTATAAAAATGCTGACTGTACTTTTAACCGTCAAATCCAAGGCATTTAGAAATATGTTGAACAAACCTATACCTCATTTTAAAATACATGTGCATCATATTTTTAACCTTCAAATCCCAGGCATTTAGGCATTTAGAAATATGTTGAATAGAAGAGAACAGTTGGACAGAAAGAACAGCAGAATAATGGGGGATAAGGACCCACGAGGAAGCAATTGTTTTTCACGGGACTCTGCTGCTTAGAATAGAAACAATGTTCCAGGCCAGTCTACTGATCAAAGACAGCTCCAACCCTCTCCCAGCAGTGACCGAGCCAACTCAACCGCTCCAACCCTCTCCCAGCAGTGACCGAGCCAACTCAACCGCTCCAACCCTCTCCCAGCAGTGACCGAGCCAACTCAACCGCTCCAACCCTCTCCCAGCAGTGACCGAGCCAACTCAACCGCTCCAACCCTCTCCCAGCAGTGACCGAGCCAACTCAACCGCTCCAACCCTCTCCCAGCAGCGACCGAGCCAACTCAACCGCTCCAACCCTCTCCCAGCAGCGACCGAGCCAACTCAACCGCTCCAACCCTCTCCCAGCAGCGACCGAGCCAACTCAACCGCTCCAACCCTCTCCCAGCAGCGACCGAGCCAACTCAACCGCTCCAACCCTCTCCCAGCAGCGACCGAGCCAACTCAACCGCTCCAACCCTCTCCCAGCAGCGACCGAGCCAACTCAACCGCTCCAACCCTCTCCCAGCAGTGACCGAGCCAACTCAACCGCTCCAACCCTCTCCCAGCAGTGACCGAGCCAACTCAGGTCCTAAGACAACCACATCCTTCATGCTAAATGCTCAGTCAGCTGGCTCTTTATCACCAAGGTCCATTTCCATTATGCCCAAAGTGTGTCAAATAAATGTTGGTTTTAATAGAGGGAAACAACTAAAAAAGAGAATTTTGATCTTTAAATACAAATATATACTTACAAAAATCTCACAAAATGTTTTATGTACAATAGAAACATCATGTACCAATGAGTGTCTCTGCATGGCAATTAAGTCCAAAAACGATTATCATTCATTCAGTCTGTAAATAAACAATTTTTTTTTGTGTGTGGGGGACGCCCATCATAGGCTACAGTACATCCAGAGGTCTCACCCCACTCAGACCACTCACACCGTGGTCTCTCCCTGTCTGTTGTTAGCCAGTCTCGTATAAAACCTCTTCCAGGAGTTGAGGGTCTTCCCAGACCAGATCCAGAACCCGGACGTTATCCCCACGATCAGAGTCATGAGGTACTTGATCATGAAGACGGTGAAGTCGGGGCTCATGTTGGGGTGTGGGTGGGCCGGACAGGGCACGGCGTACGTCTTACACGTCTGGCTGATCCAGGTCCTCTCCCACTGCTCCCGGAAGGCCTGCTCGTAGAAGTAGCAGGCGATGACGATGGTGGCGGGGACGGTGTAGAGCACGCTGAAGATCCCTATCCTCACCATCAGCTTCTCCAGCTTCTCCGTCTTGGTGCCGTCGTGCTTCATGATGGTTCTGATCCGGAACAGAGACACGAAGCCGGCCAGGAGGAACGAGGTGCCGATGAAGAGGTAGACAAAGAGCGGCGCTAGGACGAAGCCTCGGAGAGCGTCCACGCTGTTGATGCCCACGAAGCACACGCCGCTAAGGACATCCCCGTCCACCTGGCCCACTGCCAGGATAGTGATGGTTTTAATGGCGGGCACAGCCCACGCCGCCAGGTGGAAGTACTGCGAGTTGGCCTCGATGGCTTCGTGACCCCACTTCATCCCTGCTGCCAGGAACCAGGTGAGGGCCAGGATGACCCACCAGATGGAGCTGGCCATGCTGAAAAAATACAACATCATGAAGAGGATGGTACATCCCTCCTTTTTGGTACCCTGCACCACAGTCCTAATGTCGTTGTCAAACCTGTCATTGCAAACCACCTTGTCCTCAAGGAGAAATCCAGCTATGTAGGCAATGGATACCATGGTGTAGCAACCGGATAGGAAGATAATAGGACGCTCAGGGTAGCTGAAGCGCTTCATGTCCACCAGATAGGTTAGAACGGTAAATAACGTGGATGCACAACATAACACGGACCAGATTACTATCCATATCCTGGCGAATTTTAACTCTTCCTCGCTGAAGTACATCATTCCGTTAGATTTCTTTGGCTCGCACGGTGCGCCACAGTCATCCTCACCGAGAAAACGGTAATTCAAATAAGTGGGTACTTTCAGAGAAGCCGGGCACTTGAACTGTCCTTTTACAATCCCAGTATCGTGCGGAGGCTCCGTTACATCAGGGGTGGGATTGACCGGTGTGCTTTGACCCGACATATTCTGCCCGACGCACAGCTCGCCCGCTCCGTGAACCGGGAAAGACTCGCAAGCGAGGCTGACCGGCCACTGAAAACCGAATTTGTTCATGAGCGCCTCGCAGCCCTGTCTCGCCCTCTCGCACAGTGACCTGCACGGGGGAAGCGCCTGCTCAAGCACCGTGCACACAGGCGCATACATGGAGCAGAGGAAAAACTTTAAATCAGGAGAACACTGAACTTTCACAAGCGGGTAAAACTGGTGTACCTCGAGCCCTGCTTCCTCCTGGTTTGTGTGTCCTAGTAAATTTGGCATGATGGTCTCGTTGTATGCGATGTCCGTACAAAGTGGAATAGAAATCGGCTGGCAAAAGCCGTGCTCCGGAATAGACATTCCCCGGTCGCCATACTGTCCATTTACCCTTATAGATCCTAAACTGATCAATAAAAACACCTGCAAAAATATACACAGTACTCTGTTGTAATCCATTGCGAAAGCATTACGCACGGACACAGACATACTTTCTTTGCGGTTTCTTCCAAAACTAGCTAGCTCGCCAGCTAGCGAGCCACTACTTCCCCGCTCCCTTTCTGTGCTGGGTTTTTCTTTCCTTGTAAATGTAACATTACTCCCTTCCTGCGTAACTTTTGGTTGTTTTCGCTTCTCCCCGCCGTTGCGCAGAGATGTTGAAGGTCCCCCAAAATCGAAAAATATCGCTGACAGAATTTGGAGAAAAAAAATCCGACCTACTATACACAACACACAGGTCCGGACTCCACAATGTTCTTCTGCTACTCTAGCTGCCCGACAAACGTGATAGCCTCTCTCTGCTCTGCGCTGTTCAAACCTGTTTCCAGGCGCCCTGCTGTCTCAGTGAGCCGTCTCTCTCTCCTCCATATGGAAAAAAGGGTTGGACTAACAGATGGCATGGTTTAGGGATCGTCTACAATTGTTCATCTTGTGCATGGCTGATGAGTTTCAATGTCTTAGTTCTATAGCCGAAACAATATTACATATTTCATATAAGAATTATGCCCTTATAAATAGGCCTATGATACTTCTGAAAGCCACATCTAGGACTACTGATGGAAAAGGCAATATTATTTTACCAATCTGACAGAAGGCCTACTGTTTATATGAGAAAAACCCTTTACCCTTAATTAACTTCTATGTTCATTAAAACTGTGAGGTACTGACTCAGAGATATCCTATTAGACCTCCTCAAATAGTCTACTATTGTAACAGTCCAGACTCCCTTGATATTATCATCCAGTAAAACTGTGTGTGACTGTAAAACACACTAAATAAATGCCATGCGCTTTACATATTACAAATGAGTATAGCCTAAATCGGTCTTTTATAGAGGGAAGAACAACCAGCATAATTTTAATCGGTCTCCCCTTTCAACCATAATGTTGCCTCCACCGTTAGGCCCTAGGGACAGGGATGAAAGTGGTTTGTCACCATGAGCCTTTGGGATCAGAGGGGTTTCAAACCCAGCTCACACAGTGGTGCGCGCAGAGGGAACAGTGGGAGGGAGAGACCCTGTGTAGAGGAGAACAGGAAGGAAACCGTGAAAGAGAAAAAGAAAGAGAGAGAGAGAGAGAGAGACCCTGTGTAGAACACCAAAGGAAGGAAGAGAGATACTCCACTACAGTGAGCTTAACAGAGCAGTCCTGCCCCCCTTGACTTTCAGGGAGTCTATCATCTCTCATTTGTCATCAACTGTACTGTACTGTACCTTACTGTTCACCAGAGTTATATTAGATAATGTAAGGCTGTTTATTGTACAATAACAGTATCATAACAACATAAATAATAATCAAATCATCTACTGTTGCAACCACCAATAACACTATGACCAGTTATAGAGCATCAATAATATGATTAGCCCAAGTGATGTGCATCAAAACGTATTTCTAGTTAATGTCACAGAGCACTCTCTATTGAGAATTCAAAACAGCATGGCTCACTAGCTGAGGCCAAGCAAATACAGAGGATCCCTAATGTTAATGAGTCACCCAGGCATTCTGACTGGTTAGGAGGCATGTCTGTTTGTGGTATGGAGAGGGAGTCAATAAGTATGTAATATATCCTGATAGAAGAATGCAGTGAGATTTGGTTCTTCAAGCTACACCCTGCCAAGAGAGAGACAAACAAACTCAAAATGACTTATGTTACTAAATGTCTTGTTTTAGGGCTGGGTGTCTTGCCAAGTCTATTCAGTTTGGAATAAAGTTGTCCAGAGCAATCAACGTTACAAAGACAAAGTTAAAACCTTGAGTCAGATTTGACCTTCATGCAGTTGATATATGATCCAACATTAAAGAGATAAACTGGAATTAACTATTGGAAATGCATTTTTTGGTGGGGAATTTTTTGGTGCAAAACAGTTTCAGAACCATTTATGACCACATGCAATAACCACAGAGCAGAATAGAATGACTTCATGTTTTTCCAAAGAAACTTTAAAAACGTTACGAACATTACATTCTTACAGCAAACATTGTGTTGTTGCAGTTTCCATGTATTTTTCTCCTACCTATCTGTCACAGCAGTCATTATGACCCGGAGGTTGTTTGTTTTCATGTTATAAATTATATCTGTTTTTTTGACCAGCAGACGTGAAAACTGTACTAATAACTGAAGTTACATTCTTTTTCATATATACATCCCAAATGGCACTCTATTCCATATATAGTGCACAACAGTTAACCAGAGCCAATAGGGATGCAATTTGGGATGCAGTCTTGGAGATGTTGTTGACCTATTGGTATGGTTTGAATCAGAGACATAACACCTTGGTGGGTGTCCAGAGAAAACACTGTTGTGGTTTCAATACAAAGAAGGACTCTGTAATCAGGCCAGCTGAGCTCACATCAAACAGGACTGGTAATACAGGATAAATCACTAGAAACTGTTGCTGGTGCAGTTGAGTAAATGATGCCTTAAATAAAACAAAGTACGGTACTTAGATCAATTCCAGGGATAACTAATTTCCGGAAATAGCTAACTATGTAAATACTGATGAATAGGAGGACAAAGGCAACCAATATCCACACTGGCATGACCACACTGGATTGGAGTTGTGGTAGAATTAGTATGAAGTTAGTATGTAATACATGACCTAACAACAGCTGTTTTGCATTGGTAGCTGAACACAGTTTGAAGTATTAATACACTTTATTTATTTCAGGTAAGCCAACAATAAACAACATTTACAGAAGGACATTACATCTTCCATAATAACATTACATACAGGTCGTAACAAATAGGTAATGCAACAGCTATTCTACTATTATATTCTAAGTTTCAGTTTATAAAGTGACCGGTAACACTTCTTCTATGTCCGAAACCACTTGTGACAAATGATGTATTTTCAGAGCATCATACAAAAAAGAAAAAATAGATATGCAAGTGAAGCTTTTTTTTTGTACTGGAAAACACAGATTCAGTGTTGAGTACAGCGGGGGTTGCATGTCTGGTTCCAAAACGCCTTTCCCAACATATGCTGTACATCTACGCAGTTAAGAAACTGACAAGGCCAAAAAATATACTGTATGTGTATATATCCATATATATTTAATACGAATCCTCTCTTTTATGGCGTTAAGGAGACACCCGTGACCCTGTATGTACGGAAACATAGTACAAGCGTCACTATTAAATTTTACACAAGGCGTTTCACCTCCCCTTTTATATACAGCCTAGTAAGACAGTTTATAACAAAGGGTACAAAATGATTAAATATTGACATGTATCTCGAAATATGACTCAGAATGTGCACATTCCGTAGCATGACAAATATAGCAAACAGATTCATCTTAAGCCATTCCCCAATTCAGATTTGAATGGTGCATTTGTAAATGCATTTTATTAAACATCTGGAAGTTAACTTTACAAGCAAGAACCAATGGTAACATTAAAATGATAGTAGGCCCCATTAAAATGTTCATCATTTTGACCACCACAGTGCTCAATGTGCAATTTCACTACTTTTTTCCCCAAGATTTCCCTTCATAGAGAAAATGCTTTTAATTCCCAAAGGAGAAAAAATGAGCTTTCAGGAACTCCACCCACGCAGGCAGGCAGGCAGTCCAAAACATATACAGTATTTTCATGTTTATGTGATATTGCAGGCAGGCGGCAAAGGAAGAAACTCCTGGGACACAAAGGCACAAAATAAAAAGGGGGAAAAAGAAAAGTGATATGCCACACACACAGAAAGCAGGAGAGTAACGTATCAACAATAATTATTCAGCTGCTAATACCTTACTGTATCCCATAAAGCCATGCAAGGCCAAGTAGAGCGAGCTGGGCGATCTATCTCAGCAGAGCTCTCAGGTATTTACCCTCCTCTGTCACGCTGCTTTAGTCACATTAAGACGCCACTCTAGACTCTCCACCCTTCCTCACCGTCTTCACTACCACAACACAGAATCACTTGCCACACCAGGAACGACACTGAAGTTCTATGAAATCACTTCAAGTATTTGTAGTAGTTCTCCTTAAAAAGTCTTACTGGGGTTGGAAACTGGGGTCTGTTGGCCTATATTACGGTTGCCAAGGGAGGGCACTGATATTTCTAGTCTATGCAGGCAAGCGCATGTGATTAAGGACAACACAGGTGCAAAAAGGGACATTTTTAATAAGCTGGAATGTACAGTAGGGCAAGTAGGTTAAAAAAGTGCATTCTCAAAAAGCTAATGACACAAGTCGTCACTATCACTGTGTTTCTCTGTCGTTGCCTCGAGTGCTCTATATCACACCAACCACCACTAGAGATGGTGGGACAATTAAAGCTGTACCATGACATGGACTTGGCCATATGGCGAACTCATGTCAAAGCCTTCTACAAGACTCCTTTCTTTTTAGTGTCTCCTCCTCCTCTTCGTCCTCCCTCGATGATAGACTAGCAGGTGAGGCAGCGGTGGAGAGGGACTGTGTGTGGCCAAGTGTCTACAGTATAATACCTGTGACTGTCTCTCATGTGTTCTCATGTGTGTGTGTGTTAGTGTGTGTGTGTGTGTGTGTGTGTGGAGTGCACACACACGTCTTTCTAATGTTGTCAGCGTGGATTAAGAAAACGAATCTCTCCTGATCGTCAGTGTGTGTCCATGATGTCTTATTCAGAACTCTCCTCTCCCTCCTCTACTTGTGAACAGTACAGGCCCATTCAGATTAGTGGTAGATTTAAAATCAATCCATAAAAAGGAACCCATATTCTCCATGTTACTGGTCATTGCTATATTACCTAGCTCACACGTGACTAATATGAGCAGGTATTTTTATACAAAACAACACCCAGTTGAAAATCGAACACAAAGAGATCTTTGTACCAGCCAATGAAACAAAACTATTTGTTAAATCAACATCACACGATATCATAAAAAGTGCTCCTAATAATTGTATTGACATGATAGCTGAGACAAACAGCCAATGGCGTAATCGTCTAAAAACATTTGTGATGACGTCTGATATACAGTACATTACTGGACGGTGATGGTGTCAAAGGACGTGAAGGAGAAGTGGATAGTCATGGGTCGAAGTAACCAAGAGATCAAAATCCCACTGAGCCTATTGCCATTGTGTTTTACCATCTAGATACAGTGCACAATAGGATGCGGTATAGATAACAGTACCTCATGGCCTACATGGAAGCACCAATGAAAGGGTATTGCCCATGTTTGATGCACACGCAATCACACAGATATAACACACCCACATACACTTGAGACGAACCACAGCGAATTCACCATATAACATGTGACTCTTCACGATGTCATCGATGCTCATTGCTTTGTGTGTATGCATCATCTCCAGCAGAGACTAACGGATTATTATCACCAATATCACTATTACAGGATTACTACCATTTCTCTTATGATTATTATTGATTTGATGTCATTTGACTCTGGCCTGACAGTTACAGAGGAGGAACAGTTCAAAGTTAAAGAGAAACATTACTACTGCTTGTCATTCTCAGTTAAAGTTTGTGTTGTGAGTGTGAGTTAAACTGTCCAGTGGGTGTGTATCTGTGTTTGTGTACGTGTGAGTTTGTGCATGCGTGCGTGAATGCATGCAAGTGCAGCATGTTAGTGAAAGAATTTAAGCTTTCTTGGAGTCCGTGATATATTTTCTAAATATGAGTATACTGTACATACAAATATACATTCTTACATAGGTAGTTAGAAACACAAGCCACAGTATGTATCAATAGTATTGTAAAGTCCCTTGATGATTAAGGGTATTGTAAATGTGTCAACGATATATGAGTATCATAACATTATAAAAGTCAACAAAAATTGCAAATTATAAAACTGAAATTGGTGGTGTCACCCACCAAAATGTATACACTCAGACACACACACACACACACACACACACACACACACACACACACACACACACACACACACACACACACACACACCACACACACACACACACACACACACACACACACACACACACACACACACACACACACGGTTGGAAAGGTAATAAGTTAAAGAAACAGAAGAGGGTATGTGATCCCGGTGGCTCCTCCATCTCAGTGTCTTTGTCCTTCTCTCTTGGACTGACCACAGCAGCAACCTGAAAAACACAGAAACAAACACATGAGTTAATCTGCCAACTGGAAATAAACTAATCACAACTACCTTATTTCTGAACGACCCCTTAGGAGAGAAGTAAAAAGAGAGAGAAAAATAGAGACAGAGAGAGAGAGAGAGATTGAGAGAGAGATAACCCAGTAGACCTGGCTGGCTTGGAGCGCTCCTCTAATCCCCTTCTTTCTTTCTAGTGACCATACTGCAATAATAAATAATGCATGTCTCTCCCTGTGTCCTCTCTGTCTCTCCCCCCTCCCCCCCCTTCTCTCTCTCTCTCACACTCTTTCCCCCCTCTTTCTCTTTCTCTCTCTCGCTCAGCCTTTGGAAGTCCATTCCCAGTGGATGTGAGGTAGTCTATGCCAGGAATCTGAAGTCTTGGATGGACGCCTCCTTTATCTGCTGCTCATACAGCTCTCTGACTCAAAACACATACAGGCGGTGTAGGAATGTGTGTGTGTGTTAGTGTTTGTGTGCGTGTGTGCGTGTGTGTGTGTGTTTGTGTGTGAGAGAGAGAGGGGTAAGAGGGAGAAAGAGAAGTAGCGAGAAGATGAGGTTGACTTCAGGTTGCATTGTGTAAAGCAGAGATAGAGTATGGAGTCTTGTTTAGGTCAAAAAGGACACCGCGAGATGAACAGAGTGGACATAGGACAGAAACAGAGAAAAGGGGAAAAACAGACAAGAGAGAGAAAAGGAGAGAGGATGTGAGGCTGAGAAGTTCAAGGTCACAGAAGCACTCAGTCTCTCTCCTGTCCATCTCTCTCTCTTTCTCTGCCTCAGGGTGAGTTATTGGATGGCAGGTCATGAGGCCCACAGAGGGATCTCTCTCTCCTCCCTCTCTCCTTTTGCTCTCCTCCCTACTGTATCATATACTCTTTAAGTCAACAATGGAATGTGTTGTTTTTGGGGCCTGATTTAGTCCTGTGGGATGAAAAAGTACTAAAGATGAGTGTGTGTAAGTGAGTGTGTGTGTGTGTAGGGGGTTCTGCATGGAACCAGATGGGTAGGATTTGTAGGGTGTGGCCATGTCCAATAGGGCCAGCTGTTGTCTGTCATACAATGGTGAATAGACAGAACCCCCCCCACCCCCCCCACACACAATCACATCATAAGAAGGGAAAGTGCTTAGTGCTGGGTGGTGGGATATTTAACAATGGAGAGAGAGATTGAGAGAGAGAATAAGAAGAGGTGACTACTAAAAAAACCAAACACAAGCTAACCTCTCTCTCTGATCACCCTTCCCCCTCCACTCGCCCGCACCTGCGTTTGTAGCCTGCTCCCCCTTTTCTCCCCACTCCCTCTCCCCCCTCTCCCACCAGATCCCAGTCTCTCTGAGGCCATGTTCAAATATCAGCACAGTTCTCCTCTAGATGTTTATCGGGCAGCCAGTCAGTCTTGCAGTGAGCGGGTCGCTCCCCAGACAATCCCCTCCTCAACACACACACACCTTTAATCCCTTATACCTGCCTGATCAAAAAGCCTGTCACTACCGTGAAGCAGCAGCTCTGGAAATACTAATAACCCCAGATGAACACCTCAGAGAACGGAGACAAACCTCTCAGGTGTTGCAGAATACTAACACACTTCAAATGAGCCTAAGTAGTATATAAACACCATAATAATGTAGACAAAAAACACTGAGGAGTTTTAAAACAGTCAAATACTTCAAATAGGCCTAACTAGCTTATCAATGAGTACATTTACATGCACACTAATCATTTGGTATTAAACTGATTATGGCAGTAGGCAGATTATGCATAAGTCATGTAAACACCTTGCTCTGCTTAGCTTAATCGGCGTAAGGTCAAAATCATAGTAAGCATACGTCGATTAAAACACCTGGTGTTCTGAGCAATCTTTCAAATGATTAGGACATGTAAAAAAAAAGACCTTACTCAGCGTTCCAGCGGTGTATTTGATCTGGGCATATGCTAGCATCAGCCCAGCGAACCTCCCTCTTTAGTACATGAGAAGTGAGTTTAGAACAACTGAATGTATGTGACTTTTCACATACAAACTTTATATGTCCCAACTCAGAATCAAATATGCTTCCCAAAAAGAACATGGTCGCTGTGGTAAAACGTTTATTTTGATTGGTGATTTTCTGCATTTATCAGAGTGCCATCAGGTAGCCTGATTTCAGATGTGTCCATCTAAACAGGATTATTAGGGAAATCGGTCTTCTTGCAAAGCATGTAAATGTTTTAATCAAACTATTATATTAATCTGACGATCCACAATAATCGCATTAGTGTGTGCATATAACCGTACTCAATTACATTTTTACAGGTCTCTTTAACAAACAGGATTTGGTTCTAAATTCTACAGATTATTATCAATCCAAAACACCCCGAATTAACAGGAGTTGTCGACATTGGTAGTCAGGACAGCTTGACTGAGGAAGGTTGACACCCCCTGCCTACCCTCCCTCCAGAGGTCACGCCCTCTGACCCCTAACCCCCACAGCGTCCCGTCATGTCTGATCCCGGGGTAATGAGGTGCGTCAGCCCGCCATTAAACATCACTCACACAACACCCTCAGCTGAGACAGCCCTGATGCTTTAACAAACTGTTTTACGTGCTGGGCTATAAACTGTGTGTGTGGGTGTGTAGGTGTGTGTGTTCGTGAATTGAGGATTTGGAGTGATTTTAATGAAGACAAATCATTTTCCATTTCTTTTAAGCACAGGTTTAATTAAAAACCCCAAAGGTTCCCTACTGGATGTAGACTGGACTTAAAAGTTTCCAGTCATTAGAATGATAGGAATGCTGTGTAATGGCCACTACTGTGTTGGTTGCCATGGCTACTGCAGACTTCACTGGTCTTACATGAGCAGCCGTTTCCAGTGTGCTAGTAACAATAATTAACAATTTAGAATGCCTAAATCATCTAAATCATACACTCTCTGTCTCTCTCTCTCTCTCGTATGCACACACACACACACACACACACACACACACACACACACACACACACACACACACACACACGCACACGCGCACACGCACACACGCACACACACAGTCAAATCCTCCCAGAGTCGTGAGTACCATCGGTGGTTTGCAGATTGTTTTCTCTGCTTTAACGGACTAACAGAAATCTCCCCACCTGTTTGCTTAGTGGAATACCCTTTACATGTACATTTATTTAACAAGACATGGAGCTTGTCTGTGGTGGTTCTTCTGGTAGGGTTCCAGCCATGGTTTATCACTAATAAAAACAGTGTGAATACCAGAGCCACTCAGGCAGGGCAGCCTAATGCTTACCAGTCTACAGTCCTATAGTCTGTCACAGTACTACGCTCCCTTTATTAAAACAGCACTCTACAATTCCATACACCCCTGCCTGCCAGGCTAAACATGACTGGGCCTAATGAAATATGAAAGAGAGAGAGACAGAGAGAGAGAATGAGAGAGAGAGAAACACACACACACACACACACACACACACACACACACACTCACACATACATTTATGTTTATTTAACCTTGTGGGGACACAATTTATTCCCATTTAAAATCCTATATTCCTTAACCTCTAACCCTAGCCCTAAACCTAGCCCTAAACATAACCCTAATTCAATTCTAACCCTAACCAACTAGAAATATACTTTTTCATTGTGGGAACTAACAAAATGTCACCAGTCGGTCAAATTTGTTTTAGTTTACTACTGTTGTGGGGACTTCTGGTTAAACACGTCTACCACGCACACACAATGCACGCTCGCGCATGCCTGCACACACACACACAGGTTTGTAGCAGGGGTTAACGGGTACAGGAAGCAACCACTCCACCTTCAGGCCCCCGGCCGTCACATGACATGCAGATTCCAAAGGGGAATTGGCCGATGACCCACACGCTGGTGGGTATATGGAGAAGTTGTTTCATTCTAGCATTGGCTTAAGACCCTCACACGCTATCTCCCTACCTCAGAACAGACAGAGGCACCATGCATGGGCTAGCTAGCTGACTAGTGAGGATAACACAGCTACGCACAGCTGTCTCTGCTTCTCTCTGGGCAGAAGGGTTAAGTTAACCAGTTCCTGTGTGTGTGGAGGGATGTGTGTTTGTGTGTGTGTGAAGGTGTGAGGCAGTGGAGGTGAGGGGTTCTCTGTTGGTCTCCCCAGGAGAAGAGGGTATATTCTACACATGGATGTGTTTTCTATTTCCTCATGTCCTGGCACCACAACCCCACTGTTGAACGTCTTCCATGTCAGCACTTCAGATACAGCCAGAGTAGCACGTACACACTCTCTCTCTCGTCTCTCAGACACACACTGAGTACATATGCACTGCATACGGTATACACACTAGAGGTCAACCGATTAATCGGAATGGCTGATTAATTAGGGCCGATTTCAAGTTTTCATATTTAACTAGGCAAGTCAGTTAAGAACACATTCTTATTTTCAATGACGGCCTAGGAACGGTGGGTTAACTGCCTTGTTCAGGGGCAGAACGACAGATTTTTACCGTGTCAGCTCAGGGATTCAATATTGCAACCTTATGGTTAACTAGTCCAACGCTCTAACCACCTGCTTTACATTGCACTCCACGAGGAGCCTGCCTGTTACGCGAATGCAGTAAGAAGCCAAGGTAAGTTGCTAGCTAGCATTAAACTTATCTTATAAAAAACAATCAATCAATCATAATCACTAGTTAACTACACATGGTTGATGATATTACTAGTTTATCTAGCCTGTCCTGCGTTGCATATAATCGCTTAGGTACACGTTGCTCCAACCATAAACATCAATGCCTTTCTTAAAATCAATACACAAGTATATATTTTTAAACCTGCATATTTAGTTAATATTGCCTGCTAACATGAATTTATTTTAACTAAGGAAAATGTGTCACTTCTCTTGCAAACAGAGTCAGGGTGTATGCAGCAGTTTGGGCCGCCTGGCTCGTTGCGAACTGTGAAGACTATTTCTTCCTAACAAAGACAGCCGACTTTGCCAAACGGGGGATGATTTAACAAAAGCACATTTGCGAAATAAGCACAATCGTTGCACGTTGCGAACTAATTTGCCATAATTTTACGTAATTATGACATAACATTGAAGGTTTTGCAATGTAACCGGAATATTTAGACTTAGGGATGCCACCCGTTAGATAAAATACGGAACGGTTTGGTATTTCACTGACAGGAAAAACGTTTTGTTTTCGAGATGATAGTTTCCGGATTCGACCATATTAATGACCTAAGGCTCGTATTTCTGTGTGTTATTATGTTATAATTAAGTCTATGATTTGATAGAGCAGTCTGACTGAGCGATGGTAGGCAGCAGCAGGCTCGTAAGCATTCATTCAAACAGCCCTTTCGTGCGTTTGCCAGCAGCCCTTCGCAATGCATTGCGCTGTTTATGACTTCAAGCCTGTCAACTCCCAAGATTAGGCTGGTGTAACCGATGTGAAATGGCTTGCTAGTTAGCCGGGTGCGCGCTAATAGCGTTTCAAACGTCACTCACTCTGAGACTTGGAGTAGTTTTTCCCCTTGCTCTACATGGGTAATGCTGCTTCGAGGGTGGCTGTTGTCGATATGTTCCTGGTTCGAGCCCAGGTAGGAAGGAGGAGAGGGACGGAAGCTATACTGTTACACTGGCAATACTAAAGTGCCTATAAGAACATCCAATAGTCAAATCGTATAGAGAGAAATAGTCCTATAATTCCTATAATAACTACAACCTAAAACTTCTTACCTGGGAATATTGAAGACTCATGTTAAAATGAACCACCAGCTTTCATATGTTCTCATGTTCTGAGCAAGGAACTTAAACGTTAGCTTTTTTACATGGCACATATTGCACTTTTACTTTCTTCTCCAACACTTTGTTTTTGCATTATTTAAACCAAATTGAACATGTTTCATTATTTATTTGAGGCTAAATTGATTTTATTGATGTATTATATTAAGTTAAAATAAGTGTTCATTCAGTATTGTTGTAATTGTCATTATTACAAATAAATAAATAAAGAAATCGTCCGATAAATCGGTATTGGCTTTTTTGGGGTCCTCCAATAATCGGTATCGGCGTTGAAAAATCATAGTTGGTCGACATCTAATACACACACACGCGCATGCGCACGCACGCACGCACGCACGCACACACACACACACACACACGCACACACACACACACACACACACACTATGGAGGAGTCAGTCAGAGCAGAGGCCTTAGCTTTCAGGCAGCACAGGTGCAAGTCATTATACACACATTCCTGGGTGCATTAAGAGTTGTGTCTGTGAGGCGCTGGGAAGCTGGGTGTTTACATAGCAAGTCATCTCTACAGCCTTGTTCTACACTACCCTGGATTTACGACTGCAACTGCTACTCCTAACAGCACCAGCCTCCAAACCACTATTACTGCAACTGCTACTCCTAACAGCACCAGCCTCCAAACCACAATTACTGCAACTGCTACTCCTAACAGCACCAGCCTCCAAACCACTATTACTGCAACTGCTACTCCTAACAGCACCAGCCTCCAAACCACTATTACTGCAACTGCTACTTCTAACAGCACCAGCCTCCAAACCACTATTACTGCAACTGCTACTCCTAACAGCACCAGCCTCCAAACCACTATTACTGCAACTGCTAGTACCACTAATTTCCATTACAGCTACAACGGCCTGGCTGGCTGAGGCCAAATAAAGAGATGAGAAACTGTAGTTCGAAGAAGAAACTACAGACATATTCTATTCTGCTTTACACACATTTTTTGAATATGTCATTTTAAAGTGCACATGAATAAATAGGAGCTGTGGTGTGGGTGAATGATGTCGGACCCCCTTTGACATGACCAGTTTGTATGTCGTGTGTCTGTGTTTGTGTGTCCATTGGATCTTCAACGGAAAGATCAGCCTCTAAAGCACTGCGCTCACTAAAGATGCCGCCAGTGTCAAACTATTTCTGGGGCGAGAGCGGCGAGCGGTTACTTTCTTCTCATCCCATAAATCGCTGTTGGTTTGAGGGGTGTATTTTTTGTCTGAGGACTGGCTGATTTCCCCCTTGTGGGGTTTCTGTCAGTAAGGACATGGAAACACAGCTGAGAAGAAGACAGGAGGAGGAGAGGAAGAGAGGAGGAGAGGAAGACAGGAAGACAGGAGGAGAGGAAGACAGGAGGAGAGGAAGAGGAGGAGAGGAAGACAGGAGGAGGAGAGGAAGATAGGAGGGGAGGAAGAGAGGAGGAGAGAAAGACAGGAGGAGAGAAAGACAGGAGGAGGAGAGGAAGAGTGGAGGAGGATAGGAAAAGAGGAGGAGAGAAAGAGTAGGAGGATAGGAAAAGAGGAGAAGAGGAAGAGAGGAGGAGGAGAGGAAGAGAGTAGGAGGAGAGGAAAAGAGGAGGAGAGGAAGAGAGGAGGAGAGGAGAGGAAGAGAGGAGGAGAGGAAGAGAGGAGGAGAGGAAGAGAGGAGGAGGAGAGGAAGAGTGTAGGAGGAGAGGAAGAGAGAAGGAGAGGAAGAGAGAAGGAGAGGAAGAGAGGAGGAGGAGAGGAAGAGAGGAGGAGAGGAGAGGAGAAGAAGAGGGTGAGAGCTATTGCTTAGGCGCCTGACTGTAGTGTGACAGCGGAGACTGCCACTGTGCTGGTGTGTGTGTGTGTGTGTGTGGTGTGTGTGTGTGTGTGTGTGTGTGTGTGTGTGTGTGTGTATGTGTGTGTGTGTGTGTGTGTGTGGTGTGTGTTTCTCCCTGCTACAGTATCTAACCCTGCTGTAAATCAGTAGACCTCCTGCTGGGAGCGACCCATTCACAGACCAGCCCGATACTATAACACAAAGACCACCATCAACCCCCATTAAAACACACAGCGCCCCCATTCATCTCCAGTCACACCGCCATAACTCTCTCCCTCCATGGACCTAATGGTTTTGTGTGTGTGTGTGTGTGTGTGTGTGTGTGTGTGTGTGTGTGTGTGTGTGTGTGTGTGTGATGGGATGCTCCATAACTCTCCCACCATGGAGAGGAAATGGTTATGTATAAGGCTGTGCTCCACTCGGTCTTCCCCTTCACAGTGTCCTCCCTCCTAGAGGGAAATAACTGCTACATTGTGGACGTCTGACAGGCCTTGTGAGGGGTAAGTGGCTTTTGGAGGATTGTAAAGAGCCAAAGCAAATATCTATTGGAGTTAGAAGAGACTATCCAGTGGTACTACTAATGCCTAGTATAAATAGACCCAGTCAGTCCTCCAGTCCCATGGAGCAGCTCCTCTGGTGTCTGAGTCTGTGATATTTTATTTTATTTATTTATTTCACCTTTATTTAACCAGGTAGGCAAGTTGAGAACAAGATGTCATTTACAATTGCGACCTGGCCAAGATAAAGCAAAGCAGTTTGACACATACAACAACACAGAGTTACACATGGAGTAAAACAAACCTACAGTCAATAATATAGTAGAAAAATAAGTCTATATACAAAGTGAGCAAATGAGGTGCGATAGGGAGGTAAAGGCAAAAAAGGTCATGGTGGCGAAGTAAATACAATATAGCAAGTAAAACACTGGAATGGTAGATTTTCAGTGGAAAAAAAGTGCAAAGTAGAAATAGAAATAATGGGGTGCAAAGGAGCAAAATAAATAAATACAGTAGGGGAAGGGGTAGTTGTTTGGGCTAAATTATAGATGGGCTATGTACAGGTGCAGTAATCTGTGAGCTGCTCTGACAGCTGGTGCTTAAAGCTAGTGAGGGAGATAAGTGTTTCCAGTTTTAGTACTGGGAGCTATGATACGTACCGGAGGCTGTGATACATACAGGAGGCTGTGATACGTAAAGGAGGATGTAATACATACAGGAGGCTGTGATACATACAGGAGGCTGTGATACATACAGGAGGCTGTGATACATACAGGAGGTTGTGATACGTACAGGAGGCTGTGATACGTACAGGAGGCTGTGATACGTACAGGAGGCTGTGATACGTACAGGAGGATGTGATACGTACAGGAGGATGTAATACATACAGGAGGCTGTGATACGTACAGGAGGCTGTGATACGTACAGGAGGCTGTGATACGTACAGGAGGCTGTGATACGTACAGGAGGTTGTGATACGTACAGGAGGCTGTGATACGTACAGGAGGCTGTAATACATACAGGAGACTGTAATACATACAGGAGGATGTAATACATACAGGAGACTGTAATACGTACAGGAGGCTGTAATACGTACAGGAGGCTGTGATACGTACAGGAGGCTATAATACGTACAGGAGACTGTAATACATACAGGAGACTGTAATACATACAGGAGACTGTAATACATACAGGAGGCTGTAATACGTACAGGAGACTGTAATACATACAGGAGACTGTAATACATACAGGAGGCTATAATACGTACAGGAGGCTGTATGTATTGGGTCGCAAAGTTCCAGAAACTTTCCCAAAATTCAGAGATTTTCAGAAATCACGGTTGGGAAATTCTCAGAATCAGGAGGGAATAAGCAGGATATCCAGAATCCTCCAAACAGGATTTCTGAAAACCCAGGGAATTTGGGGAGGGTTACTGACATTTCCCAACACTGAGTCCCACAGACAGTAGCTAAGACAGCCTGCTCTAGTCTAATGCAGACTATGGACAAGGGCTTTACAGTGCATTTGCATATTCATGTTTGAATAATGATGCTACAATAGTCTATACACGGTCCTGTATGGTAGAGCATTGCGCTTGAAACACCAGGATAGTGGGTTTGATTCCCAGAGCCACACATACATACAAATGTATGCACGGATGACTGTAAGTCGCTTTGGATAAATGTGTCTGCTAAATGGCATATATTATTATTCTATTGTATACATGGATCTGATGCAGTACAGTATACGTGCACAGTTCTATATAGAACACTACAGATTACAGCTGGCTTGTAGTAAGTAGATCTAGAAGGAAGGTGAGGTCTTCCCACCAGTGTCACGGTTGTCGTAGAGAGGAGCGGACCAAAGTGCAGCGTGTGTGTCGTTCCACATTTTATTTATACTGTGAAATTATGCAATACATAAATAAACTTGAATGACAAAAAAACAACAAACCGTGACGCAGAGGTGAAACAAACACTACTCAAAACTAATCTCCCACAAACCCAGGTGGGACAAACACCAACTTAAATATGACCTCCAATTAGAGACAACAATGACCAGCTGCCTCTAATTGGAGGTCATCCCAAACAAAGCCCAACATAGAAATACAAAACTAGAACAACCCAACATAAAAAATCTAACCTAGAAAAAAAACCTTGTCACTCCCTGACCTACTCTACCATAGAAAATAACAGCTTTCTATGGTCAGGACGTGACAACCAGGGCCCAAACTAAGGACATGCCTCTGTTTGCTGTTCCCATATAACACTACAGTGACAGTACACATGGACAGATAACCTCAATAACCCTCTCTCCATCCCTACCTCTCTCCTACTCTGTCTATCATGACTTACTACTGTAAAACTACCTGGATCTACCAAAACTCCCCCTGCCCTTTCCACCCCAACCCAGCAGCCAGAGCTCCAGCTAGCCACACCCACACACACACATTAACACTTAGCTGGATAAATCACACCCAGTGGAGAAATGAAAGCAGAACCAGTAGCATGGACATGGGATTAGCTATGTTTGCAACATGGCTGAAGTGGGAAGTGATGCACCTCAGAGTTAAGGTCAATGTCTGCCCCAACACAACACCCTCAGAGTTAAGGTCACTGTCTACCCCAACACAACACCCTCAGAGTTAAGGTCAATGTCTGCCCCAACACAACACCCTCAGAGTTAAGGTCACTGTCTGCCCCAACACAACACCCTCAGAGTTAAGGTCACTGTCTGCCCCAACACAACAACCTCAGAGTTAAGGTCACTGTCTGCCCCAACACAACACCCTCAGAGTTAAGGTCACTGTCTGCCCCAACACAACAACCTCAGAGTTAAGGTCACTGTCTGCCCCAACACAACACCCTCAGAGTTAAGGTCACTGTCTGCCCCAACACAACACCCTCAGAGTTAAGGTCACTGTCTGCCCCAACACAACACCCTCAGAGTTAAGGTCACTGTCTGCCCCAACACAACACCCTCAGAGTTAAGGTCACTGTCTGCCCCAACACAACACCCTCAGAGTTAAGGTCACTGTCTGCCCCAACACAACACCCTCAGGGTTAAGGTCACAGTCTGTCCACACAACCCCCTCAGAGTTAAGGTCACAGTCTGTCCACACAACCCCCTCAGAGTTAAGGTCACTGTCTGCCCCAACACAACACCCTCAGAGTTAAGGTCACAGTCTGTCCACACAACCCCCTCAGAGTTAAGGTCACAGTCTGTCCACACAACCCCCTCAGAGTTAAGGTCACAATCTGTCCACACAACAACCTCAGAGTTAAGGTCACAATCTGTCCACACAACCCCCTCAGAGTTAAGGTCACAATCTGTCCACACAACCCCCTCAGAGTTAAGGTCACAGTCTGTCTGCACACAACACCCTCAGAGTTAAGGTCACAGTCTGTCTGCACACAACACCCTCAGAGTTAAGGTCACTGTCTGTCCGCACACAACCCCCTCAGAATTAAGGTCACTGTCTGTCCACATATAAACCCCTCAGAGTTAAGGTCACAGTCTGTCCACATACAACACCCTCAGAGTTAAGGTCACAGTCTGTCCGTATACAACACCCTCAGAGTTAAGGTCACAGTCTGTCCGCATACAACACCCTCAGAGTTAAGGTCACAGTCTGTCCGCATACAACACCCTCAGAGTTAAGGTCACAGTCTGTCCGCATACAACACCCTCAGAGTTAAGGTCACAGTCTGTCCGCATACAACACCCCCAGAGTTAAGGTCACAGTCTGTCCATACAACCCCCTCAGCCTGAGATAAACTCTCAGTACTATCAGGACAGCACACAGACACACTAAAGACACTTATTAAGCTTCAGTTTCTCTCTTTTAAAGGAACAGTTACAGTAGTATATTCCAAGTTTTGTGAGATGGCGATGAATGGCGTGCTTTGCGAGGTGAAGAAAAACAAGGGTCTGGAAACTTGGCTTAATGAGCAGTGTTTCATTTGAGGACCGTTAGTATTGTAGAGCCAGTTTAGGCCTCCGAACGCCAAACCCACGGTGAAAAGAACTATTAACTACACCGTCCATTCTCACGACAACTTCAGTAGCTCGCTGCCTCTGTGTGTGTTTAAAGTGTGTGTGCGTAAAGTGAGCGCGGCTAAAGTGTGTGTGTGTTTGTGTGTGTAAAGTGTCCGTAAGTAAAGTGTGTATGTGTCTGTGTGTGTAAAACATGTGTAAAGTGTGTATGTGTGTGTATCCTCTCCACACATGTTGAGCAGCTGGGTGGAGAGAGGAGGAAAGAGGAGAGAGGAGGAAAGAGAAGGAGAGAGGAGGAAAGAGAAGGAGAGAGGAGGAAAGAGAAGGAAAGAGAAGGACAGAGGAGGAGACAGGAAGAAAGAGGAGGAAAGATAAGGAGAGAGGAGGAGACAGGAGAAAAGAGGAGGAAAGATAAGGCGAGAGGATGAGACAGGAGGAAATATGGGGAAAGAGAAGGAGAGAGGAGGAAAGAGAATGAGAGAGAAGGAGGGAGGGGGAAAAATAAGGAGAGAGGAGGAAAGAGGAGGAGAGAGGAGGAAAGAGAAGGAGAGAGGAGGAAAAATAAGGAGAGAGGAGGAAAAATAAGGAGAGAGTAGGAAAGAGAAGGAGATAGGAGAAAAGATAAGGAGAAAAGGGGAGACAGGAGGAAAGAGTAGGAGAGAGAAGGAGAGAGAAGGAGAGAGGAGGAAAGAGGAGAGAGAAGGAGAGAGGAGGAAGAGAGAGGAAGTAGCCCTCTAAACTCAGAGACGACCCTGGTTCTTTCTCCGTCCAGCCTAGCCTAGGCCCAGGGGTTTATGGGTAGGCTGCTGTTGGAGGATCAGTCTGCTGTGTTCTACTGCTTCTGTTCTGTAAACTACTGGAGTACGGTCACTGTGGAGGAATGATCTAAGGAGAAGCTACTAGTCTCACGTTCACTGTGGAGCTACGTTCTGCCTGGAAAATACATTGGAAATGCGTTGGTTTCTATGCTTCATCAGATACAGATGAAGTGCAAGGACAAGGACAGGGAAAGATGCTGAGGTACATAATGGATGTTATAGGACTTCTCATTTCCATAACCATGAGAGGAGTGTGCTGAGTCGATGGAGGGAATGATCCATCCCTTAGCCTCTAGTGGGGTGTCTTTCTCTCTGCCCCCTCTGGGCCTCGTTTAGCTGCCAGAGCCCTCCCTCCCTCCATCCACATAGGAGTAAACAACAGAGCAGGATTGGGCTTGGCGTTGGACTCCCCCAGGACCCCGAGCGAGCTGGCAGAGAGACGTCTGTTTAGCATCTGTCAGACACGATGGAGCCAAATGGAGGTAAAGTCACATCAGCACTGGGATAGAAGCCCTTGTCATCTCACTGCCACGTGTCGCCTGGGGCGACACACACACACACACACACACACACACACACACACACACACACACACACACACACACACACACACACACACACACACACACACAAGCACGCACGCACGCACACGCACGCACGCACACACACACACAGACGAACACACCCTTCTTCAGAGAGACCCAGCTCAGCCCGTGTCGACTACCCGGCCCCCAGGCCCTTTTCCCTGGCCACCACATCAAATCACTGCCCCTTCTCTTCACTTGTCATGGAGCTCACACCTAAGCTTGGATCTGCTGGGATGTGACAGAATACAATAGCTCAGTGGACAGCACCCTGTACACTTCTCACATAACATGGTTTGGCTAGAGAGAGAGAGTGTTTATGTTCTGCAGAGGGGGAGAGGCCAGATGTTTCTCAATGACAGCTAAGATGGTTCAAATAGTAGGGTTTTGTATACTGTGAGTTACATGAACACATTCAATGGGTGTAGAGCACAGTATACACTACTGTAACATACAGTTACAGTATCATTTGAGGATGTGCTTCAGCAGCGATGCTTATTCTCCCCCCCCCTCTCTCTCTCTCACACTCTCTCTCTAGCTCTCCTTCTCTCTCCCTCTCTCTAGCTCCATCTCTCACTCTCTCTCTCTCTCTTAGGATGAAGACATCATTGAAGGCTCGTCTAATCTCTCGCAGGATAAGACTGTCATCAGAATGGATGTGGAGAAAAATATTTCAATGAAGGACTTTAAAAGCCTGTTTTCCATCTGTCCATTCTGTCCCCTAGACAGAGAATCCCGCCCAATCACTGCGTCCACAGATTAAGTTTTTCAAATTTTCGGTGACAACAGACCTTTAAATAGCTGCAGTTGGAGCCACTCTAAGACATCCAGCCCTCCTCTGCCCTCCCCTCCCCTCCCCAGTCTTGAGGGCAGGTTCTTAGGGGTGGAGACCCAGAGGATGAAATAGGGATTTAGACCCTGATCCAGAAGGGGGTAAGACCAGAGGCCTGCTGGGTTTAGTCCTGGGCTGGGACCCTCAGGCACTGTCTCTCTCTGTCTTTGTCAGAGACAGACCGTCAATCTGTTCCTCTCCCTCTACTCTCTGAAACAGAGCCTGTCATACTCACACAACTCTGAAGAACCAACTGAAGAACAAACTGAACCGATTCATCAGCGTGGACGTCCCTTTGGATACTGTGTGTGTGTGTGTGTGTGTGTGTGTGTGTGTGTGTGTGTGTGTGTGTGTGTGTGTGTGTGTGTGTGTGTGTGTGTGTGTGGACAGTTCACAGGAGGTAAAACAGACAGAATACTGAGAAGAGGAGTTCTGAGATGTGGGGATAGAATGGTTTATAGGACAGCGGCAGAGTCAAACCCCAGCTGGAGAGACTAGTGGGGTTAGGACACTAATGCAACCCTATAACAGCCCACACCCTTAGGGCTCTGGTCAAAAGTAGTGCACTATATAGGGGATAGGGTGCCATTTGGGATGCACTCTGAGTCTCTAGTGGCTGAGTAACTTTAGACCTTTGTGGTGTTGCACAGAACTTACTATACTCCTCTGTTTTGGTTTCCTGCATGCTCAACTTCCCACACTGGCCGGAGAGTTCACAGAACTTACTATACTCCTCTGTTTTGGTTTCCTGCATGCTCAACTTCCCACACTGGCCGGAGAGTTCACAGAACTTACTATACTCCTCTGTTTTGGTTTCCTGCATGCTCAACTTCCCACATTGGCCGGAGAGTTCACAGAACTTACTATACTCCTCTGTTTTGGTTTCCTGCATGCTCAACTTCCCACACTGGCCGGAGAGTTCACAGAACTTACTATACTCCTCTGTTTTGGTTTCCTGCATGCTCAACTTCCCACACTGGCCGGAGAGTTCACAGAACTTACTATACTCCTCTGTTTTGGTTTCCTGCATGCTCAACTTCCCACACTGGCCGGAGAGTTCACAGAACACATTGCACAATTTTGGAAATATGTAATGGATGGTTTTGTTGGAAAGACAACTGCAAGGTCAGATTCTCGCTGTTGTGAGGTGATTTTCTAATAGATCACATCTGGCCAGACTCCGAAGAGCAACGAGAGAGCGTTTACCTTTGAAGAACATGCATATACTAGAGCGGAGGACAATTGTTTCACAAACCACACTTGACATTTTGCCCAAAATCCGTTCTGAGTCTGAATGTGTACACTGCCTGCTAACTACATTACCTCTCACAGCAGTCTCAGTGCACTATATGTGCACCATCAATATGCTTTATCTCAATATACAATATGTTCTATTTCCAATATGCTGCTATCTAAATCTCTATTAACACTGACTCATTTGGCCTCAGTCACGGCCCTCAGATCCAGAAGCATATTTATAGGGCCACAACGACAGGCCCAGAGCAACATTCCCTCTCCCTAATCAGCACTAAACAGGCCCAGAGCAACGTTCCCTCTCCCTAACCAGCACTAAACAGGCCCAGAGCAACATTCCCTCTCCCTAATCAGCACTAAACAGGCCCAGAGCAACGTTCCCTCTCCCTAACCAGCACTAAACAGGCCCAGAGCAACGGTCCCTCTCCCTAACAAGCACTAAACAGGCCCAGAGCAACGTTCCCTCTCCCTAACCAGCACTAAACAGGCCCAGAGCAACGGTCCCTCTCCCTAACAAGCACTAAACAGGCCCAGAGCAACGGTCCCTCTCCCTAACCAGCACTAAACAGGCCCAGAGCAACGTTCCCTCTCCCTAACTAGCACTAAACAGGCCCAGAGCAACGGTCCTTCTCCCTAACCAGCACTAAACAGGCCCAGAGCAACGGTCCCTCTCCCTAACCAGCACTAAACAGGCCCAGAGCAACGGTCCCTCTCCCTAACCAGCACTAAACAGGCCCAGAGCAACGGTCCCTCTACCTAACCAGCACTAAACAGGCCCAGAGCAACGGTCCCTCTCCCTAACCAGCACTAAACAGGCCCAGAGCAACGGTCCCTCTCCCTAACCAGCACTAAACAGGCCCAGAGCAACGGTCCCTCTACCTAACCAGCACTAAACAGGCCCAGAGCAACGGTCCCTCTCCCTAACCAGCACTAAACAGGCCCAGAGCAACGGTCCCTCTCCCTAACCAGCACTAAACAGGCCCAGAGCAACGGTCCCTCTACCTAACCAGCACTAAACAGGCCCAGAGCAACGGTCCCTCTCCCTAACCAGCACTAAACAGGCCCAGAGCAACGGTCCCTCTACCTAACCAGCACTAAACAGGCCCAGAGCAACAGTCCCTCTACCTAACCAGCACTAAACAGGCCCAGAGCAACGGTCCCTCTACCTAACCAGCACTAAACAGGCCCAGAGCAACAGTCCCTCTCCCTAACCAGCACTAAACAGGCCCAGAGCAACAGTCCCTCTCCCTAACCAGCACTAAACAGGCCCAGAGCAACAGTCCCTCTACCTAACCAGCACTAAACAGGCCCAGAGCAACGGTCCCTCTACCTAACCAGCACTAAACAGGACTACTAAACATGTTACCCCTCCACCATGACACTAATACATACACACACTCCACAGGGCTGGTGGCAGAGCAGGCTGAATTTAGTGAGGAAATGAGCTGGAACATACCAATCTATTTCTGTACATTCTCTCTCTCTCTCTCTCTCTCTCTCTCTGTAATGAGATTATAGGCAAATGGAAACACAGGGCATAACAGATAATTGTAGTAACTAATTTAGGAAAGGGGGGAGAGAGAAAGTAAGAAAGAGAGAGAATGAAAGAAAGAGTGTGAGAGAAAGAGAAAGAGAGAGAGGTCTTGTGTATGTGGTGGGGTGTCTTGAGGTTGGGGACAGTCAGTGACACACGGGGGACATTGCTGGCTAAAGGTGGATCCTTATCATAATCACTAATATCTCCATACCACAGGGACCACACACACACACACACACACACACACACACACACACACACACACACACACACACACACACACACACACACACACACACACACACACACACACACACACAGACAATGCACATGGTGACGTTATGGTGGTGGGATGGGAGAGGTTGGTCATGGCTGTCATGCACTATTATTGGGGAATGCTATGGCACACTGCAAACTCTCAACTAGCATGTAGCCTGTGGTAATAAGAGGTTAAAAGAGTTTATGATTCCCTGTGACACTAAACATGTTTACACAGAGATACAGGTCACACTGGTTAGACAACAAACCATAGCCTTGCTGTTGAACAAAAAGCACATCTGAAGACCGCAGGTAGCTAGCTGCTACAGTACCTCTACTGTACCTCTACTCAACTAAAAAATATATATATCTCCATCATTACATTTTCTCAAGGATACTGTGGCATAGAAAGAGAGAGACGGAGAGAAAGAGAAAGAAGGAAGGGAGGATAATTATAACATGGTGTGTAATTAAGGCTGTAAAAACTCCCCTCCCTCCCAGCTGTAGCCCACTGAGTACATTCTATAATCCATATTCATATTCCGCTGAGCTGAGCTGACACAGAAAGTGAACCAGTGATGGGACGCTGAGGAGCCAACAGCGCCACTGGCATCATTACATATTCATTGGCCTTAAAGCCATGTGTGTGACTGGGTAGGCTGGTGTGTGTGACTGGGTAGGCTGGTGTGTGTGACTGGGTAGGCTGGTGTGTGTGACTGGGTAGGCTGGTGTGTGTGACTGGGTAGGCTGGTGTGTGTGACTGGGTAGGCTGGTGTGTGTGACTGGGAGTGTGGACAGGTAGGTTGGTAGGTGGACCAGTTTAAAGGACCAATGGGTCGGATAATGAACTCACTCTTTCGTTCACACACACACACACACACACACGCACACACGCACAGACACACTAGAACGATAAAACAGAGTATAAGATTGGTTAAATGACCCGTGATGTGAGTGAAGATTAATCCTGATCCTTAACGGGGGCTCACATCCTGAACAGAGTAGTGTGTGTGTGCTTAGAGTTCAGTGCATGGTCACGTACACACACACTACTCTGTTCAGGATGTGAGCACCTGGTAAGGATCAGGATTAATCTTCACTCACATCACGGGTCATTTAACCAATCTTATACTCTGTTTTATCGTTCTAGTGTGTGTGTGTGTGTGTGTGTGTGTGTGTGTGTGTGTGTGTGTGTGTGTGTGCATACGTGTGTGTGCAGTAATGTGTGCTTCAGTGTATGGTCACATACGTCAATACAGCCTCCCGAGTGGTTCAGTGGTCTAAGGTACTGCATCACAGTGCTAGCTGTGCCAGTAGAGATCCTGGTTAGAGTCCAGGCTCTGTCACAGCCGGCCGCAACCTGGAGACCCATGGGGCGGCGCACAATTGACCCAGCGTTGTCCGGGTAAGGGGGAGGGTTTGGCTGGCAGGGATGTCCTTGTTCCATCGCGCTGTAGCGACTCCTGTGGCGGGCCGGGTGCATGCACGCTGACACGGTCACCAGGTGTACGGTGTTTCCTCCAACACATTGGTGCGGCTGGCTTCTGGGTTAAGCGGGCATTGTGTCAAGAAGCAGTGTGGCTTGGTTGGGTCGTGTTTCGGAAAACGCACGGCTCTCGACCTTCGCCTCTCCCGAGTCCATACGGGAGTTGCAGCGATGAGACCAGACTGTAACTACCAATTGCATACCACAAAATTGGGGAGAAAGAGGGGTAAAAATGTAAAATATAAAAAATATGTCAATACAGGAACCTCATTAAACACAGTGACTCACTAAGCCTTGTACTCTCCCTATCAGCTAACCATTACTGGGAGAAAGAGTCCCTACTCTGGCCTCAGTTTTACTCAAGACTTCATACTGTAGCTAATGTGGTACTTGAGCTACATCACCTTCCAGAAAATGATTTTTACATTGCTCTGTCCATCATCTCTCTGTCTCTCTCTCCTGATTTCCCAGTCTTTCTCCTCGAGATGACATGATTTTATGTTGTTTCAGAGAAACAAATCTCTCATGGATAGACGCACATACCACGTAACATAACTGGTAGAAGGGTCTGTCGACAGACTGTAGGATGCAACGCCTGACGAGGAACTTTGTTCCCGCTACCCTGATTTTTCGTCACTGATCACTAGGACAAATCCTGATTTTGCAGGTGCTTGAATCTTTCGAATTTCGAAAGGGGAGAGGACATTTAGCTTGTAGACTTCCCAGGAACTGGCTGAGAGTTTCTGTTAGAGCGGTGGAGACTTCGTTAGGCTTGTTAGTATATTTTCAAACACGTCTTCCCGACAGCTTAATCGAGCATATGATGCAATTACGCAATATTTTAATTCTGTGTGTCAGAGATTACAGAGAAACCAACCATTTTATGTCATAAGATAGACAACATTATCAGAACGGTACTGCGTGAAGGAGGCTAGACTGAAAGTTGGTAGGAGGTGTTTTGTAGGCCTTCAATTTACATTGTGTGTGTGATGAAGATTTAGTTCAGCATCTAGCACAACTCTGGAGAGCGCTATTGTCTAGTGAATTAATTAGTACATTTTGTGTAAGTATAACGATCCGCATAGTTTAATGAATTACAGTCCATGAATAAGAAGCAGGGAGGAGTCGGAGAGGGAGGAATCTGAATGGGAAATTTGTTGCATATTTATATAATATTCAGACGCTCTTGCTCTTACTCTGGATAACTAAACGAAAAAGTGATCAGTACGTATAGTTGAAGTCGGAAGTTTACATTCCCTTAGGTTGGAGTCATTAAAACTCATTTTTCAACCACCCCACAAATTTCTTGTTAACAAACTATAGTTTTGGCAAGTCGTTAGGACATCTACTTTGTACACGACACAAGTATTTTTTACAACAATTGTTTACAGACAGATTATTTCACTTATAATTCACTGTATCACAATTCCAGTGGGTCAGAAGTTTACATACACGAAGTTGACTGTGCCTTTAAACACCTTGGAAAAATCCAGAAAATTATGTCATGGCTTCTGAAGCTTCTGATAGGGTAATTCACATAATATGAGTCAATTGAAGGTGTACCTGTGGATGTATTTCAAGGCCTACCTTCAAACTCAGTGCCTCTTTGCTTGACATCATGGGAAAATCTAAAGAAATCAGTTAAGACCTCAGAAGAAAAACTGTAGACCTCCACAAGTCTGGTTCATCCTTGGGAGCAATTTCCAAACGCCTGACGGTACCACATTCATCTGTACAAACAATAGTACGCAAGTATAAACACCATGGGACCATGCAGCCATCATACCGCTCAGGAAGGAGATGCGTTCTGTCTCCTAGAGATGAACGTACTTTGGTGCGAAAAGTGCAAATCAATCCCAGAACAACAGCAAAGGACCTTGTGAAGATGCTGGAGGAAACAGGTACAAAAGTATCTATATCCACAGTAAAACAAGTCCTATATCGACATAACCTGAAAGGTCGCTCAGCAAGGAAGAAGTTACCGCTCCAAAACTGCCATAAAAAAGCCAGACTACGGTTTGCAACTGCACATGGGGACAAAGATCATACTTTTTGGAGAAATGTCCTCTGGTCTGATGAAACAAAAATAGAACCTTTTGGCCATAATTTATTTATTTATTTTGCTCCTTTGTACCATATTATTTATATTTTAACTTTGAACTTTCTTCAAATAACAAATCTACCATTCCAGTGTTTTACTTGCTATACTTTATTTACTTTGCCACCATGGCCTTTTTTGCCTTTACCTCCCTTATCTCACATCATTTGCTCACATTGTATATAGTCTTAATTTTTTTTCTACTGTATCATTGATTGTATGTTGTTTTACTCCATGTGTAACTCTGTGTTTTTGTATGTTGTCGAACTGCTTTGCTTTATCTTGGCCAGGTCGCAATTGTAAATGAGAACTTGTTCTCAACTTGCCTACCTGGTTAAATAAAGGTGAAATAAAAAAATTAAAAAATAATGACCATCATTATGTTTGGAGGAAAAAGGGGGAGGCTTGCAAGCCGAAGAACACCATCCCAACCGTGAGGCACGGGGGTGGCAGCATCATGTTGTGGGGGTGCTTGGCTGCAGGAGGGACTGGTGCACTTCACAAAATAGATGGTATCATGAGGTAGGAAAATTATGTGGATATATTAAAGCAACATCTCAAGACATCAGTTTTGAGTCTTCCAAATGGACAATGGGTCTTCCAAATGGACAATGACCCAAAGCATATTTCCAAAGTTGTGGAAAAATGGTTAAAGGACAACAAAGTCAAGGTATTGGAGTGGCCATCACAAAGCCCTGACCTCAATCCTACAGAACATTTGTGGGCAGAACTGAAAAAGCGTGTGCGAGCAAGGAGGCCTACAAACCTGACTCAGTTACACCAGCTCTGTGAGGAGGAATGGGCCAAAATTCACCCAACTTATTGTGGGAAGCTTGTGGAAGGCTACCCGAAACGTTTTACCCAAGATATACAATTTAAAGGCAATGCTCCCAAATACTAATTGAGTGTACGTAAACTTATGACCCACTGGGAATGTGAAAAGCTGAAATAAATCATTCTCTCTACTATTATTCTGACATTTCACATTCTTAAAATAAAGTGGTGATCCTAACTGACCTAAGATAGACAATGTTTACGAGGATTAAATGTCAGGAAAAACTGAGTTTAAATGTATTTGGCTAAGGTGTATGTAAATTTCCAACTTCAACTGTAGTTGTAGTTTGGACTTTAATTCATTCTAAATGACTATGTTATGTTTGTATGTGTCACGATCGTGTGGAGAGACAGACCAAAGCGCAGCGTGATCTGGGTTCCAGATCTTTATTCGTGAAACGCTCAAAACAATAAACAGCAAACGAAACGTGACACAAATGCAGTGCTCACAGGCAACTACACACAAACAAGATCCCACAAACACAGGTGGGAAAAATAACTACTTAAATATGATCCCCAATTAGAGACAAAAATTACCAGCTGCCTCTAATTGAGAATCATACAAAACACCAACATAGAAAAATAAACTAGAACACAACATAGACATAGATATACTAGATCACCCCCTAGTCACGCCCTGACCTACTACACCATAGAGAAACAATGGCTCTCTATGGTCAGGGCGTGACAGTATGGGGATTTAGATATTTCATCTACTACGCTACCATTCAAAAGATTGGGGTCACTTAGAAATGTCCTTGTTTTAGAACAAAAGCTAAGTTTTTGTCCAATAAAATAATATCAAATTGATCAGAAATATAGCGTAGACATTGTAAATGTTGTAAATGACTACTGTAGCGGTAAATGGCTGATTTTTTTAATGGAATATCTACATAGGCGTACAGAGGACATTATCAGCAATCATCACTCCTTTGTTTCAATGGCAGGTTGTGTTAGCTAATCCAAGTTTATCATTGTAAAAGGCTAATTGATCATTAAAAACCCTTTTGCAATTATGTTAGCACAGCTGAAAAAAAGAAAGCCAGCACCCCGGAGTTGCCACTTCGCTGTTGACATTGAGACTGGTGTTTTGCGGGTAGTATTTAATGAAGCTGCAACTTGAGGACTTGTGAGGTGTCTGTTTCTCAAACTAGACACTCTAATGTACTTGTGACCCCAAACGTTTGAACGGTAGGGTATATTTATATATTATCCCCAATTTGAAATTTGTATAAATTGTCATATCTATTCAATTTGTAATTTTCATTTCTTTATAAGTCCAATAAAAATATATATATATAAAAAAATACTGTATATACCCAAACTATATCAACACATTCTAGACCTAACTTTTTGTGTAACTAGTGAGTTAGAGTAGCAGAATGAACCATACCCTTATAACTATTCAATTCTCCTCCCTTCTCTCAACCACTCTCCTTACCTTCATCCCTTTCTATCTCTCCTCTCCATTCCACCTCTCTCCCCCCCCTCTCTATCAATCTCCCCACACCAGAGTAAAAGACCTAGAGTATCCCCACACTAGAGTATACCCACACTAGAGTATACCCACACTAGAGTATCCCCACACTAGAGTATAAAACCTAGAGTATCCCCACACTTGAGTATCCCCACACTAGAGTATAAAACCTAGAGTATGCCCACACTAGAGTATACCCACACTAGAGTATACCCACAGTAGAGTATCCCCACACTAGAGTATCCCCATACTAGAGTATAAAACCTAGAGTATCCCCACACTAGAGTATCCCCACACTAGAGTATCCCCATACTAGAGTATAAAACCTAGAGTATCCCCACACTAGAGTATCCCCACACTAGAATATCCCCACACTACAGTATCCCCACACTACAGTATCCCCACACTACAGTATCCCCACACAAGATTATCCCCACACTAGAATATCCCCACAATATCCCCACACTAGAGTATCCCCACACTAGAGTATCCCCACACTAGAGTATCCCCACACTAGACCATAAGACCTAGAGTATCCCCACACTAGAGTATCCCCCACTAGAGTATCCCCACACTAGACCATAAGACCTAGAGTATCCCCACACTAGAGTATCCCCACAGTAGAATATCCCCACACTAGAGTATAACACCTAGAGTATCCCCACACTAGACCATAAGACCTAGAGTATCCCCACACTAGAGTATGCCCCACTAGAGTATCCCCACACTAGAATATCCCCACACTAGACCATAAGACCTAGAGTATCCCCACACTAGAGTATCCCCACAGTAGAATATCCCCACACTAGAGTATAACACCTAGAGTATCCCAACACTAGACCATAAGACCTAGAGTATCCCCACACTAGAGTATGCCCCACTAGAGTATCCCCACACTAGAATATCCCCACACTAGAGTATCCCCACACTAGACCATAAGACCTAGAGTATCCCCACAATAGAGTATCCCCACACTAGACCATAAGACCTACAGTATCCCCAGACTAGAGTATCCCCACACTAGAGTATAAGACCTAGAGTATCCCCACACTAGAGTATCCCCACACTAGAATATCCCCACACTAGAGTATAAGACCTAGAATATCCCCACACTAGAGTATCCCCCACTAGAGTATCCCCCCACTAGAGTATCCCCACACTAGAGTATAAGACCTAGAGTATCCCCACACTAGAGTATCCCCACACTAGAATATCCCCACACTAGAGTATAAGACCTAGAGTATCCCCACACTAGAGTATCCCCCACTAGAATATCCCCACACTAGACCATAAGACCTAGAGTATCCCCACACTAGAGTATCCCCAGACTAGAGTATCCCCAGACTAGAGTATCCCCAGACTAGAGTATCCCCACACTAGAGTATCCCCAGACTAGAGTATCCCCACACTAGAGTATAAGACCTAGAGTATCCCCACACTAGAGTATCCCCACACTAGAATATCCCCACACTAGAGTATAAGACCTAGAGTATCCCCACACTAGAGTATCCCCCACTACAATATCCCCACACTAGACCATAAGACCTAGAGTATCCCCACACTAGAGTATCCCCAGACTAGAGTATCCCCAGACTAGAGTATCCCCAGACTAGAGTATCCCCACACTAGAGTATCCCCAGACTAGAGTATCCCCACACTAGAGTATAAGACCTAGAGTATCCCCACACTAGAGTATCCCCACACTAGAATATCCCCACACTAGACCATAAGACCTAGAGTATCCCCACACTAGAGTATCCCCAGACTAGAGTATCCCCAGACTAGAGTATCCCAACACTAGAGTATCCCCAGACTAGAGTATCCCCACACTAGAGTATCCCCACACTAGAGTATCCCCACACTAGAGTATAAGACTAGAGTATCCTCACAATAGAATATCCCTGCACTAGAGTATAAGACTAGTCTCTCAACACTAGAGTATAAGGCTAGAGTATCCCCATACTAGAGTATCCCACATTAGAGTATAAGACTAGAGTCTCATAATCTCTCTCATTCATAAACCCAGCAGCCTTGCAGGGCTGAGCATGTGAAAAATGGCCAGCAAAAATGCTGAGTATCCCCACACTAGAGTATCCCCACACTAGAGTATCCCCACACTAGATTATATCCACACTAGAGAATAAAACCTAGAGTACCCCACACTAGTGTATACACATTAGAGTGCCCCCACACTAGAGTATAAAACCTAGAGTATACCCACACTAGAGTATAATACCTAGAATATCCCCTCACTAGAGTATCCCCACACTAGAGTATCCCCACACTAGAGTATAAAACCTAGAGTATCCCCACACTAGAATATCCCCACACTAGAGTATCCCCCCACTAGACCATCCCCACACTAGAGTATAAAACCTAGAGTGTCCCCACACTAGAATATCCCCACACTAGAGTATAAGACCTAGAATATCCCCACACTAGAATATCCCCACACTGGAGTACAAAATCTAGAGTATACCCTCACTAGAGTATACCCACACTAGAATATCCCTACACTAGAGTATAAGACTAGTCTCCCCAACCTAGAGTATCCCCACACTAGAATATCCCCACAACAGAGTATAGGACGAGAGTCTCCCCACACTTGAGTATCCCTCACTAAAATATCCCCACATTAGAGTATAAGACTAGAGTCTCCCCACACTAGAATATCCCTACACTAGAGTATAAGACTAGTCCGGCTAGTCCCTTCAACTTCCGTTCGCGTTCCTAGGAAACTATGCAGTATTTTTTTTTTTATGTGTTATTTCTTAAATTGTTACCCCAGGTAATCGTAGGTTTTATTACATACAGTCGGGAGGAACTATTGAATATAAGAGCAACGTCAACTCACCAACATTACGACCAGAAATACGACTTTCCCGAAGTGGATCCTCTGTTTGGCCTACCACCCAGGACAATGGATCGGATCACAGCCGGCGACCCAAACAACGACGCCGTAGAAAAAGGGGCAGACGGAGCGGTCTTCTGGTCACGCTCCGTAGACAGGCACATCACGCACCGCTCCCGAGCATACTACTCGCCAATGTCCAGTCTCTTGACAACAAGGTAGACGAAATCCGAGCAAGGGTAGCATTCCAGAGAGACATCCGAGACTGTAACGTTCTTTGTTTCACGGAAACATGGCTCACTCGAGACACGCTATCTGAGTCAGTACAGCCACCTGGTTTCTTCACGCATCGCGCCGACAGAAACAAGCATCTCTTTGGTAAGAAGAAGGGCGGGGGTGTATGCCTTATGATTAACGAGACGTGGTGTGATCATAACAACATACAGGAACTCAAGTCCTTTTGTTCACCTGACTTAGAATTCCTCACTATCAAATGCGGACTGCATTATCTACCAAGAGAATTCTCTTCGATCATAATCACAGTCGTGTATATCCCTCCCCAAGCAGACACATCGACGGCCCTGAAAGAACTTCACTGGACTATGTAAACTGGAAACCACATATCCTGAGGCTGCATTTATTGTAGCCGGGGATTTTAACAAGGCTAATCTGAAAACAAGGCTCCCCAAATTCTATCAGCATATCGATTGTGCTACCAGGGGTAGCAAAACCCTAGACCACTGTTATTCTAACTTCCGCGACGCATATAAGGCCCTCCCCCACCCACCTTTCGGAAAAGCTGACCACGACTTCATTTTGTTGCTCCCAGCCTATAGACAGAAACTAAAACAGGAAGCTCCCGTGCTCAGGTCTGTTCAACGCTGGTCCGACCAATTGGATTCCACGCTTCAAGATTGCTTCGATCACGTGGACTGGGATATGTTCCGCATTGCGGCGAACAACAACATTGACGAATATGCTGATTCGGTGTGTGCGAGTTCATTAACAAGTGCATCGGTGATGTTGTACCCACAGCGTCTATTAAAACATTCCCCAACCAGAAACCGTGGATTGATGGCAGCATTCGTGCAAAACTGAACGCGCGAACCACTGCTTTTAATCAGGGCAAGGTGACCGGAAACATGACCGAATACAAACAGTGTAGCTATTCCCTCCGCAAGGCAATCAAACAAGCTAAGCGTCAGTACAGAGACAAAGTGGAGTCGCAATTCAACGGCTCAGACACGAGAGGTATGTGGCAGGGTCTACAGTCAATCACGGACTACAAAAGAAAAATCAGCCCTGTCGCGGATCACGATGCCTTGCTCCCAGACAGACTGAATAACTTTTTTGCTCGCTTTGAGGACAATACAGTGACACTGACACGGCCCGCTACCAAAACCTGCGGGCTCTCCTTCACTGTAGCCAACGTGAGTAAAACATTTAAACGTGTTAACCCTCGCAAGGCTGCAGACCCAGACGGCATCCCCGGCCGCGTCCTCAGAGCATGCGCAGACCAGTTGGTTGGTGTGTTTACAGACATATTCAATCAATCCTTATCCCAGTCTGTTGTCCCCACATGCTTCAAGAGGGCCACCATTGTTCCTGTTCCCAAGAAAGCTAAGGTAACTGAGCTAAATGACTACCGCCCTGTAGCACTCACTTCCATCATCATGAAGTGCTTTGAGAGACTAGTCAAGGACCATAATACCTCCACCCTACCTGACACCCTAGACCCACACCAATTTGCTTACCGCCACAATAGGATCACAGACGACGCAATCGCCATCACACTGCACACTGCCCTAACCCATCTGGACAAGAGGAATACATATGTAAGAATGCTGTTCACCGATTACAGCTCAGCATTTAACACCATAGTACCCTCCAAACTCGTCATTAAGCTCGAGACCCTGGGTCTCGACCCCGCCCTGTGCAACTGGGTCCTGGACTTCCTGACGGGCCGCCCCCAGGTGGTGAGGGTAGGTAACAACATCTCCACCCCACTGATCCTCAACACTGGGTCCCCACAAGGGTGCGTTCTCAGCCCTCTACTGTACTCCCTGTTCACCCATGACTGCTTGGCCATGCACGCCTCCAACTCAATCATCAAGTTTGCAGACGACACTACAGTGGTAGGCTTGATTACCAACAACGACGAGATGGCCTACAGGGAGGAGGTGAGGGCCCTCGGAGTGTGGTGTCAGGAAAATAACCTCACACTCAATGTCAACAAAACAAAGGAGATGATCGTGGACTTCAGGAAACAGCAGAGGGAGCAGCCCCCTATCTACATTGACGGGACAGTAGTGGAGAGGGTGGAGAGTTTTAAGTTCCTCGGCGTACACATCACTGACAAACTGAAATGGTCCACCCACACAGACAGCGTGGTGAAGAAGGCGCAGCAGCGCCTCTTCAACCTCAGGAGGCTGAAGAAATTCGGCTTGTCACCAAAAACAATCACAAACTTTTACAGATGCACAATCGAGAGCATCCTGTCGGGCTGTATCACCGCCTGGTACGGCAGCTGCTCCGCCCATAACCGGAAGGCTCTCCAGAGGGTAGTGAGGTCTGCACAACGCATCACTGGGTGCAAACTACCTGCCCTCCAGGACACCTACACCACCCGATGCCACAGGAAGGCCAAAAAGATCATCAAGGACAACAACCACCCGAGCCACTGCCTGTTCACCCTGCTATCATCCAGAAGGCGAGGTCAGTACAGGTGCATCAAAGCGGGGACCGAGAGACTGAAAAACAGCTTCTCTCTCAAGGCCATCAGACTGTTAAACAGCCATCACTAACATTGAGTGGCTGCTGCCAACATACTGGCTTAACTCCACCCACTTTAATAATGGAAAAATTTATGTAATCAATTTATCACTAGCCACTTTATATTATACACTGCTCAAAAAAATAAAGGGAACACTTAAACAACACAATGTAACTCCAAGTCAATCACACTAATGTGAAATCAAACTGTCCACTTAGGAAGCAACACTGATTGACAATACATTTCACATGCTGTTGTGCAAATGGAATAAACAACAGGTGGAAATTATAGGCAATTAGCAAGACACCCCCAATAAAGGAGTGGTTCTGCAGGTGGGGACCACAGACCACTTCTCAGTTCCTATGCTTCCTAGCTGATGTTTTGGTCACTTTTGAATGCTGGCGGTGCTTTCACTCTAGTGGTAGCATGAGACGGAGTCTACAACCCACACAAGTGGCTCAGGTAGTGCAGCTCATCCAGGATGGCACATCAATGCGAGCTGTGGCAAGAAGGTTTTCTGTGTCTGTCAGCGTAGTGTCCAAAGCATGGAGGCGCTACCAGGAGACAGGCCAGTACATCAGGAGACGTGGAGGAGGCCGTAGGAGGGCAACAACCCAGCAGCAGGACCGCTACCTCTGCCTTTGTGCAAGGAGGAGCAGGAGAAGCACTGCAAGAGCCCTGCAAAATGACCTCCAGCAGGCCACAAATGTGCATGTGTCTGCTCAAACGGTCAGAAACAGACTCCATGAGGGTGGTATGAGGGCCCGACGTCCACAGGTGGGGGTTGTGCTTACAGCCCAACACCGTGCAGGACATTTGGCATTTGCCAGAGAACACCAAGATTGGCAAATTCGCCACTGGCGCCCTGTGCTCTTCACAGATGAAAGCAGGTTGACACTGAGCATGTGACAGACGTGACAGAGTCTGGAGACGCCGTGGAGAACGTTCTGCTGCCTGCAACATCCTCCAGTATGACTGCCATTAGGTACCGAGATGAGATCCTCAGACCCCTTGTGAGACCATATGCTGGTGCGGTTGGCCCTGGGTTCCTCCTAATGCAAGACAATGCTAGACCTCATGTGGCTGGAGTGTGTCAGCAGTTCCTGCAAGAGGAAGGCATTGATGCTATGCACTGGCCCGCCCATTCCCCAGACCTGAATCAAATTGAGCACATCTGGGACATCATGTCTCGCTCCATCCACCAACGCCACGTTGCACCACAGACTGTCCAGGAGTTGGCGGATGCTTTAGTCCAGGTCTGGGAGGAGATCCCTCAGGAGACCATCCGCCACCTCATCAGGAGCATGCCCAGGCGTTGTAGGGAGGTCATACAGGCACATGGAGGCCACACACACTACTGAGCCTCATTTTGACTTGTTTTAAGGACATTACATCAAAGTTGGATCAGCCTGTAGTGTGGTTTTCCACTTTAATTTTGAGTGTGACTCCAAATCCAGACCTCCATGGGTTGATAAATTGGATTTCCGTTGATTATTTTTGTGTGATTTTGTTGTCAGCACATTCAACTATGTAAAGAAAAAAGTATTTAATAAGATTATTTCTTTCATTCAGCTCTAGGATATGTTGGTTAAGTGTTCCCTTTATTTTTTGAGCAGTATATAATGTTTACTTACCCTACATTACTCATCTCTTATGTATATACTGTACGCTATACCATCTACTGCATCTTGCCATCTGCTGTAATTAAATGTATCACTAGCCACTTTAAACAATGCCACTTTATATAATGTTCTCATACCCTACATTGCTCATCTCATATGTATATACTGTACGCTATACCATCTACTGCATCTTGCCATCTTGATGTAATGTATCACTAGCCACTTTAAACAATGTGACTTCATATAATGTTTTCATACCCTGCATTGCTCATCTCATATGTATATACTGTACTCTATACCATCTACTGCATCTTGCCTATGCCGTTCGGCCATCACTCATTTATATATTTTTATGTACATATTCATATTCATTCCTTTACACTTGTGTGCATAAGGTTGTTGTTGTGAAATTGTTAGGTTATATTACTTCTTAGATATTACTGCATGGTCGGAACTAGAAGCACAAGCATTTCGCTACACTTGCATTAACACCTGCTAACCATGTGTATGTGACAAATACATTTGCTTTGATTTGTCTCCCCAACACTAGAGTATCCCAAAACTAGAATATTCCCACACTAGAGTATAAAACCTAGAGTATCCCCTCACTAGAGTATCCCCACACTAGAGTATCCCCACACTAGAGTATAAAACCTAGAGTATCCCCACACTAGAGTATCCCCACACTAGAGTATAAAACCTAGAGTATCCCCACACTAGAGTATCCCCACACTAGAGTATAAAACCTAGAATATCCCCACACTAGAGTATAAGACCTAGAATATCCCCTCACTAGAGTATAAGACTAGTCTCCCCACACTAGAGTATCCCCACACTAGAGTACCCCCACACTAGAATATCCCCACACTAGAGCATAAGACTAGAGTCTCCCTACACTAGAGTATCCCCACACTAGAGTACCCCCACACTAGAATATCCCCACACCAGAGTATAAGACTAGTCTCCCCACACTAGAGCATAAGACTAGAGTCTCCCTACACTAGAGTATCCCCACACTAGAATATCCCCACACTAGAGTATAAGACTAGAGTCTCCCAACACTAGAGTATAAGACTAGAGTCTCCCAACACTAGAGTATTAGACTAGAGTCTCCCAACACTAGAGTATTAGACTAGAGTCTCCCAACACTAGAGTATTAGACTAGAGTCTCCCAACACTAGAGTATAAGACTAGAGTCTCCCAACACTAGAGTATTAGACTAGAGTCTCCCAACACTAGAGTATTAGACTAGAGTCTCCCAACACTAGAGTATTAGACTAGAGTCTTATAATCTCTCTCATTCATAAACCCAGCAGCCTTGTAGGGCTGAGCATGTGAAAAATGCCAACTAATCTAACCCTCTACCCTGGATCAGGAAGTCAGCTAAGCAAATAAACAGAGTAATAACATAACAACATAATCAGATTGCAACAGCCAGCAAAAATGCTGAAAAGTTGCCGCTGTACGCCTCGTGGAATAATTATCCCTGAACGTATCCTGAACACACTCTAAGTCACAGCAGGGACCGGCTGGCTCTCCTGCTGTGTTAGGATTCAGACATCATCACCTCAACGGCCCAAATACTTCCCTCCTCGACATCTGTGTAAACACAGCAGAGGGTTAATAACTCAGACCTGCACTCCCAGGCTATGCTTTATTTAATCCAATACTGCCTGGTTTGGAGTGGGGGAGAGTGGGGCTGGAAGAGAGAGTGGGGAGAGTTGGAGCTGGGAAATAAGGCTGGTTGGGGGGTGAGTGGAGCTGGAGGGGGAGGGAGCCTGGATCTCTCCCTGTCCTGCTGAGCCCCGTATGGCTAATACAACCCCCTCCTCCCCCTCTCTTCTTTCCCTCAGTCTCTTTCCCTCCCTAAAAAGCTGGGCTTTCAGACTGTCTCCCAGGTACACACACACATATGCACACACACACACACACACACACACACACACACACACACACACACACACACAGGAAATCAGTGCCTGCAGTGCAGAGAGCGTAAGGCTGTTAGCCAACAAACCAGGTGTGAAATCACTACACCTCAGCCCCAGCACGATGAGTCCATCTATACCTCACGTCTCTCTGTCTGTCCGTGTGTCCGTGTGTGTGTGTGTGTGTGTGTGTGTGTGTGTGTGTGTGTGTGTGTGTGTGTGTGTGTGTGTGTGTGTGTGTGTGTGTGTGTGTGTGTGTGTACCAGAGTGAGATTTGATCACGTATCTGGGAGTATTTGTTTGGGTCTCTCCTTTAGGCTGTTGTGAAACGGTCTTGTCTTTGATTTGACTGTGTGTTCGTTTGTTTCACATGTCAATAACTCATTTGGACTCATCTAGCTCAATTCTAGCATGCCGTTACTGCTAGGGCACATAGCCTGAAAACATCATACTGTCTGTTAATAGAAGAATTTCATAACTTTAACTCATTCTGATCAGCAGAATGATACAACTATCAGTGCCCACCGGTTGAGACTAGGCCCGCTAAGACAACCTGAGAGCCATACTACACCGTGACTGATCTTAAAACCCTACATTATCTCTCAGAAACAACGTTTCCCCCCCAATGTCACAGCAAATAAACATGAGATGTTCCAGGCAGGCTGCTGGTGGAAATGACCAGAAATCCCTGGTTGGAACCGTACGGTGGAATGCTTTTAATGTATTCCTGAAACACAGTGAGATAAGATGACTGAAGTGAATGCAGCCTACCCGGCTGCCTGGCTGGCTGGCTGGCTGGTAAGCAGTAGAAAGGGAGACTTTCTTTCTGAGGATTGAGGGAGGGAACCATTCGCTGCATTATTCATGCAGCTGGGTAAGGTTTAATTAAAGTACTGCTCGGTATTGTGCTGTGCTGAGTGGAGGGCTGAATGTGTATGTGTGTGTGTGTGTGTGTGTGTGTGTGTGTGTGTGTGTGTGTGTGTGTGTGTGTGTGTGTGTGTGTGTGTGTGTGCGCGTGTGTGTTTGTGTATTGTGTGTGTAGGGATGAATGTGTGTTTTGCCTCGCCTGTCGTTGCTTCATTCACATTCTCCATGATCCACTTATCAGAGGCCCTGTGGCCACGCCCCCTCCGCTGCACATTAACATAATGTTTCAGCCCAGAGAGAGAGAGGTGATACCCGCTAATTATCAAAATCCAGAAAAGAGACGTTCAATTCTACAACCACCTAAAAAGAAGCAATTCCCAAACCTTCCATAACAAAGCCATCACCTACAGAGAAATAAACCTGGAGAAGAGCCCCTTAAGCAAGCTGGTCCTGGGGCTCTGTTGACAAACACAAACAGACCCCACATAGCCCCACGACAGCAACACAATTAGACCCAACCAAATCATTAGAAAACAAAAAGAGAATTACTTGACACATTGGAAATAATTAACAAAAAAAAGAGCAAACTAGAATGCTATTTGGCCTTAAACAGAGAGTATACATTGGCAGAATACCTGACCACTGTGACTAACCCAAAATTAAGGAAACCTTTATCTATGTACAGACTCTTGACTTGGCTGTCACTTTTGTTTATTGTCTATTTCACTTGCTTTGGCAATGTAAAACATATGTTTCCCATGCCAATAAAGTCCCTTAAATTGAAATTGAGATAGAGGGGGGAGAGGGAGAGGGGGGAGAGAGAAAGAGAGACAGATAGAGAGAGCGAGAAAAAGAGACAAAGATGAGACAGAGAGACAGAGACAAGACAGACAAAGTGAGAAAGAGACAGACAGACAGAGAGAGAGAGAGAGAGAGTGGGAGAAAGAGTACGAGAGCGTGAGAGAGATAATGCTTTGTCATCTCTTAAGGACAGGTTGAATGTTTCCTATACAGAACAAATACATTTGCAAAATGTGTATGTTTTTCTGCCAGCAGGAAAAATAAGGAAAATGAGTGAGACTGGTAAAAATTGAGGAGATTATCTTCTTTGCAAAGTTTTCATGTGTCTATAATAGTTTGTAGTTTACACTCACTCTCTCATTCATTTAAAATAACTTGTAGTAACAATGTATACAACTAACAGTCTACAACAGTGGCCACTCTCCCTCTCTCTGATCACAGCATTAGCATGTAGTGCTAACAGTACCCAGAGCAACAGCAGTCTAACACATCAAAAACTTAAGCATTTAGCGCCACTAACACTATCCTACAACAACACTGGTCCAACACATCCAAAGTGTTAGCATTTAGCGCTAACACAGGTGACACAGCTCCAGATATACGACAACACAGTCCCAACACAACAGACATGGTGTATGGGCCTGCCATGCCAGCCAGTGGGAAGCCCAGAGGAACAAAACAAACAGCCGGAGGTCTACAGTGCCACCGCGACCTTCCCCGTGGGAGAGTGACGCTCCTCCGCGCTGCGCCAGACAAGGCCAGCCGCAGTGAAACACATCACACACATCAGCTCTAAACGGACACACACGCACACGCACCGCACACACACATGCACACAACAGCTCTTAACAAAAAAACAGTGACATACTGCTAAACAGACTAAGAGACTAGGAGAGGGGGGAGAGGGAGAGAGAGGGAGAAAGACAGACGAGAGAAGAGAAAGAAACAAGGGAGAAAGGGAGAGGGGCTATTGAGTAGTGTGAAAGGATTGTATGGGAGAGTGAACCCATTGGAAGAGTGAACCCCAGGCATGCAGGCAGGCTCAGACTGGACCCTGGGAAGAGTTGAAAGGGTCTGGAGGAAGGGAGCGAGGGGCGACAACAGGAAGGTGACGTGTTGCATTTAGCCTGGAGGAACTCCGCTGTGTAACACCTCACCAGGACACTCATACAACTGTCCATACAACCTGCCAGGCTCATAGATAGTCTCATAGAGAGAGACATGAAGTCCAGGTCAGGTCAACCCCACAACCGAGCCTTCAGTTAAACAACTCCAGGGTGCTGCACTGAACTCATTCACCTAGGTTCTCTCTGACAGAATACACGGATAGAGTTGGTCTCAGGCCTTTATGTGACAATCATCATAGGAATTGGCAAGAAAGCACAACCATATCTGAGACCAGGCTTTGAGTGACACACAGGTTGTGTTTTGCTCAACTTTGTGAAACGCTTAAAGGAGCTTAAAAACAGATATACACACACTGAAGCATCAAATGTATCTTTAAAAGCAGCAAAACAGAGATTTAGCGAGAAAGAAAGGAGGGAGAGAGACAGCAAGAGAAAGGAGGAAGGACATTGAAGTGTTGAGAGATGGTTCTGGAGAGGCGTCCATGTGTTGTGTTGCAGACAGACGCAGCGGGAACACAGGGCCACAGCTGCCACCATGTGTTGTCACAGACAGACAGTGTACCAGCCCAAGCTGCACGGCCATGATAAAGCTCTTTTCCTGTCACATGGTGTCGATGCTATGACTTCACTACCTGGAGAATCACACTGTAACCACTACACAGAAACAGCGTCAATACAATATGTCATTCATTTCAAAATCTTGTGATTAACTTTGTTGTGTCTAGTCATTTACATCAAGCCAAGCAAACATAGGTCATTTTATAGTTTCATGCTACCAGTATATAAAAGGGTCTATTCACAAATCCTCCACACACCACACACACACACACACACACACACACACACACACACACACACACACACCACACACACACACACACACACACACACACACCTCACACTTTCAAGGAAAATCTGGGCTCAAGCTAGCAAATCAATATCTCGTCATTATAAACCATTAGTACAGTTATCTCAATCCTGGGGCAGGTCAACCAAGTCAGACATAATAGAAAGGTATTAGTGAAAATAATATTTTCGGAGTGCCCCAGATCCCGTGCCAACTCCCTCCTCCAACACACATCTCTTTCATTTCATTTAATCTCACATGTATTTCATTTCTTCTCACTCTCTCACTTTCTCACTCTCTCTGTCTCATGAGAGATATGTAGAGCTTGATGTATAACTAGAACCAGTGTTCCAACCCTCCGATCCACACAGCTACAGTGTGGCCATGCTGTGTTACCATGGAGACTCCCTGCTGGGGCTCTAATTTGTGAGTGATGTCCAGATCCATACGGGTCAGTCTCCCTCCTTCCTGCTGACTTCCTGCTTCAAACTGACCAGCAAGACCCTTCACATCACAGCAGCCGTATGGTATAGAGCCAGTGCTCTTAAGTTCCCCCTCCTCAACTTCAGCTACAAGTCCTCAGAACGATGATTCACTGTAGTGGATTATCCCTGTGTGAGATCTGCTATGAATCTGTCTTTTATATATGATGTACATGAGAATGTTAAGAATATAGAAGGGTCTCTATGGTTCTTTGGAGGGGAATGACGTAACTGGGAAAATATTTACTTTCTGTGAATCAGAGTTAGATGTCACTAATATGAAAGAGAGTCTTTGAGAAGTTGTGGGTGTGAGAGGGATACATTGGATATATTTGCATTCTGCTCTAGGCTGGCTGGGGCACTAGGCTGTTGTGCATATTTAGTGAGGAGACCTGACACCTGCTCTCTCTCTCTCTCTAACCCCCTCCCTCTCTTTTCGACCTGCTATTTCGTCAAGGTAATTGGCCCGTACACAGCCAACCTGTCTCCCAGTCTGACATATGCACAACTCCAGAGGAAATACAAACCAAAAACATGTCAGAAGGCTCACATGGGAGAACACTCTGCTCTCTTCCCTCTTACATAACACTTGCATACACACTCACTGACACAACACACACACACACGTGTAAACACACACACAAAATCCAGAGGTCCCGTCTATCACCCCCATTCTATGTTGACATATACTGTATGTCAATTTGGGAAACTCATCTTCTCTAAGTAGCATTAACAGACTCTTCCCAACAAACACATCAATGGAAGACAGGCCAAGTTTTAATTAGACAACTTTCATTTAACCCAGTTTTAGTGAGCAGAGGGGAACCAAAAGGAACCACTGAGGCTTCTGCTGCTGCTGGATGAGGAGCTGGTGAGCTGTTGGCTCCTTCACACAAGACCATTTTTTTTGAGAAACAAAAAGAAAAGTGAAAGAAAAAAATAAGAAAAGCTATGTATGCTATGCTCATTAGAGAGGCACATATGTTGGGAAAATGAGAAAGAGAGAAAGAGAGACATAGAGAGAGACAGAGGGAGTGAGATAGATAGAGCCAGAGAGAGGAAGGAAAGAGAGAGAAAGAGGGAGAGAGGGAGGAAGGGACTCAGGGGGTATGCTAATTGGGTATAGAGCAGACCTAACTCCATTAAATTAAAATCAAATCAGGAACATTTTACATTTGAATAGAAATTCAAAAGGAAATGATCTTAACAGAGAAAAATGTCCTCCTGTGTGCTACCTACAGTTGAAGTCGGAAGTTTACATACACCTTAGCCAAATACATTTAAACTCAGTTTTTCACAATTCCTGACATTTAATCCTAGTAAAAATTCCCTGTCTTTAGGTCAGTTAGGATCACCACTTTATTTTAAGAATGTGAAATGTCAGAATAATAGTAGAGAGAATGATTTATTTCAGCTTTTATTTCTTTCATCACATTCCCAGTTGGTCAGAAGTTTACATACACTCAATTAGTATTTAGTAGCATTGCCTTTAAATGATTTAACTTGGGTCAAATGTTTCGAGTAGCCTTCCACAACCTTCCCACAATAAGTTGGGTGAATTTTGGCCCATTCCTCCTGACAGAGCTGGTGTAACTGAGTCAGGTTTGTAGGCCTCCTTGCTTGCACACACTTTTTCAGTTCTGCCCACACATTTTCTATAGGATTGAGGTCAGGGCTTTGTGATGGCCAATCCAATACCTTGACTTTGTTGTCCTTAAGCCATTTTGCAATAACTTTGGAAGTATGCTTGGGGTCATGGTCCATTTGGAAGACCCATTTGCGACCAGGCTTTAACTTCCTGACTGATGTCTTGAGATGTTGCTTCAATATGTCCACATCATTTTCCTACCTCATGATGCCATCTATTTTGTGAAGTGCACCAGTCCCTCCTGCAGCAAAGCGCCCCCACAACATGATGCTGCCACCCCCGTGGCACGGTTGGGATGGTGTTCTTCAGCTTGCAAGCATCCCCCTTTTTCCTCCAAACATAACGATGGTAATTATGGCCAAACAGTTCTATTTTTGTTTCATCAGAGCAGAGGATATTTCTCCAAAAAGACCCATCTTTGTCCCCATGTGCAGTTGCAAACTGTAGTCTGGCTATTTTATGGAGGTTTTGGAGCAGTTGCTTCTTCCTTGCTGAGCGGACTTTTAGGTTATGTCGATATAGGACTTGTTTTACTGTGGATAGAGATACTTTTGTACCTGTTTCCTCCAGCAGCTTCACAAGGTCCTTTGCTGTTGTTCTGGGATTGATTTGCACTTTTCGCACCAAAGTACGTTCATCTCTAGGAGACAGAACACGTCTCCTTCCTGAGCGGTATGATGAGCGGTACTTTCAGGCGTTTGGAAATTGCTCCCAAGGATGAACCAGACTTGTGGAGGTCTTCAATTGTTTTTCTGAGGTCTTGGCTGATTTCTTTTGATTTTCCCATGATGTGAAGCAAAGAGGCACTGAGTTTGAAGGTAGGCCTTGAAATACATCCACAGGTACACCTCCAATTACTAGTCTGTGGCGACCTAAATGCCAGAACCGGACATGAACCCGACACCCTCAGCACACAGGGGGACAAACACCTGCCTGGAGGTGTCAGCATTCCCTCCCCCATATGCCCCCCCTAGGCACAACTATGACAACATAACCAACAAAAACAGTTCACAACTCCTGCAGCTTTGTCACACGCTGGGTATGTACATAGTCAATGGTAGGCTTCGTGGGGATTCCTATGTTAGCTACACCTATAGCTCATCTCTTGGCAGCAGTACTGTAGACTACTTTATCACTGACCTCAACCCAGAGTCTCTCAGAGCGTTCACAGTCAGCCCACTGACACCCCTATCAGACCACAGCAAAATCACAGTCTACTTGAACAGAGCAATACTCAATCACGAGGTATCAAAGCCAAAGGAACTGAGTAATATTAAGAAATGCTATAGATGGAAGGGAATGTAGTTTGGAAACCTACCAAAAAACTATTAGGCGACAACAAATTCAATCCCTTTTAGACAACTTCCTGGACAAAACGTTCCACTGTAATAGTGACGGTGTAAACTTGGCAGTAGAACATCTCAACAGTATATTTGACCTCTCAGCTTCCCTATAAAATCTAAAAATCTCAAATAGAAAACCGAAGAAAATGAACAACAATGACAAATGTTTTGATGAAGAATGAATAAATCTAAGAAAGAAATTGAGAAACTGTCCAACCAAAAACATAGAGACCCGGAAAACCTGAGTCTACGCCTTCACGATGGTGAATCACTAAAACAATACAGAAATACACTACGGAAAAAGCAAGAACAGCCAGAAATCAGCTCAATGTAATTGAAGAATCCATAGACTAGAAAATTGGAAAACACTAAACAAACAACAACACAAAGAATTATCTATCTAAAATGGAGATGTATGGGTAAACCACTTCTCCAATCTTTTTAGCTCTATAACAAAGAACTAACAGCAAAAACATATACATGATCCAATACAAAACTTAGAATCAACTATTAAAGACTACCAGAAGCCACTGGATTCTCCAATTAACTTGAATGAAGTACAGGACAAAATAAAAACCCTCCAACCCAAAAAGGCCTGTTGTGTTGATGGTATCCTCAATGAAATGATCAAATAAACAGACAACAAATTCCAATTGGCTATACTAAAACTCTTTAACATCATCCTTAGCTTTGGCATCTTCTTCAATATTTGGAACCAAGGACTAATCCTTCCAATCCACAAAAGTGGAAACAAATTTGAGCCCAATAACTACCATGGGATATGCGTCAACAGCAACCTTCGGAAAATCCTCTGCATTATCATTAACAGCAGACTAGTACATTTCCTCAGTGAAAGCAAATGTCAAATTGGCTTTTTACCAAATTATCGTACGACAGATCACGTATTCACCCTGCACACCCTAATTGACAAACAAACCAAAACAAAAGGAAAAGTCTTCTCACGCTTTGTTTATTTCAAAAAAGCCTTTGACTCAATTTGGCATGAGGGTCTGCTATACAAATTGATGGAAAGTGGTATTGGGGGAAAACATAGGACATTATAAAATCCATTTACACAAACAACAAGTGTGCGGTTAAAATAAGCAAAAAACACACACATTTCTTCCCACAGGGCCGTGGGGTGAGACAGGGATGCAGCTTAAGCCCCACCGTCTTCAACATATATATCAACGAATTGTCGAGGGCACTAGAAAAGTCTGCAGCACCCGGCCTCACCCTACTAGAATCTGAAGTCAAATGTCTACTGTTTGCTGATGATCTGGTGCTTCTGTCACCAACCAAGGAGGGCCTACAGCAGCACCTAGATCTTTTGCACAGATTCTGCCAGACCTGGGAACTGACAGTAAATCTCAGTAAGACCAAAATAATGGTGTTCCAAAAAAGGTCCAGTCGCCAGGACCACAAATACAAATTCCATCTAGACACCGTTGCCCTAGAGCACACAAAAAACTATACATACCTTGGCCTAAACATCAGCACCACAGGTAACTTCCATAAAGCTGTGAACGATCTGAGAGACAAGGCAAGAAGGGCATTCTATGCTATAAAAAGGAACATAAGATTCGATATACAAATTAGGATCTGGCTAAAAATACTTGAATCAGGTATAGAACCCATTGCCCTTTACGGTTGTGAGGTCTGGGGTCCGCCCACCAACCAAGAATTCACAAAATGGGACAAACACCAAATGGAGACTCTGCATGCAGAATTCTGCAAAAATATCCTCCGTGTACAACGTAGAACACCAAATAATGCATGCAGAGCAGAATTAGGCTGATACCCGCTAATTATCAAAATCCAGAAAAGAGCTGTTAAATTCTACAACCACCTAAAAGGAAGCGATTCCCAAACCTTCCATAACAATACCATCACCCACAGAGAAATGAACCTGGGGAAGAGCCCCCTAAGCAAGCTGGTCCTGGGGCTCTGTTCACAAACACAAACAGACCCCACAGAGCCCCAGAACAGCAACACAATTAGACCCAATCAAATCATGAGAAAACAAAAAGATAATTACTTGACACATTGGAAAGAACTAACAAAAAAACTGAGCAAACTAGAATGCTATTTGGCCCAAAACAAAGAGTTCACAGTGGCAAAATACCTGACCACTGTGACTGACCCAAACTTAAGGAAAGCTTTGATTATGTACAGACTCAGTGAGCACAGCCTTGCTATTGAGAAAGGCTGAATTGAATTGAGAGAGAGAGAGGTGTAGTGTGTTGTGTTCATACTGTGTACCAATACATGTCCTTTATCTCCAGAACCTTAATGTGATTTTGTTTACCACAGTTTGACGGCTTCCGCCAGGCTGCTGTGACAAATATTCTCAACCTATTCTTTATTTCTGTTTCTCCCCCTTTCCTACTGGGAAATAAATAACGAAGGCGGGTGTTTTAAAGCAATAACTTGCCATTTTATAAAAAATGAAGAGGGGAGTAAATTGCAGAGCTTTTCTTTATGTATGTCCAATTCACTTCCTGAATAAGGATTACACCATCTGGTTGGGTGACACGGAGGGGTGCTGAGCCATCTGAGCTCATAATCACCACTGTCTCCATCCAGGAACGCATGCACGCACACACACTCGCACACACACACACACACACACACACACACACACACACACACACACACACACACACACACACACACACACACACACACACACACACACACACACACACACACACACACACACACACACGCACATTCTTAGTTTTCTTCATATTCATCATCATCTGCCAGAGGTTATCTATTTAGAGGCTGAGCTCAACAACATGAACTACTGTCAGATACTACGGGAGAGAGAAAAAGACAGAGATGGGAGCTGGAGAGAGGGAGGGTGAGAAACAGAAAGAGAGCGCGAGAGAGGGAGGGTGAGAAACAGAGAAAGAGAGAGAGGGTGAGAAACAGAGAAAGAGAGAGAGGGTGAGAAACAGAGAAAGAGAGAGGATGAGAAACAGAGAAAGAGAGCAAGAGAGGGATGGTGAGAAACAGAAAGAGAGAGAGAGGGAGGGTGAGAAACAGAAAGAGAGAGAGAGAGGGAGGGTGAGAAACAGAGAGAGAGAGAGAGAGAGAGAGAGAGAGAGAGGGAGCAAGTGAAAAACATTCCTACAACTGGAGGAGGTCTGAAGGGAGCTTATGGTAATGAGAGAGAGATCCAGAGTCAGATCTCCTCCCTCTCTCTCCTCCCTCTCTCTCCTCCTCAGCTCCGCTCCCCCCTCCCCCTCAAAGGTGGATGGCATTTGTCCCCTCTAGTGATAAACAAATTACACATGAAATCAATTCCCCCATCTCCCTGTAGGGCTCTATCACCCCTTCTCTCTGCTTGCCTGCCCCATCTTCCTGAGCCAAGCTGGGGGAGGTGTGAGGAAAGGGAGTGTGTGTGCGTGTATGTGTGTGTGTGTGTGTGTGTGTGTGGTGGGGGGGCTGTCTTGCTGAGATGAACACCTGCCCGGGGGAGTCCTGAACCCTCTCCCCCTCATCCCTCTCTCTTTTCTCTCTCTCTCTTCTTCCTCTCTCTGACAACTCCTGCTAACTAGGCTCCTTGACCCTGTGAGAGAGCGTGGCTCATCAGATCCAATCCCCAAGCCTGTCAATCACACAGGCCCAAAGAAAGAAAGAGCTTTACTCTCACACTAGAGAGGGCAAAGGGAAGAGAGAGAGAGAGAAAGATACTCAACCACAACACCAGAGAGAAGGGGGGAGGGAGGGAGGGAGAGAGAAGGAGCAGAGGGGGAGAGATGGAAAAGGAGCGAGAGAGTAAGTGAAATAAATAATTACAGTGAGAGAGAAGACAGGGAGAACTCAGGAGAGATAAAGTGAGGGAATAGAGAGAGAGAGAGAGAGAGAGAGCGTGCGCGCGCGAGAGAGAGGGTGTGAACTGACGGCTAATGAGAGTTATAGTGCTGTAAGATAGAGAGGGAACAAGGAGGAGAGGAGAGGGGAGCAGAGGAGAGGAGAGGGGGAGAGACTCACAGTTAGATGTTTTACAGTGAGGTATGATGGAGCACAGAATATGGAGAAACAGAAAGAGAAATATGGTTGGAAATCAAATCATAACTGACATTAAAATGTAACAAACCAAGTGTTTCTACAGAAGGTATTGAACATTATTTTACAAGAGAAAAGAAATATTTGAATGAGTAATTCATGTACCAACTTCTACTAAGACAATACTCTATCACATAAAAGCATTCAGACATTCAGCCCAGAATAGTGCTATCTACAGTATATTATATATAGGCCTAAATGAAGGCGCTGAGGTGGTAGTGATTCAGAGCTTAGTAGAATCAGTAAAATCACAAGCTCCATACTGCACCACCAAACTGAGTCACACAGAGAAAACTTCCAACCACCCTTTTACTCTCCACTTCAACACTTGGAAGGCTGACTGTTCTCAGGTCCAAAGACTGTTCCCAGCTCAGCTCAGACCACCATGAAAGAAGGCAGGAAGGAAGGGTGAAAGATTTAACAGAGGGAAATGGGGCCTTTAAAAAACACATCCACACACTGGTGACTCATGCACCTTCTGCAGGGAATGACCGAGCCAATTCATAATACACTCCTGAGGAATGTATTACAATCTCTATTCACACTGCATATTCGTTTACAAAGAGAGGGAGATGGAGAGGGAGATGGAGAGAGAGAAGGAGAAAAAGAGGGCGAGAGAGAGGAGAGAATCAAAACAAAGAAGGGAGAGTCTGCAAAATGGGACACAGCCAGTGGAATCAGGGATTGGTGCTGAGTAGAAACACTGAGGAGAGCAAAGCGAGGTTATTTGACAGAAAGCTCTCCATTCCTGAAGGCAGTGCCTCAGGTGATCCCTCTATCCCTCCCTCACTCCCTCTCTTCATTCCTTCCTTTCTCCCTCACCCAGGCACACAGCAGGGGACAGCTTTAAAGCAGTTTGTCTTCCCTCTGAAAACTTTCTACCAGGTCATTCTGTGAACCTAAAAAAGACTGTCATAGCAAAAACACCAGTTGTTGTCTGTGTACGATACAGTATATACTGTATGTAGACTATTTAAATCAAATCAAATTGTATTTGTCACATTCGCCGAATACAACCGATGTAGAACTTACCGTGAAATGGTTACTTACAACCCCTTAACCAACAATGCAGAATTTTTAAAAAAGTAAGAAAATATTTGCTAAAAAAAGCAAATAGTCAGAGTAGCCATTTGATTAAAGGTTTAGCAGTCTAATTGCTAGGGGGTAGAAGCTGTCAAGGAGCTGTTTCGACCTAGACTTGGTGCTCCGGTAACGCTTGCTGTAGTTTATGACTAGGGTGGCTGGAGTCTTTGACAATTTTTAGGGCTTTGGCAATTTAAATGGCATAGAAAATACAAAATGCTACACTAAAGTACAGAGCTTTACTGTTGGATCTAGTTGAAGGTGATGAAACATGTTGATGCTGGTTAAAGGACATAGGATCATGAAAAAGGAAACTATGACATATATTTTATATCACTATCATGCACATGCACCCTCACACATAAGGATGGGACTGATACATGTTTGATAGTGTCTTGATGCTGTATTGTTTGTCCTTCATGTTCTAATACTTTAATGTTACCCCTTCCTTGTGTTTTTTTTGTTATAAATTATATATATATTATATATATATATATTTTTTTTAAAGGATATAGGACAAGAAGCCAGGGTGTGCTCTGGTGCGTGAAATCCGTGCACTGGTGTGTGTGTGTGTGTGTGTGTGTGTGTGTGTGTGTGTGTGTGTGTGTGTGTGTGTGTGTGTGTGTGTGTGTGTGTGTGTGTGTGTGTGTGTGTGTGTATGGCATATGCAAAGACTCAAGTAACACAATGCTGAGGTATGGAGTCCCTCAGGCAGGTGGCCACTGAGCCGGCATGGCTAAACGTTGTGTGTGTGTCTGTGTGAGCGTGTGTGGCTGAATGTGTGTGAGAGCCACATAAACAGCTGCCTGGCTGCTCTACATAGTGGACCGAAAGGACAGACAGTATAAAGTTGAAGTCGGAAGTTCACATACACCTTAGCCAAATACATTTAAACTCAGTTTTTCACAATTCCTGACATTTAATCCTCGTAAAAATTCCGTGTCTTAGGTCAGTTAGGATCACCACTTTATTTTAAGAATGTGAAATGTCAGAATAATAGTAGAGAGAATGATTTATTTCAGCTTTTATTTCTTTCATCACATTCCCAGTGGGTCAGAAGTTTACATACACTCAATTAGTATTTGGTAGCAATGCCTTTAAATTGTTTAACTTGGGTCAAACGTTTCCAGTAGCCTTCCACAAGCTTCCCACAATAAGTTGGGTGAATTTTGGCCCATTCCTCCTCACAGAGCTGTTGTAACTGAGTCAGGTTTATAGGCCTCCTTGCTCGCACTTTTTCAGTTCTGCCCACACATTTTCTATATGATTGAGGTCAGGGCTTTGTGATGGCCACTCCAATACCTTGACTTTGTTTTCCTTAAGCCATTTTGCCACAACTTTGGAAGTATGCTTGGGGTCATGGTCCATTTGGAAGACCCATTTGTGACCAAGCTTTAACTTCCTGACTGATGTCTTGAGATGTTGCTTCAATATGTCCAAATAATTTTCCTACCTCATGATGCAATCTATTTTGTGAAGTGCACCAGTCCCTCCTGCAGCAAAGCACCCCCACAACATGATGCTGCCACCCCCATGCTTCACGGTTTGGATGGTGTTCTTCGTCTTGCAAGCATCCCCCCTTTTCCTCCAATTATAACGGTGGTCATTATGGCCAAACAGTTCTATTTTTGTTTCATCAGAGCAGAGGATATTTCTACAAAAAGTACGATCTTTGTCCCCATGTGCAGTTGCAAACCTTAGTCTGGCTTTTGTATGGCGGTTTTGGAGCAGTGGCTTCTTCCTTGCTGAGCGGCCTTTGAAGTTATGTCGATATGGGATTCGTTTTACTCTGGATATAGATACTTTTGTAACTGTTTCCTCCAGCATCTTCACAAGGTCCTTTGCTGTTGTTCTGGGATTGATTTGTACTTTTCGCACCAAAGTACGTTGATCTCTAGGAGACAGAACGCATCTCCTTCCTGAGCAGTATGACGGCTGCGTGGTCCCATGGTGTTTATACTTGTGTACTATTGTTTGTACAGATGAATGTGGTACTTTCAGGCATTTGGAAATTACTCCCAAGGATGAACCAGACTTGTGGAGGTCTACAATTTTTTTTCTGAGGTCTTGGCTGATTTCTTTTGATTTTCCCATGATGTCAAGCAAAGAGGCACTAAGTTTGAAGGTAGGACTTGAAATACATCCACAGGTACACCTCAAATGATGTCAATTAGCCTATCAGAAGCTTCTAAAGCCATGACATCATTTTCTGGAATTTTCCAAGCTGTTTAAAGGCACAGTCAACTTAGTGTATGTAAACGTCTGACCCACTGGAATTGTGATACAGTGAATTATAAGTGAAATAATCTGTCTGTAAACAATTGTTGGAAAAATGACTTGTGTCATGCACAAAATAGACGTCCTAACCGACTTGCCAAAACTATAGTTTGTTAACAAGAAATTTGTGGAGTGGTTGAAAAACGAGTTTTAATGACTCCAACCTAAGTGTATGTAAACTTCCAACTGTAGCTTCAGCGCACTTGTGGGTGTTATTGTGATGCTGAGGGCCCATAGTGTCCTCTTTCTGACCCAGAGCTGCTTTCTCTGTCTGTCTGACTCTCACATGTCTGTCTGTCTGGCTGGCTGGCTGCTGAAAGGTACTGCTACATCAGGTACTGCTATAGCGTACATCAGGTACTGCTACATCAGGTACTGCTACATCAGGTAATGCTACATCAGGTACTGCTCATCTCCTCTCTGCACAGACGTGAAAACACAGCTAAAGGCCTATGCAACGCTTGTTTTCACCAGTCATTCTCTGTGACACCAGGAAAGAAGATGAGGAAAGGAGATGAGGAGAGGAGCTGACTGTAGACTATTACCTCTGAGCCAACGGAACGGTGCAATATGAAACTGACGTTTGCGAGGCTGATTGCAAGAAGTACAAACTCAATGGAAGTCAACCTAAAGGTGGTCGAAAATAACTTCAAAGTGAACTTCATGGTCATCGTGAGGATCGATGGTACAGAGAGAGCCATTGCAAAGGCAAGGTACAATGTTGCATCAGCCATTCCCCTGAATAATGCACACTCATGAATAAACATACAGTATAGCTCTGCAGTACACTTCTATAACTGTCCATGTGCAGCCTGTGAGGCCTGTTTTTTCCCTCCTCTCTCTTTCTCTTTCTCTTTTTCTCTCATCCTCTCTGTTTCTCTCTCTCTCTCACTCTCCTGCCTTCCCCCTTCAAACAACACACATGCCTATCATGTACAGTATGTCTCTATTTCTTTGCTTTGCTCTTCTTTGCTCTTCTTTGCTCTCTCTCTAAATCAAATCAAATTGTATTGGCCGAGTACACATATTTTGCAGATGTTATTGCAGTGCAGTAACACCTAACAATACAAAACAACACACACAAATCCCAAAAATTTAAATAAAGGAATTAAGAAGTATAGAAATATTACAACGAGCAATGTCAGAGTCCGGGATATACATCTATATGTATATGATGGTGTGTATAGACATTATGGACAGTATATGAATAGAAAAGGTGTGTACAGCAGTAGTTATATAGAATGAGCCTTGACTAGAATACAGTATATACATATGAAGTGGGTAAAACAGTATGTAAACATTATTAAAGTGACCAGTGTTCAATGACTCTACTCTTGTTACCCCCTCTTCACCACCCCACCTTCCTCCATCTTGTCTTCCTCTCTTTTCCCTTCACTATCTCTCTCTATATCTCCCTCTCTCCTTCTCTGTCTCTCTCCCTCTCTCTCTCTCCAGTCTGAAGGTAGTACAGACAGCTGCGTGTCTGAGATGTGTCAGTCTCTCTGGTCTTGATTCAGTTCTATAACAGACAGGTAGTGGGCTCTGTGATAACAGCCATCTAGACAGCACAAAGACTGTCTACTGGGAATTAACCCCTCGGAAGAATACACCCTGCCCGTCTGTCTGTCTGTCTGTCTGTCTGTCTGTCTGTCTGTCTGTCTGTCTGTCTGTCTGTCTGTCTGTCTGTCTGTCTGTCTGTCTGTCTGTCTGTCTGTCTGTCTGTCTGTCTGTCTGTCTGTCTGTCTGCACTACCTCTTATAAATAATACAACACTTCCTCCTGGTCCTCGTAGAGTCTTCTATCCTCCACACCACATTCTCCCCTCCTCCTCCTCCTCCTCTTCTTCTTCTCACCTTTCAGAAATCTTCACTGGAATACCAGACATTCATGTATGTGTGTGTGTGTGTGTGTGTGTGTGTGTGTGTGTGTGTGTGTGTGTGTGTGTGTGTGTGTGTGTGTGTGTGTGTGTGCGCGCGCGTGCGTGCGTGCGTGTGGATTAGTCTGCTATCACTGGGGCTCTGTCAGTCTGTCAGGCAGTGGGAAGGGCAGGGACAAAGAGGATCATTTCAATAAGAATACTGCAGCTGAGAGGACACAGCTCTCCCAGTGGGGTGACTTCCACTCTCAGCTCTTACACACACACACACACACACACACACGCATGAACGCACGCACAAACGCGAGCACGAACATACACACACATTCACACGCATACATACACTGTAGGAGGATATGGGATGAAATGATGGTGTGAAATAGAGGGAGGAGGAGAGGAGATAGATACATAGTCCAGTTTAGTGTGTAAAACTACTGTGCTTGGTTTATGTACCCTATGGCCCTAGGGGGGGGGGGGGGGTGTGTGTGTGTGTGTGTGTGTGTGTGTGTGTGTGTGTGTGTGTGTGTGTGTGTGTGTGTGTGTGTGAGTGAGTAGGTGTGTGGTTGTCATCCTCTCCAGTCAGTCTTCACCCAACGATCCCCATCCCTAAACCCATGCACCTGTCCCTGCACCTGTCTGTCTGTAACTGCAGGTTTAATCCTGTGAGTGGGGCCCTGGTGTGGCCCTTAAGTTTGGCCCTGGCCCCTTCACCATCATTATCCCCTCCGCCTGGCCCCCAGAGCTCTCATTACATGCAAATACAGCCTCTTTATGTGCCTGGTGAATAGGGAACCCCGTCCCTCCTGGACAGGACCACCACCTTCCCCAGTCAGAGCTGAAGATAACCCACCAGCCATTACACAGGATCCCCTGCTACACTTTACGATACCATATCATGACCACTTCAGCTTTAGGATCCTTTGAGGGTTGTTAGTGGTCAGAAGGCAGCTGGTTTTTGTTGGTGGTATGGTACCCGCAAAACACCAGTCTCAACGTCAACAGCGAAGAGGCGACTCCGGGATGCTGGCCTTCTAGGTAGAGTTGCAAAGAAAAAGCCATATCTCAGACTGGCCAAAAAAAATGGAAATATTATGATGGGAAAAAGAACATAGACACTGGACAGAGGAACTCTGCCTAGAAGGCCAGCATCCCGGAGTCGCCTCTTCGCTGTTGACGTTGAGACTGGTGTTTGCGGGTATTATTTAATGAAGCTGCCAGTTGAGGACTTGTGAGGCGTCTGTTTCTCAAACTAGACACTCTAATGTACTTGTCCTCATGCTCAGTTGTGCACCGGGGCCTCCCACTCCTCTTTCTATTATGGTTAGAGCCAGTTTGCGCTGTTCTGTGAAGGGAGTAGTACACAGCGTTGTACGAGATCTTCAGTTTTTTAGCAATTTCTCCATGGAATAGCCTTCATTATTCAGAACAAGAATAGACTGACGAGTTTCAGAAGAAAGGTCTTTGTTTCTGGCCATTTTGAGCCTGTATTCGAACCCATAAATGCTGATGCTCCAGATACTCAACTAGTCGAAAGAAAGACAGTTTTATTGCTTCTTTAATCAGGACACAGTTTTCAGCTGTGCTAACATAATTGCAAAAGGGTTTTCTAATGATCAATTAGCCTTTAAAATTATAAACTTGGATTAGCTAACACAACCTGCCATTGGAACACAGGAGTGATGGTTGCTGATAATGTCCTCTGTACACCTATGTAGATATTCCATTAAAAAATCTGCCGTTTACAGCTACAATAGTCATTTACAACATTTACAATGGCTACACCATATTTCTGATCAATTTGATGTTATTTTAATGAACAAAAAATTAGCTTTTCTTTCAAAAACAAGGACATTTCTAAGTGACCCCAAACTTTTGAATGGTAGTGTATATGTTTGTGTGTATGTGTGTGTATATATATGTGTTTGTGTATGTGTGTATGTGTGTGTATTTTTTAATTTTTTTATTTCACCTTTATTTAACCAGGTAGCCCAGTTCAGAACAAGTTCTCATTTACAACTGCGACCTGGCCAAGATAAAGCAAAGCAGTGCGACAAAAACAACAACACAGAGTTACACATGGGATAAACAAACGTACAGCCAATAACACAATACAAAAATCTGTATACAGTGTGTGCAAATGAAGTAAGGAGGTAAGGCAATAAATAGGCCAATAGTGGCGAAGTAATTACAATTTAGCAATTTACACTGGAGTGATATATGTGCAGATGAGGATGTGCAAGTAGAAATACTGGTGTGCAAAAGAGCAGAAAAACAAATATGGGGATGAGGTAGGTAGTTGGTTGGATGGGCTATTCACAGATGGGCTGTGTACAGCTGCAGCGATCGGTAAGCTGCTCTGACAGCTGACGCTTAAAGTTAGTGAGGCAGATATAAGTGTCCAACTTCAGTGATTTTTGCAATTCGTTCCAGTCAATGGCAGCAGAGAACTGGAAGGAAAGGCGGCCAAAGGAGGTGTTGGCTTTGGGGATGACCAGTGAAATATACCTGCTGGAGCGCGTGCTACGGGTGGGTGTTGCTATGGTGACCAATGAGCTGAGATAAGGCGGAGCTATACCTAGCAAAGACTTATAGATGACCTGGAGCCAGTGGGTTTGGTGACGAATATGTAACGAGGACCAGCCAAAGAGAGCATACAGGTCGCAGTGGTGGGTAGTATATGGGGCTTTGGTGACAAAACGGATGGCACTGTGATAGACTGCATCCAATTTGCTGAGTTGAGTGTTGGAGGCTATTTTATAAATGACATCGCCGAAGTCAAGGATCGGTAGGATAGTCAGTTTTACAAGGGTATGTTTGCCAGCATGAGTGAAGGAGGCTTTGTAGCGAAATAGGAAGCCGATTCTAGATTTAACTTTGGATTAGAGATGCTTAATGTGAGTCTGGAAGGAGAGTTTACAGTCTAGCCAGACACTTAGGTATTTATAGTTGTCCACATATTCTAAGTCAGAACGGTCCAGAGTAGTGATGCTTGTCGGGCGGGCGGGTGCGAGCAGCGATCGGTTGAAGAGCATGCATTTCATTTTACTAGCATTTAATGTATGTGTGTGTGTGTGTATGTGTGTGTGTATGTGTTTGTGTATGTATGTGTGTGTGTGTGCGTGTGTGCGTGCGTGCGTGTGTGTGTGTGTGTACATACCTGGCTAGCTGTGGGGCAGTCTGCCCCGGTCAGTGTTTGCTGCTGGACGGTCCTTTAGCATGGCTGGAGCTGGTCCTGGTACACACCTGTATACTGTCACCTGACTCCACCTGCAGCTTGACATTTGGTACCGTGAAGATAGTAGCCACTGGGATAGGAGAGAGAGAGAGAGAGTTGAGTGAGAGAGAAAGAGAGAGAGAATGTGATTTATCAGTCATTAAAGCCAACCTCATAGTTTCCTCTTCGAGTCAAAGGATTACAGATTGAGTCAAAATACTCTGAAATGAAGAGAGTTTATCTCTTTAAGGCTTTTTCTAAAGTTGCAGGACACACTATCACTAAACTGAGTTATAAAAACACCACTCTCTCACATCCTTTATTTCCTTTCCTTGAGGAGATATCAGAGTCCGTAATACTAAGAGATATCCAAGTCCATAATACTGTGAGATATCAGTCCGTAATACTAAGAGATATCCAAGTCCATACTACTGCGAGATATCAGTCCGTAATACTAAGAGATATCCAAGTCCATAATACTGCGAGATATCAGAGTCGGTAATACTGTGACATATCAGAGTCCGTAATACTGCAAGATATCAGAGTCCATAATACTGCGAGATATCAGAGTCTGTAATGCTCTGAGATATCAGAGTCCGTAATACTGCGAGATATCAGAGTCCGTAATACAGCAAGATATCCAAGTCCGTAATACAGCGAGATATCCGAGTGCATAATACAGCGAGATATCAGAGTCTGTAATGCTCCAAGATATCAGAGTCCGTAATACTGCGAGATATCAGAGTCTGTAATACTGTGAGATATCAGAGTCTGTAATACTGCGAAGGTCGAGTCAAGGGCAATATTATTGTACACTACTTCTGTCTCAGATTTCCACAGTGTTTCTGTTAAATGTCACAATCACAATCCAATCCCCCCCCCCCCCCCCCCGGGACTGGGTAGTCTATTATGCCTCCTGTAATTCTTCCATTGTTCATAATAAATCTGTCTAGCTATTGTCTCTATAATTCCCAACACATTAGACAACGGAGTGCATTTGTGGCTGAATAAACCATGTTCTCCTTCAGTCCCCAGCCAGATAACACTAATAAAGATTCAGCTTTAATGTTGAACACGCTGTGTGTGTGTATATATGTGTTGTGTGTGTGTTGTGTGTTTGTGTGTGCTATGTTCCTTTCTTCATTATCTGTGGTGTTGTAATGAATGTAAAGCTCATGTTAGTTAGTGTTAGAGTGCTGACAGTCAGGTTTAACTCCCAGTAGTGTCATGGGCTGGGGCATTTCCCATCAGTCTCTATTCTCCTGCTGCCTGTCTACCTGCTGCACAAAACAACATCACCATGTTTCGCTAGCAGGCTAACACCCAGGATAACAATGATCCCTTTATTTAACTTCTACTATTCCTTCTCTTCAGAGTCATTTCTCCTCCGCTTCCCCTCCTCCACCACCATTTGTTATTCTCGCCCTCCTTTCATTCCTCCCTCCCTTCCTGCTGCTACAGTGTTGATCCACCAAGGACCTCATTTATACAGTATAACAGTTTTCATTTGACTATATTCTTCCTCAATCAAAAGCCTGCCTCTTTGTGTTAGTTTATGAGAGAGAGAGAGAGAGAGAGAGAGAGAGAGAGAGAGAGAGAGAGAGAGAGAAATCATGCCTGCATGTGTGTGTGCGCATGTGTGTAACAGCACAAAGAGAGCCACCATTTCTCCCAGCCCGGTGACCGCCGCAGAGCTCCTGCTTCTCCTAACAGAACAACCTACTGTGGCCTGCTGATAACAGGATTAATAGAGATCAATCAATCCTCATCTGGGGAATTTAAAATGAGAATGATTCTCATATTAAAATGACCAGCCTGTGGGTGGGTTGTCAGGCGGTCCCAATGCAGCTCCTATGAAGCTATCTGAACAGGCTTTGGGCTTTGACACTGGTGATGAGTGGGGTGAACAGATAGGATTGGCTCTGTATGTATCTGTGTTTCTAGTCTAATAATATAGGTAGTATGTCACCTCTGAATGACACAGTTGAATGTCCTGTTCTGATTCGATGGCAACTGAACTGTCATGTAGAATGCCAGGTTGGGTATTGTGATAGGAAAATTATAAACGTTTGCAAAATTAAATGCTTAGGGTCATATATAAATATGCCTAGTTGCCCATTATTTTGGCTACCATGGCTAAAAGAAGAGATCTCAGTGACTTTGAAAGAGGGGTCTCAAAGGAGCATAGGGGTTTAAAGGGTGTGTGTGTGTGTGTGTGTGTGTGTGTGTGTGTGTGTGTGTGTGTGTGTGTGTGTGTGTGTGTGTGTGTGTGTGTGTGTGTGTGTGTGTGTGTGTGTGTGTCTCTATGGGAGATTCTGGAGCAGCGCCTGAAACAGCATTTTCCACCACCATCAACAAAACACCAAATTGTGGAATTTCTCGTGGAAGAATGATGTCGCATTCCCTCAGATAGAGTTCCAGACACTTGTAGAATCTATGTCAAGGTAGCTTGTGGTGGTCCAACGCCATATTAAGACACTATGTTGGTGTTTCCTTTATTTTGGTAGTTGCCTATATACATACCTGTTGTATGTGATGACTGCATCCTTGAGGTCTTGTTTCATATCTTGAAACATTTAAGGAGAGCCGCACTCTAGGAGCTCAGATGCAATAACTGAATAACCTAATAACCAACGTTTCGACAGACAAGCTGTCTTCATCAGGGTATAACGACAAACAATGTGGGGTGACTAGTTTATATAGTGTCAAAGGACACACACAGGTGTCTGTAATCATGGCCGGGTGTGGCCTGATATCATTGGTTAATTCTCAGATATAAAAATAGCATACCAAAAACCTGAAAGGATAGCATACCAAAAACCTGAAAGGATAGCATACCAAAAACCTGAAAGGATAGCATACCAAAAACCTGAAAGGATAGCATACCAAAAACCTGAAAGGATAGCATACCAAAAACCTGAAAGGATAGCATACCAAAAACCTGAAAGGATAGCATACCAAAAACCTGAAAGGATAGCATACCAAAAACCTGAAAGGATAGCATACCAAAAACCTGAAAGGATAGCATACGATCATAGATACAATTTGGCTACATACTGTATGTCTACAAACAATTACAATAGCAAAATCACAATTATCACAAGAATGGCTTCAGATCAAAGTCTACGTTGAGTCCGAGGGGAGCAAGGGTCTTTAAATGAAAGATCCAGGCAGCCTCTCGTTTTAACATTAAATTGTCGAGGTCACCCCTTCTCCTAGGGAGGGTAACATGTTCGATGCCGATATAACGTAGGTACGAAATCGAGTGGTTCACTTCCAAAAAGTGGACCGCAACTGGGTACGCAAGTTTTTGCACCTAATGGTGCTACGATTGGTACGTTTAATTGGCGCTTGGTTTTACCCACATCATTTTTACCACAAGGACAAGTTCTAAGATAAATAACACCTTTGATTGGGATCTGTTTCCCTGTTTGGGGGTGTTTGAAGGATCTACATTTGTAAGTGACATTGCATTGAGCACAGCCGTTACACTTGTAGTTTCCATCCAGTAGACATTGTGCAGGGATATTTTTGGGTGGTAAATCAGAGTTTACCAATTGATCTCTGAGATTTCTGCCCCGCGAGAATACGACCAAGGGAGGGTCCGAAAACACATTACCGATACCGTCATCGGATATTAGAATGTGCCAATGTTGTTAAACGATTCCCTTAATTTGTTCAGAGCACTTTGAATAGCGGGTAGTTGCAAGAATGCTTCTTTTTGCGAGACTGTCCTTGAAAAAGTTCCTGTCTCGGTTTGTTTTGAATTTTCTCAATGACAGTATTAATCTGACCATTTTGTACCCCCTCTCCTTGAATTTTCTTTGTGTCTCAGCCATATTTCTGTCTAAATCTGATTGGGTTTTTTTTTAGCAAATTTTGCAAATTCAACAGAATTGGCTGTAAGGCAAACTGTTTTTCAAGGGAAACAGGTGACAACTATCACCCCTCAACAAACTGTTACGATCAGTAGGTTTCCTGTAAAGATCAGTATATAGAACATTATTTTCACACAAGATCAGAAGATCAAGGAAACTGATTTGACATGTGTCAGATTGCATAGTAAATCTCAGATGCTCAGAACAAGAGTTAAGAAAAGCATGGAATGCCTGGAGCTGTTTTGCATCACCCCTCCATAGAACAAAAATATCATCAATATACCGTTTCGAAATAATGATGTTCGGCAGAAAACATTTTTGAGAGGATTGAAAATGTATCCAACATACAAATGTTTCTCCATGTAACCCACATACAAAGTTAGGAGCCATGGAGGATCCCATAGCAGTACCCTTTGTCTGAATAAAGAAATCATTTAGAAACATGAAGTACTTGTGTGCAAGTACTATTTCAGCCAATGTTATAATGCATGCACTGGAAGGTAGTTAATTGGGGTCACGTTGCAAAAGAAAATGTTCCATAGCTTCAATACTGCCCTCGTGTGGAATATTTGTGTATAACAACTCAACATCAAAAGTAACTAACAAAGTATTATCAGGGAGAGGATCAAGAGATTCAATAATATAGATCATACTGCCGGTGTCCTTTACAAAGGAGGGGAGCTGTTCTGAGATCATACTGCCGGTGTCCTTTACAAAGGAGGGGAGCTGTTCTGAGATCATACTGCCGGTGAGCTTTACAAAGGAGGGGAGCTGTTCTGAGATCATACTGCCGGTGTCCTTTACAAAGGAGGGGAGCTGTTCTGAGATCATACTGCTGGTGTCCTTTACAAAGGAGGGGAGCTGTTCTGAGACCATACTGCTGGTGTCCTTTACAAAGGAGGGGAGCTGTTCTGAGATCATACTGCTGGTGTCCTTTACAAAGGAGCTGTTCTGAGATCATACTGCTGGTGTCCTTTACAAAGGAGGGGAGCTGTTCTGAGATCATACTGCCGGTGTCCTTTACAAAGGAGGGGAGCTGTTCTGAGATCATACTGCTGGTGTCCTTTACAAAGGAGGGGAGCTGTTCTGAGACCATACTGCTGGTGTCCTTTACAAAGGAGGGGAGCTGTTCTGAGATCATACTGCTGGTGTCCTTTACAAAGGAGGGGAGCTGTTCTGAGATCATACTGCTGGTGCCCTTTACAAAGGAGCTGTTCTGAGATCATACTGCTGGTGTCCTTTACAAAGGAGGGGAGCTGTTCTGAGATCATACCGCTGGTGTCCTTTACAAAGGAGGGGAGCTGTTCTGAGATCATACTGCTGGTGCCCTTTACAAAGGAGCTGTTCTGAGATCATACTGCTGGTGTCCTTTACAAAGGAGCTGTTCTGCGTGTGATCTAATAAAAAAGTAAACAAAAGTTGATAGAGGGGCCGTTCCTGCATCAATGCCCGCTACAATAGGGCGCCCTGGAGGTTTTGTAACATTCTTGTGTAATTTCGGCAAAGTATAGAAAGTAGCAATTTTAGGGTGTTGAATAGCCAAAAAGTCGTGTTCTTTTTTGCTTATCTGACCAGAACTTAAAGACCCATCTAGGACAGTAAAGATCGTGTTCTGAAATTGGGCAGCGGGGTCACTTCTGAGTTTCTTGTAAAAGGTGTTGTCAAACAGTTGTCTATGACACTCATTTACATAAACAGCCCTATCCATGAGTACAACCAACCCACCCTTATCAGCAGGGCGGGTAAGGACTGACGTATCGGATTGTAAATCAAGCAAAGCTTGTTTTCATCCTGAGGTAAATGATGGAAAGATGTGTACTCCTGTTTGTTCTTAAGGAGATGAGCAACATCTTTTTCAACCTGTCTGCAATATGTCTCAATAGAGTGATTGCGATTGGCTGGAGGTACAAAATAACTCTTACTTCTAAAAGGAGTCAGAGTATGTGCAGGTGGAGCAGCCTACATGTTCAGCAGAAATATCACGATTAGGGGAGCTAAAGTATTCCCTTAAACGGATGTTTCTAGAAAAACGTAAACATGTCTACCTTAACATCGAAATCGTTGCACTGAGTTGTAGGCACAACATATAACCCTTTATTAAGCAAGGAGACATGGGCAGGGCTCAATATCTTGATAAATTGAAGACACTCAGTCCCGTGGGTTCTGGGACCGTGTGGGTCGGGTGCGGTATCTCGTCGGTGCGCGTGTCCGCGGCCACCCCCTCGCTTCCGTCGGCCCAGTCTCTCGTTGGATAAAAAAGTGCCACTGGAAGCGGATGAGGCGCTGGTTGTAGAGCTTTGGCCAGACGAGGTGGATAGAAGTAAGCGGCATCCCTCCTGCGGCTGTCATGGAGAGGAGGAGCAGGACCTCTTTTATCAGGGTTTCTCCAGAAGGGTTGAGTTTCTTGATTTTAAGTTCCTTTATTTCTGTAGACAACCTGTCCTGGAGCGCTTGGTTAGTTTTCACCAGTTCATTGAATATGCCATCATCATTAACAGCTCCTTGCAGAGCTGTGCGTTTCTCTTCAATCGTGTTATCCATTTTAATACAATTATTTTTAAATTGGTCAACAATTAATGTCATTAAATCAATAGAGCATTTGTTCAGGATGGCACACCAGCGCTCCCAGAAATCATCTGTACGCTGTCCCAGTGATGGTTCCCCGTGGAATAATGCCTTGACCCACATAATCACTAAGAGTGACTACATGTAGACGCATTCTCGTCTGGCGCTTAGATAAGTTTAACAGTTCTTTCGAGAGGTCAGAATTACCCCCCGGCATGTCAAAAAGGGACTCTGATACAATGATCTTATCACGTTCCCTTTGGCTATATTCAAAGTCATCTTGTTTGGGTCTTTGACCAGTGTCAGGAAGATAATTATCATTCGGCATCGTTTAAGAGCATTTTGTCGGTAGGGTGCTGTTTACTGGGTAACAGATTCATCTAGAGGTGAAAGAAACGCACACCTATTTAGGCGAGGTGCTGGCTAGCGGAGTAGAACACTTAAACAATTTAAGGAGAGCCGCACACTAGGAGCTCAGATGCAATAACTGAATAACCTAATAACCAACGTTTCGACAGACAAGCTGTCTTCATCAGGGTATAATGACAAACAATGTGGGGTGAATAGTTTATATAGTGTCAAAGGACACACACAGATGTCTGTAATCATGGCCGGGTGTGGCCTGATATCATTGCTTAATTCTCAGATATAAAAATAGCATACCAAAAACATGAAAGGATAGCATACGATCATAGATATCTTGGCTGAAGCTACTGACACAAACATAATGAAGCACGTGGCTGACCAGATGAACAGAACTCATATTAATACAATACTTTCATAAACAACTTTTTGTTGCAAAGCATTGAGCAGAGTAGACGGATTCTCACTCCCCTTCTTCTCATAGACTCTTAATGTAAGAGAGAAGATCACGCTCCACCAGAACTCATCTGTTTTTACTTAACAAGTGAGTAAGATGGAAAAGACATCCAAACGCAGATCTTGAGCTGGACAACTGAGGTCCATCTGGGCTTTTAACAGAGGATCTCTCTGCATGAACAACAACAACCACTAGTTCCACTGCTTTATGGAGAGAATGTGTGTGGGGGGGTAGAGAGGAAGAGAGGGTGAGAGATATGGAGAAATACATAGAAAGAGGGGGGAAGACCATTGCTTTGGAGTGATGTAGGGATACAGATTCACCTCTAGACAGAGGGAGAGAGAGAGAGAGAGAGAGAGAGAGAGAGAGAGAGAGAGAGAGAGAGAGAGAGAGAGAGAGAGAGAGAGAGAAAGCTAAATAAAAGACAGAGATCCAGTATCTTAGTAAAGTTATACATACTGTCTGAGATCTCCCAGAGCCGTGGAGGAAGGTGGCTGAAGTACTCGTGCTGGAGAGCTGCCTGAGCAGACAGACGGTTCTTTGGGAAGCACTGGAGGAACCTAGAGGCTAACTCCTCAGCATGGTCCACATAGCCCAACCTACAGGGAAGACAGACAGACAGTTAGCATGGTTCACTACCTACATAACAGAAACAGGGCGGAAGGTAGCCTACTGGTTAGAGTGCTGGGCCAGTAACTGAAAGATTGCTAGTTCAAATCCCCTAGGATTTGAAAAATCTGTTGATGTGCCCTTGAGCAAAGCACTGAAACGTAATTGCTCCAGGGTTGCCATTGACAATGGCTGGCCCTGGTGTCTCAGGGGGAATTTCACAACCTCCTCTCCCTGGCATGCCCGTGACACAGGCCGACCCGGTCACCATGAAAAATGAAAGACTTCATCAGAGAGGGTGAAGACAGAGGCAGCCTCTCAATTCCCTGTAGGCTTTCATTGAACTGCCCCACGCGCATGTGCGTTCGACGCGTGTGTGTTCGTACGGGGAGGCTCTGAACTCCTGAACCCGCCTACCATCCAGCACCGAAGGGGACGCAGAAACAGATAAAATAACAAAGTATAACCAAGTCAGTCAGTAATTAGGCCTGCAGTCCATTAAATAACCATGATGTTATTCCTCCCTCTGCCGGAGCTACCGAGCTCTGTGTGTGTGTGTGTGTGTGTGTGTGTGTGTGTGTGTGTGTGTGTGTGTGTGTGTGTGTGTGTGTGTGTGTGTGTGTGTGTGTGTGTGTGTGTGTGTTAAAGAGAGAGCGAGTCCTCTGAGTTCTCATCACAGACAGACCTAATGGCAGGAACTCTGAAGCCCACTCCCACAGTTCCTCCTCCCGTCTCTCCTCCTCTCAGAGGGAATAGAGCAGATCTACACTACTGAACTCAATAGACCCTCTCTGCAGAGAGGAACACAGCTAACTAACTCCATCAGGGCCTTCTTCTCCCTTCATTTTCACCACAGATGGAGGATGTTGAACTCAATGTAAAAATGGGTAGGTTCCCATTTTAAACGAAACATAACTTTTGAGGCTTAAGGGTGGGGTAATGCAGGGGAGTATAATGATTACTACAGGTCACTGTGTGATTGATCTAGAACATACTGTATAATCAGAAAGTGTAGTGTGCGTTTACAAGTCAGGTTTTAGCATGACAGAAAAAGGTACAAAATCCCATCAGGCATTGCTAATTTGACCTGATAAAAGGTGTTACAGTCTGAGCAACAACAGAGCCAGAAACAAAGGAACAAACAGGTATCACTGACTGGGTGAACTTCACCTCGATATAAAAATCTTAGAAAATAAAGGGCTTGTGTTGCTGATATAGGTGTGCATTCCTGCCTGCTAACGCTGTCAGCTAGCCTGAGCGGGAAGATTGACTCGGCTAGCTAGCTAGGTCAGATGCTATGAGTAAACAAGCACACATCTGTGATCGATATCTCCTCCGACAATCAAACATCCCGGGTTGATGGGACGTTCACAGCGGAAAGAAGCATTCCGTCTTCAGAGCGAGACGCCTTTTCATGTCGTCATGTTTTTCCATGAGGAAACCACAGCCGGGACCTGGGAGGGCAGAAAGCATGAGTACGTGTGTGTATGCACATGTGTGTGTGTGTGCGTGTGTGTGACTACAGGCAGTAACACCTGCTCCTATTGTTGGCCTTCCCCCACCACTATGCCATGGTTATAACTCAGGCAAGGCACGGCAGCACAGCAGGACCTTTCAACAGCACCCAACACGGATAGCAACCAAACACTATTTTGGAACAAGTCTTTGTGGCTGTGTCAAAACATATGTCCCTGCAAGACCCGACAGCAGTCCAGGAGAGCTGCTTGCCTTTCAGCATGTGTGAGTCATTGTGGATGAGGGTACTATTGCACAAAGAGATATGTGAGAGCAGAATGGATCTACACACTGACAAGCTCTGTCTGGCATGCAACACCACCGTCAGCCGAGCTACTTTCAAAGACTCCGCTGGCTAATAAAGTGCTGAACACAGGGTTATATGGGTTATACAAGCTGTACTGAACATACAGTCAATGTAAACAGGGGGGGGTAGTCTTACCATTACAAAAACACACAAGCACTTCTGAAACCGTTAAACTGAGGAATGCCAGCATGCCGGGTGCTCTGACCCTTACATCTTATTCGCATGCGATGCCTGTGAATGTCTGATCTGATCCAAACAAACCATAGAATGAGAAAACTACCCCAGCTATCAATATCAGAGTAGTAGTGAGGTGGGTACGGGGCAGAGGGAGAGGGAGAGAGATAGGAGGAGGGAGAGAGAGAGAGAAAGAGGGAGAGCTCTCAGTGCAAGGAGAAGAAAGAGAGAGGAATTGGGAGGGGAGAGCGAGAGAGTAATTGGGAGGGGGGAGAGAGAAAGAGGAATTGGGAGGGGAGAGAGAAAGAGGAATTGGGAGGGGGAGAGAGAGAGAGAGAGAGAGAGGAATTGGGAGGGGGAGAGAGAAAGAGGAATTGGGAGGGGGAGAGAGAAAGAGGAATTGCGAGGGGAGAGCGAGAGAGGAATTGGGAGGGGGAGAGAGAAAGAGGAATTGCGAGGGGAGAGAGAAAGAGGAATTGGGAGGGGGAGAGAGAAAGAGGAATTGGGAGGGGGAGAGAGAAAGAGGGATTGGAAGAGGGAGAGAGAAAGAGGAATTGGAAGAGGGAGAGAGAGGAATTGGAAGAGGGAGAGAGAAAGAGGAATTGGAAGAGGGAGAGAGAGAGGAATTGGAAGAGGGAGAGAGAGAGAGGAATTGGGAGGGGAGAGAGAGAGGAATTGGAAGAGGGAGAGAGAGAGAGGAATTGAGAGGGGGAGAGAGATGCATGTGTTCATATCAACTTCATCAGGACCTGGCACAGTATAAAAGGAGGGGGAAGAAGCAGCGGTCATTAACATTCCGTCCAGTTTCTTTCTTCACATATTTATTTCCTCATAGACTGGCTGGGGTCCAAGGGGAGGAGGGGAGAATGGGGCAGGGGCTAGAGTGGCTAGGCAGAGGGGGTGGAGTGTAGTGGAGCAGGGCCGGGGGGACATGCAGATAGACACGGAGAGGCCAGGGACAGAGAGACAGACTGTGTGAACTGGAGCGTTCAGCATGCCCATCCTGGGGGGGGTCATACATAGAGGGCATGGGACACGGCAGTCATTCCTCTAAGGTCAGTCTGTCTGTCAGTCAGTCTGTTACCCAGGTCAGTCTGTCTGTCAGTCAGTCTGTTACTCAGGTCAGTCTGTTACCCAGGTCAGTCTGTCTGTCAGTCAGTCTGTTACCCAGGTCAGTCTGTCTGTCAGTCAGTCTGTTACCCAGGTCAGTCTGTCTGTCAGTCAGTCTGTTACCCAGGTCAGTCTGTCTGTCAGTCAGTCTGTTACCCAGGTCAGTCTGTCTGTCAGTCAGTCTGTTACCCAGGTCAGTCAGTCTGTCTGTCAGTCAGTCTGTTACCCAGGTCAGTCAGTCTGTCTGTCAGTCAGTCTGTTACCCAGGTCAGTCTGTCTGTCAGTCAGTCTGTTACCCAGGTCAGTCTGTCTGTCAGTCATTCTGTTATCCAGGTCAGTCTGTCTGTCAGTCAGTCTGTCACCCAGGTCAGTCTGTCTGTCAGTCAGTCTGTTACCCAGGTCAGTCTGTCTGTCAGTCAGTCTGTTACCCAGGTCAGTCTGTCTGTCAGTCAGTCTGTCACCCAGGTCAGTCTGTCTGTCTGTCAGTCAGTTACCCAGGTCAGTCTGTCTGTCAGTCAGTCTGTTACCCAGGTCAGTCTGTCTGTCAGTCAGTCTGTTACTGAGGCTCCACTGCTCTGGCTCCACCATCAACTGGCTGACTTTCTGACTCTCACTGCTACAGTATCTCTCTCACTGCTACAGTATCTCTCTCACTGCTACAGTATCTCTCTCACTACTACAGTATCTCTCTCACTGCTACAGTATCTCTCTCACTGCTACAGTATCTCTCAAAGACTGAGAGAAAATCTACACATACTGTACTTGTAGACACACACACACACACACACACACACACACACACACACACACACACACACACACACACACACACACACACACACACACACACAGATAAACATAAAATGTATTGCTGCTCTCTTTCTCTCTCCTTTTGAGCCATCAATCAAATGTTATTTTATATTCATCTGAAAAAGGAAACTGTGATACTGCGAGAGAGAATGTGGAACGTTGACTTTTAACCCCTTGGCCATGGTTAATGTGGTCACTACAGAGGCCAAGAGTTCTCAGCACTGAGCCAGACCAGAAGACTGTGAGACATTCTGCGTATCTGTGACCAAATCATCAAGTCACCCTGTCTCTGCCTGTCCCCCCAGGCTCCTGATGAGTGCCAGGGGCAGAGGGTGGTCCACATCTGGAATGTCCCCGGTGCCCTTTCCTGCCATCTGTGTCAGGGCTGGGTGCTCTGGTGGCACGACACCAGTGGCATGACCCCGATCTGGGTGCCCCCCCCTCCCCCTCTAAACCAGATGAACCCTGGGAAGAGTGTGTGAGCTGTCTGTAGGTCTAGACGCCCCGAGGGTAGAGCGCTGAGAGGAAGCACACACACACGCGCACACACACACACACACACACACACACACACACACACACACACACACACACACACACACACACACACACACACACACACACACACACACACACACACACACACACACACACTGGACAACAGCCATCTCTAACTGGGCTACTAATGTCTGTTAGGGGACCAGAACAGTCCCAGGGGTCTTCAGTATGGAGGGCTCAGGGAGAGAAAAGAGAGGGATGTATGGATGGAGTGGTGGGGGGTTGGCGGTCTGGAGCGTAACATTCACAGACAGGAAGAGCACAAAAGTGGGTCTGTAGGAAAATGGCCCTCTGACCTGGCATACAAAATGGCCCTCTGACCATGCATACACATATGAATGGGCGCAAACACACACACACACACACACACACACACACACACACACACACACACACACACACACACACACACACACACACACACACACACACACACACACACACACACCCTCTCTCTCTCACACACACATTTATGTGACAAAAACGGTACACTTACTTATTCCATGCTTGTCTGAGCTTCTTGGAACTGTAGACAGTAAAGCTGTCTGAATGGGTAAAGACACAGAGAGACAATAGAAACATGTTCATATTCATCATCAGGACACATTTGTGAAGTTTTGCAACAAATGTTTCATTGTACAGTATGTGATTTAACAAGAGGTTAACATCAGTTGGTAGAGCATGATGCTTGCAACGCCAGGATAGTGGGTTCGATTCCCAGGGCCACCGTACTTATAATGTATGCACGCATAACTGTAAGTCGCTTTGGATAAAAGCATCTGCTAAATGGTACTATTCTTATATATTAAAAGTAATTTTGTGTGTGTGTGTGTGTGTGTGTGTGTGTGTGTGTGTGTGTGTGTGTGTGTGTGTGTGTGTGTGTGTGTGTGTGTGTGTGTGTGTGTGTGTGTGTGTGTGTGTGTGTGTCTACGGTATGAATGGCTAAGTGTATGTGAGTGTGTGTGTGTGTGTGTGTGTGTGTGTGTGTGTGTGTGTGTGTGTGTGTGTGTGTGTGTGTGTCTACGGTATGAATGGCTAGGTGTGTGTGTGTGTGTGTCTACGGTATGAATGGCTAGGTGTGTGTGTGTGTGTGTGTGTGTGTGTGTGTGTGTGTGTGTGTGTGTGTGTGTGTGTGTACGGTATGAATGGCTAGGTGTGTGTGTGTGTGTGTGTGTGTGTGTGTGTGTGTGTGTGTGTGTGTGTGTGTGTGTGTGTGTGTGTACGGTATGAATGGCTAGGTGTGTGTGTGTGTGTGTGTGTGTGTGTGTGTGTGGTGTGTGTGTGTGTGTGTGTGTGTGTGTGTGTGTGTGTGTACGGTATGAATGGCTAGGTGTATGTGTGTGAGTGCACCTCTGACAGCTCGACTTCCTCGTCCAAAACCTCTGTGTGGAGACCTCTGTTTTCAGACTAACACTATAACTGCCAACCTCCAGGACTAGACTGGGGGCAGAGAGACAGCTAGACAGCCAACCATGGGTTAGGGAGAGGGGCAGAGGGGAGAGAGAGAGTAGCCACTGTTCCACTGCTAGACAGAGGGGGAGAGAGATACGGAATAGCTACAGTTTGAGTTAAGGAGTTATTGAGTGGGGAGGACAGAGAGATGGTAAGACTGTTCCAGAGTCAGGGATTAGACATATATGAGACAGAGTTGTTTTGATATCCAGATTACTCCTGTCTTTCTCAAATGTCTGATATACTGTGGTTGTACTAAATATCCTCCAGCCCATCGTAAAGCACCAAGGCTCTGGGCCAAGGCCCTGGGCCAAGGTCAGGCTAAGTGTCATGGCTGTCTACATTTCAAACCTAAAAGGTTGCGCTGCGAACACCAGAGTGAAAAACCAGGGCTGTAAACATGGCTGTGAATTATTGAAAGTAATGCTGAGAATGTGAAGAATCATAAACAACGTGCTGATACCATCTCTGTGTTTGATTTAATGTCTGGAAACTGATTACAGATCAGGAGGAAGACTAAAAGCTGGTCAGATTGAGAAGCTCTCAGTGAGGTAGGATATATTCAGAGGGATAGAGTGAGACAACACTGTCCTCTGGTGTTGGGAAGATATAACTACACCCAGAGTGTTAACTTTCTTCTGATAAAGCATCTGTTACGTGCTAATGATCACTTTGTGGTTGAGTGATGGTGACATTGAGAGGGTTGAAACAGCTGTTTAGATTAGATCATTGTGACATTGGGCATCCCTTTAGAGAAAAAATAAGAAAATAAAAGGTTCTCTCTATCCCGGGATTCAGTCAAAAGATTGTTCACTTTATGGAGGAAACAGGTAGCTTGGAGAGACACTTATTAAGAGAGGGAGGTGGTCTTGCATTGGACATCTGAGCAGGCAACTGCCTCAATTGCTGATAATAAAATGGTGTATTGTGTGTATACCTATTGTCATGCAGAGATCACTGATCTGGTACACTGAAGCCAGGTCTGTGGATGACAGGAGCAGCAGGACAGAACAGTGTGTGTTGCTCACACAGCTGCCCACGGCAGCAGGACAACATAGAACTATGGCCAACCACAGCCATGGCCACAGGACATGCGATTAGGTGTGTGTGTTTGTGTGTGTTTCACACCCCAGTTCCTCTGTAATTGGTCACAGGAGATACAGCTAAACACGCCACTCACATCATGATACCCCTGCTCTCCCTCTGTCCCTCTTCTTCTCTCTCCATCCTCCTCTCTCTGTCACTCCTCTAATTCCCCCTCTATCTCTCTGTGTGTTCCAGCATGCCAACACTAATCTGCGAGCACCGTCCAGTCTGTCTCTAATGAGCTCCCAGAGGGCAGCAGCAGTAGCTTTAGTATGGCACAGGGATGGCACAGCGATGGTACAGCTGGCTCACAGGCTGCCTGGGCTGTGTGAACTACAGAGGCATGCCTCCAAGGTTTACAAAGTAGAACTGGAGTCAAAGTCTGGTTCTGACTGTTGGACCTATGGTGTGTGTGTGTGTGTGTGCGTGCGTGTGTGTATGTGCGCGTGTGTGTGTGTGTGCGCATGCGCGCGTGCGTGTATGCGCGCATGCGTGTGTGAATGTGTGTGTGCGCGCGCGTGTGTGTGTGTGCGTGTGTGTGTATGTGTGTGTGCGCGTGCGTGTGTATGTGTGTGTGCGCGTGCGTGTGTTCCTCACCTGGTTTGAAGTGGGGCAGGGAGTGGACCCCTGGCCAGGTATCCTCACAGGGGGTGCCTAGGACCTGAAAGAAGGAATGCATCAGACAAACACACGCATACTTCAACAACACAATTGGGCCACAGAGAAAGGAAAAGAGAAGACCGTCTCATAGAGAAAACATTTCATTTCTATGACCAAAGAGGAACCTCTGAATCACTAAGGTCCTAAACAATGACCACATTTACATGCGCACAGTATTCCGGATGGTAGGTTATATCCCGCTTAAGGTCTTAATCGTGATAAGCTGTTTACATGTATCTTTGATATCCCGCTCATGAGTATCCCTGTATCCATGAATAAACAGAATATTCCTATTTGAAGTTCATATGGGTTAAATGGTATAGTAACTGAAATATGGACACTGACTGTAGGTCTATAACCTCTCATATGTAGAGTAAAATAATAAAACAATTTATAATATATTTCTTTATTGAATATTTAAAACATTCAATATACTTGCAGTGAAGCCGCTCAACAACTACATCACATTAGTCATCTGACAGTCTCCCATCCAGAGAGACACACAGAAACAACCAGGGTCAACACTCAAGGGCACGTCAACAGATCTCCCACCAGCCCTGCAAGATCCCCCCCACAGTTCCCCAAGAGCTGCCCCTCAACCATCCAAGACCCCCCCACAACCCCCCCAAGAGAAAATTCATAAATAAATACAATAATTCCATTCCCCATCCCCAAGACCCCCCCCCCAACAAAATGAACAAAAGAGAAAAACAAAGGAAAACAGAAAACAACAATGCAAAAAACAAAAGACTTCAAGGACAACAAAAATCATAACAGTGAGGCCAACGGAATATGTTTGAGTGCATATATGGCACTATTTACATGTGTGTGTCCGTGTATGTGCACATATGTGCATTTGAGAGTGTGTGTATATCGTGTGTGTATATCGCATGAGTACAAACACCTGCACGGCATCAGCCTCAGGCAAACCAGCATTAACTGTAACAACACTGCCCCTCAGTGTCATTCAAATGTTCTTTTTGTTATGTTTTATTTTGACTTTATTTTTTTAACTTTTATCTTCGACTGTCATTCTATCCCCCGCCCAGCAACTCCACTCTCACTTGTCTCCAATTCCACATCCCAACCCTCAGCTTCCCTCAGCCCATCCCATCTATCTCTGCTGGCCACCCTCTTCGGATTTCTATGCGAAATATTATCTCCTGCAGAATTATGCATTTCTTTCAGAGAAATTGTATAAAATATGTCTCAGGAACAGGAGTGGAGAAAAATGATTTCAACCACATACAATATGCACTCAAGACAAACTGAACCATATCAGACATGTGTTTCGTCGTTTTCTCCGATTTTCATTTCCTTAAAACAGGTCACACTGATGACATTTGGAAATGTTGCATAGGACCGATCTTTCCACTGGTATGGAGTTATTCCGTTTTCTCCCCAGTTCCTAAACGAAAGAGACAACTTTACCGGTATTAACTAGATTACTAATGCATTCCTTCAATCAATGTAAGACATTATTCTGGTCAGCGCCACTTTATTTAGTCTTCTGATGCAACAAGTTATGGCAGAAGGGAAGCTGCACGTGTCAAACTACAGTTGACACGGCCTACCAAATGTAAGAATTATGAAAACATCATCCCACAACACCCATGACATGTGAAACTGATCCTGCACAGACCACAGAAACAACAGCAAATGGGATAAGATGTTTACATGCCACAGTACCCCATATTGGCTCCCGAGTGGCACAGCAGTATAAGGCACTGCATCTCAGTGCTAGAGGTGCCACTACAGACCCTGGTCTAATTCCAGGGTGTATCACAATCGGCTATGATTGGGAGTCCCATAGGGAGGCGCAAAATTGGCCCAGCTTCATTCAGGTTAGGGTTTGGCCGGGGTAGGCCGTCACTGTAAATATGAATTTGTTCTTAACTGACTTGCCTAGTTAAATAAAGGTTCAATAAAAAATAAAAAAATCCCAGGCATCTTATCTGGGTTTTTCATAACCGGTACACAAGCTTTTTCTGTGTTATTGCAAACAGGATATGATGTTTATATGCGTCAACTCAAAGCAGAACACTTGAGTATCCCAAATAATAATGGTATATTGGTGTGGACAGTGGCTTGTGAACGTATTCACCCCCCTTAGCATTTTTCCTATTTTGTTGCCTTACAACCTGGAATTAAAATACACTGCTCAAAAAAATAAAGGGAACACTTAAACAACACAATGTAACTCCAAGTCAATCACACTTCTGTGAAATCAAACTGTCCACTTAGGAAGCAACACTGATTGACAATAAATTTCACATGCTGTTGTGCAAATGGAATAGACAACAGGTGGAAATTATAGGCAATTAGCAAGACACCCCCAATAAAGGAGTGTTTCTGCAGGTGGGGACCACAGATGCTATGCTTCCTGGCTGATGTTTTGGTCACTTTTGAATGCTGGCGGTGCTTTCACTCTAGTGGTAGCATGAGACGGAGTCTACAACCCACACAAGTGGCTCAGGTAGTGCAGCTCATCCAGGATGGCACATCAATGTGAGCTGTGGCAAGAAGGTTTGCTGTGTCTGTCAGCGTAGTGTCCAGAGCATGGAGGCGCTACCAGGAGACAGGCCAGTACATCAGGAGACGTGGAGGAGGCCGTAGGAGGGCAACAACCCAGCAGCAGGACCGCTACCTCCGCCTTTGTGCAAGGAGGAGCAGGAGGAGCACTGCCAGAGCCCTGCAAAATGACCTCCAGCAGGCCACAAATGTACATGTGTCTGCTCAAACGGTCAGAAACAGACTCCATGAGGGTGGTATGAGGGCCCGATGTCCACAGGTGGGGGTTGTGCTTACAGCCCAACACCGTGCAGGACGTTTGGCATTTGCCAGAGAACACCAAGATTGGCAAATTCGCCACTGGCGCCCTGTGCTCTTCACAGATGAAAACAGGTTCACACTGAGCACGTGACAGACGTGACAGAGTCTGGAGACGCCATGGAGAACGTTCTGCTGCCTGCAACATCCTCCAGCATGACCGGTTTGGCGGTGGGTCAGTCATGGTGTGGGGTGGCATTTCTTTGGGGGGCCGCACAGCCCTCCATGTGCTCGCCAGAGGTAGCCTGACTGCCATTAGGTACCGAGATGAGATCCTCAGACCCCTTGTGAGACCATATGCTGGTGCGGTTGGCCCTGGGTTCCTCCTAATGCAAGACAATGCTAGACCTCATGTGGCTGGAGTGTGTCAGCAGTTCCTGCAAGAGGAAGGCATTGATGCTATGGACTGGCCCGCCCGTTCCCCAGACCTGAATCCAATTGAGCACATCTGGGACATCATGTCTCGCTCCATCCACCATGCCACGTTGCACCACAGACTGTCCAAAAGTTGGTGGATGCTTTAGTGCAGGTCTGGGAGGAGATCCCTCAGGAGACCATCCGCCACCTCATCAGGAGCATGCCCAGGCGTTGTAGGGAGGTCATACAGGCACGTGGAGGCCACACACACTATTGAGCCTCATTTTGACTTCTTTTAAGGACATTACATCAAAGTTGGATCAGCCTGTAGTGTGGTTTTCCACTTTAATTTTGAGTGTGACTCCAAATCCAGACCTCCATGGGTTGATAAATTGGATTTGCATTGATTATTTTTGTGTGATTTTGTTGTCAGCACATTCAACTATGTAAAGAAAAAAGTATTTAATAAGATTATTTCTTTCATTCAGATCTAGGATGTGTTGGATAAGTGTTCCCCTTATTTTTTTTAGCAGTATATATATTTTTTGTAGGGTTGTATCATTTGATTTACACAACATACCTACCACTATGAAGTTGCAAAATATGTTTTATTGTGAAACAAACAAGAAATAAGATAAGAACACAGAAAACTTGAGCGTGCATAACTATTCACCCCCCCCCCCCCCCCCCAAAGTCAATACTTTGTAGAGACACCTTTTGCAGCAATTACAGCTGCAAGTATCTTGGGGTATGTCTCTATAAGCTTGGCACATCTAACCACTGGGATTTTGCCCATTCTTCAAGGCAAACTGCTCCAGCTCCTTCAAGTTGGATGGGTTCAGCTGGTGTACAGAAATCTTTAAGTCATACCACAGATTCTCAACTGGATTGAGGTCTGTGCTTTGACTAGGCCATTCCAAGACATTTAAATGTTTCCCCTTAAACCACTCGAGTGTTGCTTCAGCAGTATGCTTAGGGTCATTTTCCTGCTGGAAGGTGAACCTCCGTCCCAGTCTCAAATAACTGGAAGACTGAAACAGGTTTCCCTCAAGAATTTCCCTGTATTTAGTGCCATCCATCATTCCTTCAATTCTGACAAGTTTCCCAGTCCCTGCCAATGAAAAACATCCCCACGATTGGGTTCTCGAGGTGATGAGAGGTGTTGGGTTTGTGCCAGACATAGCATTTTCCTTGATGGCCAAAAAGCTCAATTTTAGTCTCATCTGACCAGAGTACCTTCTTCCATATGTTTGGGGAGTCTCCCATATGCCTTTTGGTATACACCAAACATGTTTGATTATTTTTTCCTTTAAGCAATGACTTTTTTTCTGACCACTCTTCCGTAAAGCCCAGCTCTGTGGAGTGTACGGCTTAAAGTTGTCCTATGGACAGATACTCCAATCTCCGCTGTGGAGCTTTGCAGCTCCTTCAGGGTTATCTTTGGTCTCTTTGTTGCCTCTCTGATTAATGCCCTCCTTGCCTGGTCCGTGAGTTTTGGTGGGCAGCCCTCTCTTGGCAGGTTTGTTGTGGTGCCATATTCTTTCAATTTTTTAATAATGGATTTAATGGTGCTCCATGGGATGTTCAAAGTTTCTGATATGTTTTTGTAACCCAACCTTGATTTGTACTTCTTCAAAACTTTGTCCCTGACCTGTTTGGATAGCTCCTTGGTCTTCATGGTGCCACTTGCTTGGTGGTGCCCCTTGCTTAGTGGTGTTGCAGACTCTGGGGCCTTTCAGAACAGGTGTATATATACTGCGATCATGTGACAGATCATGTGACACTTAGATTGCACACAGGTGGACTTTATTTGACTAATTATGTGACTTCTGAAGGTAATTGGTTGCACCAGATCTTATTTCGGGACTTCATAGCAAAGGGGGTGAATACATACAGTTGAAGTCGGAAGTTTACATACACTTAGGTTGGAGTCATCAAAACTTATTTTTCAACCACTCCACACTTCTTGTTAACAAACTATAGTTTTGGCTAGTCGGTTAGGACATCTACTTTGTGCATGACACAAGTCATTTTCCCAATAATTGTTTACAGACAGATTATTTCACTTATAATTCACAGGATCACAATTCCACTGCGTCAGAAGTTTACATACACTAAGTTGACTGTGCCTTTAAACAGCTTGGAAATTCCAGAAAATGATGTCATGACTTTAGAAGCTTCTGATAGGCTAATTGACATCATTTGAGTCAATTGGAGGTGTACCTGTGGATGTATTTCAAGGCCTACCTTCAAACTCAGTGCCTCTTTGCTTGACATCATGGGAAAATCAAAAGAAATCATCCAAGACCTCAGAAACAAATTGTAGACCTCCACAAGTCTGGTTCATCCATGGGAGCAATTTCCAAACGCCTGAAGGTACCACGTTCATCTGTACAAACAATAGTACGCAAGTATAAACACCATGGGACCACGAAGCCGTCATTCCACTCAGGAAGGAGATGCATTCTGTCTCCTAGAGATGAACATACTTTGGTGCGAAAAGTGCAAATCAATCCCAGAACAACCATAGAGGAACTTGTGAAGATGCTGGAAGAAACAGGTACAAAAGTATCTATATCCTCAGTAAAACGAGTCCTATACCGACATAACCTGAAAGGCCGCTCAGCAAGGAAGAAGCCACTGCTCCAAAACCGCCATAAAAAAGCCAGACTACGGTTTGCAACTGCACATGGGGACAAAGATCATACTTTTTGGAGAAATGTCCTCTGGTCTGATGAAACAGAAATAGAACTGTTTGGCCATAATGACCATAATTATGTTTGGAGGAAAAAGGGGGAGGCTTGCAAGCTAAAGAACACCATCCCAAACGTGAAGCACGGGGGTGGTAGCATCATGTTGTGGGGGTGCTTTGCTGCAGGAGGGACTGGTGCACTTCACAAAATAGATGGCATTATGAGGTAGGAAAATGATGTGGATATATTGAAGCAACATCTCAAGATATCAGTCAGGAAGTTAAAGCTTGGTCGCAAATGGGTCTTCCAAATGGACAATTACCCCAAGCATACTTCCAAAGTTGTGGCAAAATGGCTTAAGGACAACAAAGTCAAGGTATTGGAGTGGCCATCACAAAGCCCTGACCTCAATCCTATAGAAAATGTGTGGGCAGAACTGAAAAAGTGTGTGCGAGGAAGGAGGCCTACAAACCTGACTCAGTTACACCAGCTCTGTGAGGCGGAATGGGCCAAAATTCACCCAACTTATTATGGGAAGCTTGTGGAAGGATACCAGAAACGTTTGACCCAAGTTAAACAATTTAAAGGCAATGCTACCAAATACTATCTGAGTGTATGTAAACTTCTGACCAATTGGGAATGTGATGATAGAAATAAAAGCTGAAATAAATCATTCTCTCTTGTAATATTCTGACATTTCACATTCTTAAAATAAAGTGGTGATCTTAACTGACCTAAGACAGGGAATTTTTACTAGGATTAAATGTCAGGTATTGTGAAAAACTGAGTTAAAATGTATTTGGCTAAGGTGTACGTAAACTTCCAACTTCAACTGTATGAACACCACTTTTTCAGGTTTTTTTTGTTCTAATTTTTTTAAAGAAGGTATTTTTCATTTCACTTCACCAATTTGGACTATTTTGTATATGTCCATTACATGAAATCCAAATGAAAATCAATTTAAATTACAGGTTGTAATGCAATAAAATAGGAAAAACACCAACGGGGATGAATAGTTTTGCAAGGCACTGTATGTAAATGTGGTCAATTAGTCACATAGTCACAGACATGGTAACCTACTAACCCTTATTCTCCTACAGTGTGTTTACACCACTCAGAGTATCAGAAACACACCTCACTCACACAGACTGGGTTGAAGGGATACTGTGAGATTTCAAGATTTTGTTTGTTTTTCTACTTACCCAGAGTCAGACAAACTCATGGTGCCACTTGTATGTCTCTGTGTGCAGTTTGGAGATGATTGAAGTTAGAATATTCGTAAAACGAACAAATGTATAAAATATTGATTACTATGTAAAGCTTTGTAAGACCCCAGCAGAGGGCAGCAGTGTACCATGACCTGCAGAGCACAACATGGAGAGACAGGGGAGGGGGATTGGATTGTGAGAATGTGTGTATGCCAAACCCCTGACCGCAGCCACACACAAAGGGTGACCCCCCCCTCCATGTTCCCTCTTTCCCTCGGTCCAGCAGCCCCCTGAGGTGCAGAGTGAAATTAGCTGTCCCCTCAGCCCTGTAGGGAAACACTCACTACCTTAATTACAGCCACACACACACCATCGCTCACTGTGGCAACCCGCACCACGACACCGGCCACGGCAGCTTCATCATTGCCACGGAAACATGACACATCGCCACAGCATCATCAACAACACGCTAATACATCACAAATGAACTATGTCAACCTTTAATACATTTTGGGCTGATACACACACACAATTCCACTCCCTACCTAAGTCCTGCCCTTTCTTTCTTTCTTTCTCCCTCTATCTCTGTCTCTTTCTCGCTCTCTCTATCTCTCTTTCTCAATTCAATTCAATTCAAGGGGCTTATTGGCATGGGAAACATATGTTAACATTGTCAAAGCAAGTGAGGTAGATAATATACAAAAGTGAAATAAACAATAAAAATGAACAGTAAACATTACACTCACAGAAGTTTCTCTCTATCTCTATCTCTCTCTGTCCTCTGCCGGCCAGGCCGGGTGTGTTGCTTGATTTCCCCTCTGATCTCTTGTCACTGTCAGGCAGCACTGTAAGGTGTGGCTCAGTGTGTGTGTGTGTGTGCAGTGCTGTGCTTGTTCTGGTGACACACAGCCTTCAGGACGGAAATGAGCTCAGGGAGCCGCAGTCTGCCACTCAGGACTGCCTGACTGACTGTCTGACTGACTGTCTGACTGGCTTCAGAGGAGAAACAGGGGGCGTCTCTACCAAACACTAACACTAGTCTGCATCCTAAATGGCACCCTATTCCCTTTCTAGAGCATTAATTTAGACCAGGGCTGAAAGGGGACACAGCCTTACCACTACTACCACTAATGTTTCTGTAGCCAGAGTCTCTGTCTTTATGGCTCTAGTGTGTAGAATGTAGATATTACATACTGTCACAGTAAATGAAGTAAAGGGACTAAAAGGAAAGTAAGAGATCAAAGTAAAGAAAAGGTATATATTAACACAACCACTACTACTACCACCGCCACCGCTACCGCCACCACCACCACTACTATCACCGCTACCACCACCACTACTACTACCACCACTGCTACCACCACCACCACTACCACCACTGCTACCACCACCACCGCCACCACTACCACTACTACTACCGCTACCACCACCACTACTACCACCGCTACCACCGCTATCACCACCACCGCTACTGCTACCACCACCACCACTACTACCACTGCTACCACCACCACTACTACCACCGCTACCACCACCACCACCACTACTACCACCGCTACCGCCACCACCACCGCCACTACCACTAATGCTACCACCGCCACCACCACCGCTACCACCACCAAAACCACCGCTACCACCACCACCACCCCCACCACCACCACTACTACCACCGCTACCACCACCACTACTACCATCGCTACCACCACCACCACCGCTACCACCACCACCGCCACCACTACTACCACCGCTACCACCACCACCACCACCACCACCACCCCTACTACCACTGCTACCACCACCACCACCGCTACCACCACCACCACCGCTACTACCACCACCACCACCACCACCACCGCTACCACCACCACCACTACTACCACCGCCACCGCTAATGCTACCACCACCAACGCCACTGCTACCGCCACCGCCAACGCTACCACCACTGCTACTACCACCACCACTAACGCTACCACCACCGCTAACGCTACCACCACCACCACCACTACTACTATCACCACCACCGCTAACGCTACCACCACCACCACCACCACTACTACCACCACCACTACTACCACCGCTAACGCTACCACCACCACTACTACCACCACCACCGCCACCACCACTACTACTACCGCTACCACCACCACTACTACCACCGCTACCACCACCACCACCACCGCTACTGCTACCACCACCACTACCACCACCACCACTACTACCACCGCTACCACCACCACTACTACCACCGCTACCGCCACCACCACCGCCACTACCACTAATGCTACCACCACCACCACCGCTACCACCACCACCACCACCGCTACCACCACCACCACCACCGCTACCACCACCACTACTACCACCGCTACCACCACCACCACCATCCCTACTACCACCGCTACCATCACTACCACCACCACCACCGCTACCACCACCACCACCACCATCACCACTACTACCACCACCACCACCGCTACCACCACCACCACCACCACTACTACCACCGCCACCACTACTACTACCACCGCCACCGCTAATGCTACCACCACCACCACTACCACTACCACTGGCTCTGTGGTCAAACCCAGCCAGATACGACTCAGCAGTCAACACAGTTAGCACAGCAAGCCAGGCTTACTGACTGGTAAGTAATCCGCTTCAGTCAATCCACTCTTCTGCACCATTAGAGACAATTTACTGAGCGTAAGCACATAGTAAACACCACTATAGCTCTCTAATGGTTGATAAAACAGAGAGAGAGAGAGACAGAGAGAGAGAGAAGGGAGAGAGAGAGAGAGAGAGAGAGAGAGAGAAAGAGAGAGAGAGATACCCTTGGTGCAGAATGGGAAACACTGCGTTCACTATGAATGTGCCAATGAGCTCAGTGTGATTTGACTGGGTGTTATAGTGACTTTCACTGTCTCAGTGACTTTAGCCTGACTTTCATTCTGCTCTAGCCTGACTTTCATCTCAGACTCTGTCCCAGATGGCACCCTATTCTCTATATAGTGCACTACTTAGACCAGGACCCAGAGGGCTCTGGAGTGGTCAGAAGTAGTGCACTATGTAGGAAATAGGTTGTTATTTGGGACATCAGTGTTTAGCTGTCTCACCTCTAGGCCCTGACAGACGTTCCACTACTGTGGTAATGGGATTGGTAATACACTCCAATCTGTGTGACAGCCAGGGTCTCTGTGACAGGGTCTCTGTGACAGAGTCAGGATAACTTTCTCCTGACCCTCTCAGGCCATACAGCACCTGAGGACAAAATCACTATACCACAAGATGGGAAGGTTTTTTCTCAATCTATTCAACTGTAATAGAGAACAACATCTCATTGAGCGATGTAGCTACACGCACACACACGCACGCACACACACACAAACACACACACAAGCACACACACACACACACTTAATAGAAGTGATGTATCTACAGTCAGAGGCCGTTTCTTCTGAAATAACCTCAACCAAGGAACAAAAGCAATTTGAAACCCGATCTGTCATCTGATTGAGCTCCCCTTAAAGCACCAAGGCTTTAATATTCACCCCAGAGGACAGAGGAGAACAGTGGGATCGATCTAGCGAGGGGTAACCTTGACCAAATAACAGGGGCTACACACACCAGCTCCTAGCCTCGTCTCTCACTGAGTCCCATCTCTCCAGTGAGATATCATGATATCACATCAAACACACAGAGCAAGAGAGACAGCACATGAAAGAGGCTGGTAAGAAGAGGTAAGGCTAGACAATGATGCTGCTGCCACATTAGAACAACTTGTTGGGACAGGAAATAGAATAGGGGAGGTGAAGACATATTTGAAGTCCTAGATCATGTCGCTTCAGCATAGCAACAACTTCCGTGGCATATATACATGGCCTTGGTTGGTTGACTATAAGTCCGTCCATTAAGTCAGGCAGGCAGCCCTACAGGTACCCCTATCAACATGGCCAGCATGGCCCCAGACCATTAGAGGTGATAGACAGGGATAATCCAGGGGACTTTGCTTGTCTGTTTGTCGAGCGCACACACACACACGCACACACACACACACACACACACACACACACACACACACACACACACACACACACACACACACACACACACACACACACACACACACACACACACACACACACACAGTCGAGGGCAAGGGCAGATGAGGGCAGATGAGGGCAAATCCAGCTACACACAAGGAACGTCTTCCCCTATGAGGGCATACAGCTGAGCAGTGGGAGGATACAGGTTGGGCTGAAGGAGCAGAGGGGAGGGGGTACATTTGAACACAGATGGGGTGGGATGGCACACATGTCTCTTGCTCTAGGGGGCAAGGCATAGTGAGGCAGTGGACAGACAGGGACTGTGGGGGAGGGGCATGAAGGGGTGCACAAGGAGACAAGGGGACATGCTCAAATCCACAATCTGGTTGAGGTGTCAGATAGAAACAGCCTACATTATTGATGTGGAGAGTTCTCATGCTCTTTGAAGTGAGGGAGAGGAGAGGAGGAGAGGTGGAGGGGAGATTAGGCTGCCATGTGAATGTCAGTGTCTTTGTGAGGCACATCAGAGAAGGAGAGGAGCACAGCACATCGGAAGGGCGGATGAGGCAGGGAAGGGAAGAGGTCTGACAGACACATCACAGCCCAGGCAGACAACAGCCTTCAAAGAGACCCGTTTAGAGGCACTCTGATCCCACTCACTGACTCTCAGCACCACACCGCTCTGACGCACACAGCTGGAGCGCACATCTGGGTTCAAATAGTATCGGTTTGCTTTCAAATACTTTGGCTGCACTTTTGAAATTGAGCTTGCCTGGCACAACGGAAACCAAAGGAATAGTCCCAAACCAATCAACGATACGAGCTACCTACAGTTGAAATCGGAAATGTACACACACCTTAGCAAAATACTTTTAAACTCAGTTTTTCACAATTCCTGACATTTAATCCTAGTAAAAATTCCCTGTCTTTAGGTCAGTTAGGATCACCACTTTATTTTAAGAATGTGAAATGTCAGAATAATAGTAGAGAGAATGATTTATTTCAGCTTTTATTTCTTTCATCACATTCCCAGTGGGTCAGAAGTTTACATACACTCAATTAGTATTTGGTAGCATTGCCTTTAAATTGTTTAACTTGGGTCAAACGTTTCGGGTAGCCTTTCACAAGCTTCCTACAATAAGTTGGGTGAATTTTGGCTCATTCCTCCTGACAGAGCTGGTGTAACTGAGTCAGGTTTGTAGGCCTCCTTCCTCGCACACGCTTTTTCAGTTCTGCCCACATATTTTCTATAGGGTTGAGGTCAGGGCTTTGTGATGGCCACTCCAATACCTTGACTTTGTTTTCCTTAAGCCATTTTGCCACAACTTTGGAAGTATGCTTGAGGTCATTCAAGCTTCCCTGTGGCTCAGTTGGTATGAGATGTATGCATTCACTACTGTAAGTCACTCTGGATAAGAGCGTCTGCTAAATGACTAAAATGTAAATGTAAATGTCATTGTCCATTTGGAAGACCCATTTGCGACCAAGCTTTAACTTCCTGACTGATGTCTTGAGATGTTACTTAAATATATCCACATAATTTTCCTACTTCAGGATGTCATCTATTTTGTGAAGTGGTGTTCTTCGGCTTGGAAGCCTTCCCCTTTTTCCTCCAAACATAACGATGGTCATTATGGCCAAACAGTTCTATTTTTGTTTCATCAGACCAGAGGACATTTCTCCAAAAAGTGCGATCTTTGTCCCCATGTGCAGTTGCAAACCGTAGTCTGGCTTTTGTATGGCGGTTTTGGAGCAGTGGCTTCTTCCTTACTTTTGTACCTGTTTCGTCCAGCATCTTCACAAGTTCCTTTATGGTTGTTCTGGGATTGATTTGCACTTTTCGCACCAAAGTACGTTCATCTCTAGGAGACAGAACGTGTCTCCTTCCTGAGGAGTATGGCGACTGCGTGGTCCCATGGTGTTTATACTTGCATACTGTTGTTTGTACAGATGAACGTGGTACCTTCAGGCGTTTGGAAATTGCTAACAAGGATGGACCAGACTTGTGGAGGTCTACAATTTTTTTCTGAGGTCTTGGATGATTTCTTTTGATTTCCCCATGATGTCAAGCAAAGAGGCACTGAGTTTGACGGTTGGCCTTGAAATACATCCACAGGTACACCTCCAATTGACTCAAATGATGTCAATTAGCCTATCAGAAGCTTCTAAAGCCATGACATCATTTTCTGGAATTTTCAAAGCTGTTTAAAGGCACAGTCAACTTAGTTTATGTAAACTTCTGACCCACTGGAATTGTGATACAGTGAATGATAAGTGAAATAATCTGTCTGTCAACAATTGTTGGAAAAATGACTTGTGTCATGCACAAAGTAGATGTCCTAACCGACTTGCCAAAACTATAGTTTGCTAACAAGAAATTTGTGGAGTGGTTGAAAAATGAGTTTTAATGTCTCCAACCTGAGTGTACTTCCGACTTCAACTGTAACTTCCGCATTTGTAGCAGATTGAGGGAAGATAATCTTCTGAGTTTCTCAGTTTCAGGTTCAGTGCCGTATACACTGCAGGAGACATCTAGTTAACTGTAGCTGGATGGAAGGCGCTGAAACTTTCCCTTGCCAGTTCAACTGACATGTTCCAGACATGTCCATCAGTCAGGTCAAAGGTCAGGACAGACGACAGGACAGAACAGTCAGCATAGCTGAGACAGAAAGTCTCTCTCTCTCTCTCTCTCTAGATAAGAGAAGTCCAGGCATTCCACTGAGATTAAAAAGTGGAACACACACGCACGCACAAACATTACCTCCACCATCTCCAAGACCACCCAGCCACAACTAATGAGTGAGCATTTAACAGCGTTGTCATCTTCGTAACCATGCGTTGTTTACAATGGCCTTGTCTTCTCTATAGGGAAAGAGATTGAATAGGGTTCATGGATAGTATGTCTGTCTGGTCACTGAGCTATGAGGGGATTACAGCTGGCCCGTCCCTCACTGACAGACAGCAGGCAGGTCACTGGTGAAACAGGTCACAGTCTGCCCAAGTTCAGGGAGAGAAAGAGAGAGAGGTGGAGGGAGGGAGGAAGGAAGAGACAGAGGGAAGGGAGATCCCTAGTCAGTTGTAAAACTGAATGCATTCTACCGAAATGTGTCTTCCACATTTAACCCAACCCCTCTAAATCAGAGAGGTGCAGGGGACTGCCTTAATCAACATCCACATCATCAGCGCCCTGCCTTGCTCAAGGGCAAAAATACAAATTTGTCCACCTTGCCGGCTCAGAGATTCAAACCAGCGACCTTTCGGTCCAATGCTCTGAACCGCTAGGCTACCTCTCACCCATAGAGAGAGAGAGAGAGCACAACCCCAGCTCATCAGATCATGGCCATGCTCAGTAGCCATAAAATGGAAGAAAATGGTCCGAAACAGAGTAAAAGATGGAGGTACTATATGAGCTTGTTTTCAGTTGCTCTGCATTTTGATGTACCTTAATGAACACGATCCAGGGTCACGACCAGCCAGGGGACAGGGGTTAGTCACCCCACAGATCAGAACTACATGGATCAGCCTCTTCTCCCACTCACACCGGGTGGAATATGGTTAGTAAGCTCTGACCCGAGAGACCACTTTCACTCTCCACTGGGGCTTGACAGATGCACGGTCACATTGGGTGGTCAGGCCGTTGCCGCCACTGCGGCTGTTTCTGGAATCACATCATTTATTTACCCAGCGGCAGGAGGCAGCCCCTTCTCTGTTTCAGATCAGATTGAGTCGTGTGCAGTGGCTTACGACTCAAACCAAACTCATATTACTGTGTGTATGCATGTGTGTATGTGTGAGTGTGTGAGTATGTGTCTCATACTAAACTCATATTACTTCATCTCCCTGCATGTAGAGATAATTACCTGGTTTAGGAATAATTCAACCAGCATCCTCTCCTCTGGCCGCCTGCGCAAACACTGACACACACATTCAGACCGACAAACAGCCACACACACACACACACACACACACACACACACACACACACACACACACACACACACACACACACACACACACACACACACACACACACACACACACACACACACACACACACACTCACACAAACACACACACACGTTTAGACAGACACACACACACACACACACACACGTTTAGACAGACAAAGCACACACACTATACTCATATGTTCAGTCCAACATAGCCACACACACGTACAGTCAATTACAGCCACACACATTGATCAGACAGTCACATGTGGTTTTCACTTTCAATTCTCTGTCTGTGCACACAGCATGACTGTGTTTGTGTCATCAACATTTGCTATTTACTCAACAACATGAACTGTTACAATATCCATAGGATATGCTGTCCTTGCTAATGCACTCCTGTGTGTGCGTGTGTTGACGTGAGAGAATAATTAATTCCCTAGGTGACAGAAGCGACAGCATCGTCCATCACACTAATGCAAGGAGAAAGGCTCATTGTATTCAGTAAACACACACACGGACACACACGGACAAACGCGGACACACACGGACAAACGTGGACACACACACACACACCTCTGCTCTGACAGCCTATTTCCTACAGATAGACCTGTCCATATTCCTACTGTTCTTCCGGGGGATGTAATCTTGAACAGAGTGACACTCAGTTAACCAGCTACATTGGGCCTGAGCTCGTACCACGCATATCTAATTCAGACAGACATAGGGGACGAAGACTCAGCCTGCTGTAACTAGCAGCCAGCCAGTCATAACTAGCAGCCAGCCAGTCAGCCAGCCAGCCCATAAGAAGCCACGCTCACGTCTCAGGACCAGGTAAAGAGCAACACTTGAGCATGAACACACAGATGCTCTCTGCTCAGGATAGCCAGGGCTTTGGAAGATTTCAAAAGAACACCAACATTAAAATAAAGCAACAACTTTGAATAAATAACAGCCTTTAGTTGATTTGATTCCGAAGAAAAAGAGAGTTGAAGAAAAAAAGAGAGCAGGAATGAAAGGGGGATTAAAATGGAAATGTGAGTGTCAGATAGGGTTGCACATTTTGGGGAATATTCAGAGATGGAAACTTTCCGTGGGAATTAACAGGAATATATGGGAATTAATGGAAATATATGCAAATTAATATTAATACCTGTCAAGGTTGTGCGCTACTGGTGAGCAGTCAGGTGCAGGAGAGCAGAGAGTTGTGATCAGGCGCACTTTATTTGGCAGAAGCACAAAAGGCAGACATAACTGCGTCATAAAACCTCCAGCCATTGGCAAAAGAGACTAAGCGCGAAAACACTCGCAACAATGCAAATGTATGACAATAACCCTACTACGGGTCAAAACACGATACCCGGGAAAAAAACAGTCTGGCGCGTAACACTAAACACGTAACAAAACAATTCCACACAAAGACATGGGGGGAACAGAGGAATATATATATATATATATATATACAGTGTGATTAGGGAATGTCAATCAGGTGTTTGGGGAACAAGACAAAACAAATGGAAAAATGACAAATGGAGCGGCGATGGCTAGAAGGCTGGTGACGTCGACCGCCGAACGCCGCCCGAACAAGGAGGGGAGCCGACTTCGGCGGAAGTCATGACAATACCATATAAATGTAGATGTTTTTTGTATTGGATATATTTACCATTTCATATGGGGACAGAAACAAACATTTTACCTTATCATAAGTAGACATAATTGCAAATGATTAAATCCTTCCAATAGAAATAAAAAAAAAACAATTTAGTTACAAATGTAACCTTAATTAAATTAGTTGTCTCTTCACATGGGATGATTTCACTGAACAACAAAAGAAAGGGAATATTGAATGATCCCCAATGATCCATCACATCTCCCAAAAACTAAAGCTTTGGTTGTCTTCCTCTCAGGCTTCCACGTCTTCTCCCTTGACCTCCTCAATGTCCACCTCTTGAACATCAGACTGAGGCCTCACATTCACTGTCACTTTCCAACCTTGTTGAGGATGGCTTGTTGTCAGGCACAAAAAGCCTCAAATTTGCCCGGATAGCCACGCTGTGGGGTGTATGGGCTTCAGGCAGAAGTCTTCACGCTTTTTGGTGTATTTCAGAACTGCAGTTTCCTCTGCTTGGAGCAACAGTGAAGTGGGCAGGCAGTATGGATTTCTTCTCTTACATCTGCAAGCAGAGTCTGAACATCAGACAGGATGGCATTATCTCCCTCAATCCATGCAATGGCTACTGCTATAGGTTTCAGGAGTTTCAGGCTGCTTACCACTCTCCCAAAATACATCCTCCAGGAGGATCCTATTGATGGGGCTGTCCATATCAGCAGACTGTGATATGGACATTTCTTGGAAAGACTCCTTTCCCTCCAGGAGACTGTCAAACATGATGACAACACCACCCCAACGGGTGATGCTGGGCAGCTTCAATGTGGTGCTCTTATTCTTCTCACTTTGCTTGGTGAGGTAGATTGCTGCTATAACTTGATGACCCCTCACATACCTAAACATCTCCTTGGGTCTCTTGTAGAGTGTAGCCATTGTTTTCAGTGCCATGATGTCCTTGAGGAGCAGACTCAATGCATGAGCAGCACAGCCAATGGGTGTGATGTGAGTGAAGGACTCCTCCACTTTAGACCAAGCAGCCTTCATGTTCGCAGCATGTCTGTCACCAGTGCAAATACCTTCTGTGGTCCAAGGTCATTGATGACTGTCTTCAGCTCATCTGCAATGTAGGGACTAAAACTCACATGGTAGCAAAAACTAACTAGCAGAAATTGTTTACAAGTTAGAATTATTTAAACACACTTTGCTGTAGGCTAATATTTACAATTTATCAACAAAAAATAATGTATGTCACATAAAATACATTCACACCACCCAGTATGGTAATCAAAACTTACCAGAAAGCATGTAGTCCTTGGCTCAGACAGTGTAGTAATGTGGGCTCAATAGCATCTCATTAGTGTACAAGATCTTGAGAATCAGCTGTACATGTGATAGAAGAATGCACTGTGCATGCAGAGGGTTGCAATTCCATTGAATTGGGGATAGTTTAACCAAAATATGCCACAAGTCCTAGAATTGCCTTACGTGTATCACACAAAAAAGGTTCACTGTTATAAACTAACTTTTTGATGAATTTAAGCAAAATTCACCAAATTCCCGGGCTTAACTTCCCATGGAAAATTTCCGGACAAATTCAGGAAATTTACTAGAAAGTTTCCGACCCTTTGCAACCCTAGTGTCAGCCTAACTCTGACAGATGGAGCTGTTTGCTACGCTAACTGACCGTCTAGCTGCCAGGCCAAGCAGACTGGTGGACATTACTCCAGATGTATTTCTCTATCTGTCTTTTCTTCCTCTAGCTGACAGCAGAGTACACAGACACACAACAGGACGAGACGTGATTGGGGTGGGAGAAAATATAAACAGCTAAATTTGACGTGTTCAATTCCTCAAATGTATGCTAATCATATTCATAACGCCACAAACGGTCAGTTAATGTTTGAACGTCCAAACACTAATTATTGCCATCTGGATTATGAGAAACACATGCTGAATCAATAAAAAAGTGAAAAAACAACATTGGCATTGAGATGATCAGAGGTGTTATTACCTCAGATAAATAATAATGATTCTACAGTCAAGGTAAGACTGTAAGCCTAGTATAAGCACATCTCTGGCCTCCTCATGTGTATGGCTTACAGGGGCTGTGAGCTATGCTATTACCTACACAGGTGTGATCCTGTTAAAACAGGGGATTCATAAGGTCTTCATATTGTGGAGAGAATAAGGAGAGGATAATCAGAACACAATATAGACCTGTCAGACTTTATCCCACCACCCCCTCCTTTCCCATCCTCTCCCCTTCTCCCCCCTCCTCTCTCCTCCTCATATCCGGACCACCTAGGCACCCCAGGGGTGTTTGCTGAAGAAAACCCTTAACTCCACTGGACAACATTTTAATTTTACCCCAGACAGTCAGACAGCCCCCTCCCCATTTCTCCCCCAACCCCCCTTCCACCCCTCTCTTCCCCTTACCACTCCTTTCCCCAAACCCCCTTCCACCCCTTGCTCCTCCCCTCCTATCCTTCTCTGCTCCACATGCTACCTGCTAAAGGGCACACGACTCCTGCCCCAGCCTAACTCTAAACCTCTAAAGGTGTCTGCATGCTTCCCATCCAAAACAGTTCAAACAGTTTGTGCACATTATGATGACATTTTGTGACGTTTTTTGTTCGTTTTGATATTCGGCAAGATTTATTGGGCTGTTTCGTGCACACAACTATTATTCTCGAGGTGAGACGAAGTTGGTAGCCGAAGTCTAAGCCCCTTCGTCGGTGACTGGTCAACAGTAGAGATTCTTCATGAAGTGTTTGTTGTCATTCAACGAGAGACTAATCGTTTTCATGCACATTTTTTCCACTTGAGAAATGCTGAACCAAACATTTTAGCTAGATGTAACATTCCGTGGCTAAAATCTCCTTAGCAAAAACTTCACAATTAATGACAGATTTGTTGAGTTATCTTAGATTCATTCTTTTTTTGTTGTTGATCAAATGTTTTTATTATTTTTAATAAGGTATACATGGGACAGAAAAACAAGTGCCAAGACCATACAAGACAAACAGTTCCCATCCCACCCCTGTCCCACAGGACTTCCCCAATCCAAAATTAGATTAGTGGTTCACAATAGCAGTCTTTTTACAGAGTCATACCTTGAAGAAAGAGCAAATATGTTTCCTCATGCATGCGTCCTACAGATATTTCCATGTTTATAATGTCCATGAATGATAGCAGCCACTGCTGTCTGCTTAAAGAATGAGGAGCCTGCCAACATGAGGCTAGAATTTTCTTGCCTGCTTTTAATCCAACCAGCCGAATACGTCCCTGTTTGACAGATAGGTCTGAAGTAATGTCATCGTTTAAAATAAAATAAATTGTGAACACGATACATTTCTGCCTATCATGTCAGAAAGACAACCCCAGAAGCGTAAAACCCCTGGGCATTCCCAAACCACATGAAAAAATGTGGGGGCACAGTGAGCAATTTGGGGTTTGTTTAGCTTTCATCTTAGATTCATTCTGACTATTTTAAGGAAGTGTATACTGGCTTCGGTGTATCAAGATCGGCTAACAGTACTATTGCCACTTTTTTCAAATTTTTCAAGCGAAGGACTTTTAAGAGAGTGTAAGCACACTCGTTCGGTTCGCTTAGCCGAGTTTGGCTAGGCTCCAGTCGATCCGAAGCATGCGGAAGGCTTAAGCCTAGAATAGCCTTTTTCCTTGTGGGGACTGGTGAAATGTCTCCACTTGTCTGAATTTTCCTTGTTTTACAATTTTTTTCAAACACCCACACACACTTATCCCCGACAGCCCTCGGCAAAAACAATCAAACCGCTTTGTCTCTTTGTCTTCACACCTGACCCCTGATTCTGCTTTCTGAAGACTGATCCCGGACAGGGCTGGATTGTGCTTTTAAACTTGTCCCGGTCCCATCTGCCTAGCTGAGCAGGGTCAAAAGTGGTGATGGACAGTCAAATGTCCCAATCAGAGGTCACTGGGTGTGGCATGTAACTGGAGAGCTCCAGAGGTGCAAACAGGGTAGCCTATAAACAACGGGGACCCATCCGCTACCTCTGCTCTCTGCAGGGTCAGGGAGTCAGGAAGAGTTTGGGGCAGGTGACTACTTGTTTCAATAGTTAGAGGGCTGTTAGTTTGTGGTCAGGAGAGGGACTGTAAGGTTTTTCTACAGGTATGCAAACATTTACTACAGAGTGCACTAATGAACATGGTCACGTCCAGCCAGGGGTCAGGAGATAAAGGTCACCCCATGGATCAGAACCACAGGGATCAGCCTCTAATCACACAGGGTAGAATGTGTTTAGTATGTGTTCATTAAGTTCCGACAGGAGAGACCGCATTCACTCTCCACACGGTTACGTTGAGTGGTCTGCCCCCTCTCTCTCCCTAATCTGACTGAGTTGTGTGCAGTGGCTTATGCCTCAAAACCAAACTCATATTACTGTGTGTGTGTGTGCATGCGTGCGTGCGGCTTACTTCTCATACTAAACTCATATTACTTAATCTCCCAGGATGTAGAGATAAGTACCTGGTTTAGGAATAATTCAACCTATATCCTCTGGTTTAAACAGCATCCTCTCCTCTGGCCGCCTGCACAAACACTGACACACACATTCAGACAGACAAACACACACGTGTCATGACGTTGGCCAGGGGGTAGGTTTATGACCCCCCCATAAATACCTTTATCCCTTCCCTCTCTCTCTTGACTCTACAGAAGGACTGTTGAAGAACCTTTGTTACACATATAGAGTCTGGGAAAATCAAAAGGTGGGGGGAAAGGAACCATATTTCGGTAATCCAACCAGTTGAAATGATGTATTGGTACTTTATGAATATGATGTCAGTTCGGTTGTCATCTGAGACATTCTTATTAATGATAGGATGACAAACTGTATCTTGGAAAGTCTACACATTATAGTTATCAGATTCACATGGAATTGTTGTGCAATTTAAATGTTTAAATATGAAACTATTTGTGAAAAGATTAAATGTAATTTTAGCTTCCAAATGAGAGAATTGGGTTTTCATAAGGTTAAAGCTCTGCTCCATCATTGGCCCGCCCCTGTGAAGGGACATTGGTTATAAACTACGAAACACACCCTTCTCTCCCTCCACTATATAAGCCCTTTACGAAAATATAACTTTCTGTTCCGGGTACATTAGGGCGACGGTCCGATGTCAGAAGGATTCAGATAATAAGCTGTTCCAAGGACGTGAGGACGACGGTCCCACGTTAAAAGGACTAACATGTCAACTACAGAACTAAGCCAACCTCAGCGTGAGCTTTGGTTGCGAATGGTATGAACTTTGAACTCTTATTCACTACAGAAGTGATACCTCCTAGCCGTTGAGTTAGCAGCAGCCGCTGTAAACGTGGGCTAGGAAAGGACAGACGATGGATCCAGTCTAACACACAACGACGATACTACAACGTATCCTGTTTACCACCAGAGACAATCTTCCAAGGACAGGAAGATCTCTGTTGGGCAACACGGCCAGCATCTACGACCAACCTACCGAAGCACAGCTCAGAGTAAATATTTATTGCATTTTCCTTTTCCAAATGGGCGGAAATTTAGAATGCATAAGATACTGTATTTATGATAGTATAGCTTCTCCCTTTGTTCCTCAGTCTTCCCGCTCTTTCACTCAAACCCAACTCCCTTTCCTTTGTGCAACCAGCCATCATGTCGGCTCCGTCCACCAGGGACGTTTTCTGTGTGACATAATTTGCATTCTGTGTATATGTAATTCTATGTGATTATTTAGTAAATAAATAATTAAACCAAAGTTTGTATTGCTGATTCAACTTGTTAACCAGGGTTCGTGAAGATAACCAAGAATTTACAACTTTCAGATGAGACTGAAATAAGGTGACAATTAATATTGACTGCTATTGATGTCAAATTTTACTAGGTCTTTAAGAGTTTAACCTCTCCGGGACATGTGGGACACACTGCCAACAGCCAGTGAAATAGCAGGGCGGCAAATTCAAAACAACAAAAATCTCATAATTCAAATTTTTCAAACATACAACTATTATATCCCATTTTAAAGATAATCTTCTCGTTAATCCAACCACATTGTCCGATTTCAAAAAGGCTTTACGGCGAAAGCATAACATTAGATTATGTTAGGACAGCGCCTAAACAAGAAAAACCACACAGCCATTTTCCAAGCAAGGAGAGGCATCACAAAAATCAGAAATACAGCTAAAATGAATCACTAACCTTTGATGATCTTCATCAGATGACACTCCCAGGACTCAATGTTACACAATACATGTATGTTTTGTTCGATAAAGTTCATATTTATATCCATAAACCCCATTTTACATTGGCGCGTGATGTTCAGAAATGTTTTGCCTCACAAAACTTCCGGTGAATGAGCACATCAATTTACAAAAATACTCATCATAAACGTTGATAAAATGTACAACAGTTATTGAAAGAATTATAGATACACTTCTCCTTAATGCAACCGCTGTGTTAGATTTCAAAATAGCTTTACGGCGAAAGCACATTGTTCAATATTCTGAGTACAGAGCTCAGCCATTAAAGCAAGCTATACAGTTACCCGCCAACTCAGAAATAGTATTATAAATCTTCACTTACCTTTGCTGATCTTCGTCGGAATGCACTCCCAGGACTCCCACTTCCACAAGAAATGTTCGTTTTGTTCGATAAACTCCATATTTATGTCCAAATACCTCCGTTTTGTTTGCGCGTTCAGATCACTAATCCAAAGGCATAATGCACGAGCGCAAAACCCGAGACGAAAAGTCAAATAGTTCCATTACCGTTCGTAGAAACATGTCAAACGATGTTTACAATCAATCCTTAGGGTCTTTTTAACATAAATCTTCGATAATATTCCAACTGGACAATAGCGTATTCATAACAGAGGAAAAATAAAGAGTGGCGCGCCTGGCGAGACAGCTCTTATTCTCTCCCCAGTAACAGTAGAAGCATGAAACAAGGTTCTAAAGACTGTTGACATCTAGTGGAAGCCTTAGGAAGTGCAAAATGACCCCACAGACACCGTAGTTTGGAAAGGCAATCAGTTGAAAAAACTACAAACCACTTCCTGGTTGGATTTTTTCTCAGGTTTTTGCCTGTCATATGAGTTCTGTTATACTCACAGACATCATTCAAACAGTTTTCGAAACTTCAGAGTGTTTTCTATCCAAATCTACCAATACTATGCATATCCTACTTTCTGGGCCCGAGTAGCATGCAGTTTAATTTGGGCACGTCATTCATCTGAATTTCCGAATACTGCCCCCTGTCACTAAAAAGTTAACTGGCCTTTTGTGGTGTTATGAACATGATTAGCATACATTAGAGGAATTTAAGACGTTTAATAAAAGAGTTTGCTTCACTTGTAAATACACACACAAAATTATGTACAGGTTACATGGCCTTGTCATGACACTAGCTCTTTCAGTGTATTGTCTAGCAGAGATGTGAACAACCCCAAACAACGCCAAATTCTATGTCCCAGAATTTGAGAATTGAACAATATTCCTATTTTAGAGAATGTGTAAACGGTCGGTGGAGAAGCCAGCTACGACCTGGTCCATTTTGTTTCATGTTCATGACCTCATGAAAGACCATACAGCCACATTACCCTAACTCTGTTAATACAGGTTCCTCAGTTATGAGGCTTGCATCTAATTGTTGTATAAAATGAATGAGTAAAGATGAAACTATTTGCGAAATGATGTAATGTGATGTTAACCTTTAAAATGAGAGAATTGGCCTCCATGTAATGTTTAACTAAGTCAGTAGCCACGCCCAAATGAATAGACTTTGGTTGGAAATGTTAAACCTACCCCTTTTCCACTCTTGAATAATAGCCTCCGTGATGAAAAGAATCCTCAGGTCCAAATACCGTGAGGACTTGTCCTCACATTTAAAAAGGGCTAATTCTAATTTCAACCCTACATGCCTGAAAACGTGAGAACTTGCTACACACGTGAAATGGTATGAACTCTGAACTATTGATCACTCAAGAAGAAGTGAGTCCTAGATTACAGCCTAACACACTGCAGCTGGAAAGGTAACAAATCTAGTAAGAACATTGTCTGACGCAGAAGACCGCTAGTGAGATAAACATCTCACTCCACGATGACCCGGCAGAATCTAAAAAGGACAATGGCGACCTCGACTGGGCAAACCAGAACCTTACATCACCAGCGCAATCGTAAATACTAATTACATTCCTTTATCTGAACGAGCGATTGTTAAAGTGCATATGCATTCATATTTATGCGAGAATAGCTTTCCATGTCCGAAAGAGACCCATGTTCCTTTGTCTTCCTCCACCCCCCCTTTTCCTCTCTGAATCTATCGTGTTATAACCAAACAGTTTTTGTTTGGTCCACTAGGGACGGTATGTACTGTATCATTTTATTATGTATTGTATATTCTGTAATTGTTTAATTAGTTAGTAAATAAGTAATTGAGCCAATTTGTGTATAGATGATTCATAAGTAAAGGCTGGGTTCGTGCAGATAACCAAGAATTTTACGACGTTCAGATGAGACCGATATTAGGTAAAGAATAATTCATGACTGATTACCTGCTATTGATATAAAAGATCTTCATATCTTCAGGAGTGGATTCGGGAGATAGACACTCAATATAAACTAATGCTTCCGTGGTGCTCCAGGTTATTAATGGTTTACAACTTTTTCCAATTGCTAACACACTAAAATGACATGCACAGCACAATTATTTAAACTGACACACAGAGAGCAAAACCTCTTCTCAAGTCTCCAAAAGTCTAAACACATTTTCTGCTTTACACACATTTTGCAATTCAAAATGGCACTTTTTAAATGCACTGCACATGGTTCTCTGCATAAGACACAACAATCTGACATAAAGTCACATGTTTTCCATTTCAAAACACTGCCATTCAAAATGACACTACATGAGCTAATTTGCCAATACATGTGCCACCTGGCCAAACACCTCAATGGTTAATTGTTACCACTTCAATCAGGAAGTAAGCACTATGAAAAGACCACAGGTGAGCACCTTTTGTTTTACAACAACAATGGAAGTCGTTGCAGAGTGAGGAAGAGGAAGAGGGAGGGTGAGAATGAAAGGGGGAGGAAGAGTGAGAGGTAGGGGTAGAGCTGGTAGAGGAGTTCATGGCCAAAGAAGACAACAACTTTCAAATGAAATCAGAGCAACCTTAGTTGATCATGTCATCAACCATGGGCTGACAATGCGAGAGGCTGGACAGAGAGTGCAGCCCAACATGAGCTGTTTTACTGTCGCCTGTGTCATCCGGACATTTAGACTGGAGTACAGGTATGGAACCAACATTTCTTTCACACTATGTAGTACACCCCATGTCATAGTGTATCAGTTGGGTGACACCTGTTTACTTCATGAATGGCCGATGTCATACACTAACTGCACAAATGTCCTGTAGAATTTACTCTACTGTGGGGGAAATATCTTCAGGCTGCATTGTCCAAGCCCTATATTTTAGTTTTTTAGTTTTTCTAAAGGACTGAGAGACACAACCATGGTGGAGGAAGGGGCCAAATGTTCCCCGGGGTACAGGAAGCTGCCATTGTAAACTTGGTTTTGGAAAATAATGAAATCAGATTACGAGAAATTCAAAGCCACATCTTCCAAGACAACACCATATTCAACAACATTCAACGAGTCAGTCTGTCCACATTGGCTCGCATTCTCAAGCAAAACCAAATCAGAATGAAACAACTTTATAAGGTGCCGTTTGAGAGAAACTCTCAAAGAAACAAAGAGGTCAGACGCGCATATGTGGATGTAAGTACAATATTGACTGCAGTACACTACAGTGTACTGGATAACATCATATTGACTGCTTTTGTTCTTTGTTTTCAGGGAGTACTGGAAATGGATACTCATGCAATCCCACATGAGTTCATCTTTATAGATGAGGCTGTGTTCAACCTAGCAAAGACCAGAAAAAGGGGGAGAAACGTCATTGGCCACAGAGCCTTGATAGATGTTCCTGGCCAACGTGGTGGGAACATCACAATGTGCGCTGCCATCTCCAATACGCATGGTGTCCTCCACCGTCATGCCAACCTTGGACCATACAATACAGCCCATATTCTCACATTTCTGGACAGACTCCACAACATTCTCATACCACCAGAGCGTATGAATGATGCAGACCATCAAAGAACCCGGTACGTTGTAGTATGGGCCAACGTGAGCTTTCATCGTGCAGCCCCAGTCCAAAACTGGTTTGCTGACCACGCACCATTTCTCGTGCAATACCTCCCACCATACTCACCATTTCTGAATCCCATAGAAGAGTTATTTTCGTCATGGCGGTGGAAGGTATACGACCGGCAGCCCTTTGTGCGCATGCCTCTTGTGCAGGCCATGGAAGAGGCATGTGATGAGATTGATGTGGGTGCGACTCAGGGATGGATAAGGCACTCAAGGCGCTTCTTCCCTCGATGTCTGGCAAGGGAAGATATTGCCTGTGATGTGGACGAGGCGTTGTGGCCAGACCCAGCTGTGCGGCAAGATGCTGCCTAATAATTTTTCTTGACTCTTTTTTTTTTCGATATAGATTTTCTGCAAATTTTTTCTGCAATTTTCTTTTTCAGTTGACCGTTTTTTTGTGAGCATATTTTTGTTCAGTCCAATGTAAATATATCTGCTGTGCATATGTTTCACTGACTTGTTTGGTGAAAAATAAAAAATAAAATGTTTCAACAGCATGTGTGTGTATCTGCAAATATTTCTGTTAATCTGAAGAATTTTCTACAATTTGAACTATTTTAGTATTATGGCAAAGCATAGTAAAGATGAGAGTGCTTTTCATTATGCCCAACAGTGTGTAGTTGGTCAGACAAAAATCTGGTAATATGAATGAAGTGTGTGCCATTTCGTGCAAACGTTTGATTTTGATAATGCTATATGTAGTTTTGGTTGCAGTGCTTCATTTTGCAGGATATATGAGGTATTTTGCAGTTTTGGTGTGTGGTCTTGTGAATTGTGTTAAGTATTTTGATAAAACCAGCCTATTTTGCAAAATTGTGTTTTAGCAATTGGGAGAAACTGTAATTGTTGCATGGTTTAATTCAATCACGTAATCAATCAAACATTAGCTAATCGACTTGAAAATAGCATGAGATCTCATTTAACCATAGTAGAGACACGACAGCCTCATGGACCAGGATGGACATGGACTCACTCACCCAACGTATTGAACCAAAATGGCACCACACTGAGACAACTCTCACTATATTGCATTGGCTCAGAAGTACTGACCCATCAAATTGAGCCGTTTATATTTTCTCCCACCCCAATCACGTCTCGTCCTGTTGTGTGTCTGTGTACTCTGCTGTCAGCTCGAGGAAGAAAAGACAGATAGAGAAATACATCTAGAAAAATGTCCACCAGTCTGCTTGGCCTGGCAGCTAGATGGTCGGTTAGCGTAGCAAACAGCTCCACCTGTCAGAGTTAGCCTGACACTCACATTTCCATTTGAATCCCTCTTTCATTTCTGCTCTCTTTTTTTCTTCAACTCTCTGTTTCTTCGGAATCATGTCCTGCTCAGCTCCTCAGTGTCAAGACAGTCAAGAGTTGACGCATGGCCAGAGACACGTGTGTGTGTGTGTGTGTGTGTGTGTGTGTGTGTGTGTGTGTGTGTGTGTGTGTGTGTGTGTGTGTGTGTGTGTGTGTGTGTACCGCAGGAGGCTGCTGGGGGGAGGACGACTTAAAATTATGTCTTGAACAGAGCAAATATTATGGCATCAAACACATGGAAACCATATGTTTGATGTTTTTTATACCATTCCACTAATTCCGCTCCGTCCTCCCCAATTAAGGTGCCACCATCCTCCTGTGGTTGGTACGTGTGTGAGTGTCGGTACCTTCTGTCTGTCTGTCTGTCTGTCTGTCTGTCTGTCTGTCTGTCTGTCTGTCTGTCTGTCTGTCTGTCTGTCTGTCTGTCTGTCTGTCTGTCTGTCTGTCTGTCTGTCTGTCTGTCTGTCTGTCTGTCTGTCTGTCGGTGGAGAGATTATGCTGAGTCACGCCCCTCTAATAGGCCCGTGTGTTTGTGAAGGGGAGAGAAAGGTCACCTAGCATCCCTGTCTGATAAGTACTCAGTCTGACAAAAGTCAGTTGGCATTTTGAAAGAAGTTAGACCCACACTAACACCCTGGTCATTTCCATGTAAAAGGACCCATGAGCACCAACTTGAAGTTCATAAGAGCATGTCAAATTAGGTGTGAAATTAAAGCTAAGAGTCTATATATTTTTCCTAATTAAAGCATATACATTTTTCAATCATTTGGAATAAGCAAAGGCTTTGATTTCTTGTCAAACAGATGGAAAATAGTTCTTAGAAAACATCTACCAGAAAAAGTCTTAAAAGGTATTAGAAATACATCAAAACACACTAATGTTGAACTAATATCAACACTTATATTTAGTTTTGTAGACATTTTTCTGCCTACTGTAAGGTAAAGAAACATTGCCTTGTGCCTTGTAATTCCAAAAACCCATATATCTTTAAGATATTTTCAAATTTTTCTCCCTTATGAGGACGGAGGATAATGAAAGTTAGTTATCGGGTTTTTTACTGATATATATTTTGTTTATGAATTTCTAAGTGGTTAAACTCAAAATTGGTAACGGAATTTCCGAAAAATCTTTAACTGAATTTCTGCAATTGAATTGGCTAAAATGGGAAATCATAGTAGTCACAAACAACAGCTAGGTTCACAAGTTTGGACAGCACAGTACAGCACAGTACAGTAAAGAAAAGTAGAGTATAGTTCATTACTGTATACAGTAGAACGCACTAGAGTTGAGTAAACTATAATGTACTGTATTGTACTGTACTGAACTAAACTTTACTGTACTCGACTGTACTGTACTTTACACTACTCTACTCAACTTTGCTGTTATATGCTGTGCTGTACTGAACTCAACTGAGCTCTACTGTGCTGTACTTTGATGTCCAAACTTGTGCAACAAAGACGTCTATGATTGGTCCAGATTTGGTTCTGTCCGGACCAACCAAATTTGGTCTTGTGTAGAATATGTGTGTAGAATAATACCCAAATATGCAAAGGAGGATATTGCATGTTTATACCTTAGTGTACCTATTTAGGATACATCACCATGAAGATAATTACATTTCTTATCCATAATTATAATTTTCTGTGTAATACAGATCTGGGACCCATGATGAAATTCCGTTACCGGGTGTCAATCCACTTCACTTACTATAGTTCAATAACCAAAATAGATTATTTCAAAGTCTATGTGTCATGTCATAGCTGACCTCCCATTCTTTCTGCAGACATCGTTGAATCTTCATTCGGAGCAGATATTTAAGACTTTTTGTAAAACGTGGAGACAAAAAAATATTTTACCGAAATTCTGTTACCAAAGTTTGCATTTGCACAGTTCTTCCAGTAATGTGTTTTTGTAAAATGTTAATTGTAAATTGTTAAAAGTAGTCCTTGTATATAGAGTTGTATGGTTTGTTAAACTTTGAAATCAATGGTTTTTGTTTAGCATACATTTTAATAGAAAAATTGGAGTCTTAGCGCGATTCCGTTACTGTGTAATTGTCCAACTTTTCACACTATGTAGCCAAGCTGAAGGCCTATACTTCACTAGCCGGCTCATCCATCTATGATATTCACTGAAACCATGATGGAAAAACCAATGTGACAAGACAATATCTGAGCCAGCCCAGTACAGTTGGTGTATGGGCTATTTACTATGTGTTGTGAAGCCTATTTGTTTGTTTGCAGCTAAAACCAAATGTATCTATGCTGCTTCCCTGAGAGAAGAGAAGCCAATCTCCAGCAGTGCCATTCTAATGATCCGTGACCGAATTAAAGCTATCCCCATTGTTACCTTGCTTTATCCCCATCGTTGCCATGCTGTATCCCGTCCCCACAGAGCTCCATGGGCAAGTGTGTGTGAGCTGAGAGCAAATCAACTAAAGGCTCTTATTTATTCAAAGCCGCTGCTTTATATGAATGTCAGTGTTCTGTTGTAATCTTCCAAAGCCCTGGCTATCCTGAACAGAGAGCCTGTGGGTGTTTATGCCATGTGTTGCTCTTTTCCTGGTCCTGAGACGTGAGTGGGCTGGGCTGACTGACTGGCTGATTGGCTGACTGGCTGGCTGCTAGTTACAACTGGGTCTCCGTCCCCTCTGTCCGTCTGTATTAGATATGCGTGGTACAAGCTCAGGCCCAATGTAGCTGGTTAACTGAGTGTCACTCTGTTCAAGATTACATCCCCCGGAAGAACAGTAGGAATATGGACAGGTCTATCTGTAGGAAATAGGCTGTCAGAGCAGAGGTGTGTGTGTTTACTGAATACAATGAGCCTTTGCCTTGCATTAGCGTGATGGACGAAGCTGTCACCTCTGTCACCTAGGGAGTGACACGTCAACGCACACACGTCAACACACACACACACACACACACACACACACACACACACACACACACACACACACACACACACACACACACACACACACACACACACACACACACACACACACACACACACACACACACACACACACACATCATATCCTATGGATAATGTAACAGTTCATGTTGTTGAGTAAATAGCAAGTGTTGATGACACAAGCACACCCATACTGTCTGCACAGACAGGGAATTGAAACTGAAAACCACATGTGAGTGGCTGTCTGTTTGAATGTGTGTGGCTGTAATTGACTGTACGTGTGTGTGGCTATGTTGGACTGAACATATGTGTACAGTATGTGCTTTGTCTGTCTAAACATGTGTTGTGTTTTTGGCTATGCCGGATTAAGTGATATGACATGCTATTCTATAAAATCCTTTCTCTGTAATTAATATTACCTGATTAAGCTAATCATGTAATTGTAATTAACTAGAAAGTCGGGGCACCACGAAAGAATGTTTATAGAGCTGTTGTCTTCCGATTCATGTTTGAACGTCCAAACACTAATTATTGCCATCTGGATTATGAGAAACACATGCTGAATCAATAAAAAAGTGAAAAAACAACATTGGCATTGAGATGATCAGAGGTGTTATTACCTCAGATAAATAATAATGATTCTACAGTCAAGGTAAGACTGTAAGCCTAGTATAAGCACATCTCTGGCCTCCTCATGTGTATGGCTTACAGGGGCTGTGAGCTATGCTATTACCTACACAGGTGTGATCCTGTTAAAACAGGGGATTCATAAGGTCTTCATATTGTGGAGAGAATAAGGAGAGGATAATCAGAACACAATATAGACCTGTCAGACTTTATCCCACCACCCCCTCCTTTCCCATCCTCTCCTCTCCTCTCACCCATATCCTCCACTACTCTGTCTCTTCTCTGCTCTCTCTCCTCCCCTCATACTCCTCTCCTCTGCCTCCTCTCCCCCTACCCTTCTCCCCCTTCCTCTCCCCTCTCCTCCTCTCCTCCTCATATCTGGACCACCTAGGCACCCCAGGGGTGTTCGCTGAAGAAACCTTTATCTCCACTGGATAACATTTACATTTTATCCCAGACAGTCAGACAGCCCCCCCAATCCCCATCCATCCCTCCCTTCCCCTCCCCCCAAACATATACCCCTCCATTCCCCCCCCCCTCCCCATCCTCCCTCCAAACCCCCTTCCATCGCTTGTTCTGCCCCTCCTACCCTTCTCTGCTCCACCTGCAACCTGCTAAAGGGCACACAGACCCCCTCCAAGGACCTGCTGCCAGGCCAACAGGGTTGCAGGTGCGCCTCCATCGATACCCAAGCTGGCGACAGGCCATCCCACTACTGGGTCTCTCCCCTCTTTTCACTCTTTCCCCTCTCTCTTTGTGTCTGTGTATTCAAGGGGTGTACTGGATGGATGCAGGGGGCAGAGAGGGCTGGGGTATTGGGGGGAATCTTACAGATGTGAGGAGAGCAGACAGCCCCAATTTTGTCTTTGGCAAAACAGACAATCAATAAAATGCTTTTATACAGTATCTCTCTCTCCACTGCTATCTGTCCTCCTAGGATGCTTTGTGTAAGATTCCCTGCCTAGGGCATACTCCCTACACACACAGATTCACACAGACATACAAACGCACACGCACCCACACACTTATCCTCGACAGCCCTCGGCAAAACAAACCGAACCTCTTTGTCTCTTTGTCTTCACACCTGACTCCTGACTCTACCAACCTCCGTCTCGCTCTCTCTATCTTTCTCTCTCTTTCTTTATCCCTCTCTTTCTCTCTCCCATCATCTCATCTCAGTAATTGTCTGCATTAACTCGTTTCAGAGGATGAATGAATATGAATTCATCACATTAACACTCCACTTCAATTCTGCCGATGGGGGGAATTATGGAGGACAGATGAGCTGATTAAGGGATTAATGAGACCTCACACAGCTATAAAATATTGATGCAGTCAGGCTCTGAGTCCTGTTCAGAAATATATATATCAATCTATCTACCATCCCTATTAATCCCTAATCACTGGTTCCTTAAATAAGCAGCTAGAAGAAGAATTGAATAGCTATCTGACCCCGAGTTGAAGAGGCCCACAGACCTCATGCTGATTAGATCAAGACCCAAAGGTTACTGCTCAAGTACTCAAGTACACAGTAAACGCAGTCAATTGGTCAGTCAATAATGATTCAGATCGCATCATTCAGATAGGTACTGCATGTGTTAAGCAGTATTGGTGTCTCTGAGGGGTCTTTGGCCTGGTTTGCTAACTACCTCTCTCAAAGAGTGCAGTGTATAAAGTCAGAACATCTGCTGTCTCAGCCACTGCCTATCACCAAGGGAGTACCCCAAGGGTCGATCCTAGGCCCCACACTCTTCTCAATTTACATCAACAACATAGTTCAGGCAGTAGGAAGCTCTCTCATTCATTTATATGCAGATTATACAGTCTTATACTCAGATGGTCCCTCCCGGATTTTGTGTTAAACGCTCTACAACAAAGCTTTCTTAGTGTCCAACAAGCTTTCTCTGCCCTTAACCTTGTTCTGGGCACCTGCAAAACAAAGGTCTTGTGGTTTGGTAAGAAGAATGTCCTTCTCCCCACAGGTGTGATTACTACTCTGAGGGTTTAGAGCTTGAGGTAGTCACCTCATACAAGTACTTGGGAGTATTGCTTGACGGTACACTGTCCTTCTCTCAGCACATATCCAAGCTGCAGGCTAAGGTTAAATCTAGACATGGTTTCCTCTATCGCAATCGCTCCTCTTTCATCCCAGCTGCCAAACTATGCCTAACAGTTTTGTTCCGGAACTCCAATTTGAGCAGCAGCAGCTGAAAAATGAGCTCCTACAAATATTGAAATTTACATGGTTTTTAGAGTGAAGTACATCAGAAAAAAGCAAAAGAAAACTGCAAGACTGAATAGGAGAAAAGACAAGCAACAAACAAAGAAGATAGGCTTTTGAAAAATAACTATTTTTCATAAAATTGTAGTTATCTTAGCAAGCTGAATTGTTTACCAGTTGCTAAGCAGTTGCTAGGGAGTCTTTTGGAAGAAGCTAGCTAGCTAACGAAGAATAACAAAGAATATCTAGTTAACAGAAGAAAAGAAAGAGAAAATCAGGACAGAAGAAAAAGGATATCAAAGTGAAACAGTTCTCTAAAGACACAGGAGACAATAATACAAGAAACAACACTTCTGTAGCTTGTCAACTATGTGTCTGTCTATCCCTGTTCTCTCCTCTCTGCACAGGCCATACAAACGCTCCACACCGCGTGGCCGCTGCCACTCTAACCTGGTGGTCCCAGCGCGCACGACCCACGTGGAGTTCCAGGTCTCCGGCAGCCTCTGGAACTGCCGGTCTGCAGCCAACAAGGCTGAGTTCATCTCAGCCTATGCTACCCTCCAGTCCCTAGACTTCCTGGCGCTGACGGAAACATGGATTACCACAGATAACACTGCTACTCCTACTGCTCTCTCTTCGTCTGCCCACGTGTTCTCGCATACCCCGAGAGCATCTGGCCAGCGGGGTGGTGGCACTGGAATCCTCATCTCTCCCAAGTGGACATTCTCTCTTTCTCCCCTGACCCATCTGTCTATCTCCTCATTTGAATTCCATGCTGTCACAGTTACCAGCCCTTTCAAGCTTAACATCCTTATCATTTATCGCCCTCCAGGTTCCCTTGGAGAGTTCATCAATGAGCTTGACGCCTTGATAAGTTCCTTTCCTGAGGATGGCTCACCTCTCACAGTTCTGGGTGACTTTAACCTCCCCACGTCTACCTTTGACTCATTCCTCTCTGCCTCCTTCTTTCCACTCCTCTCCTCTTTTGACCTCACCCTCTCACCTTCCCCCCCTACTCACAAGGCAGGCAATACGCTTGACCTCATCTTTACTAGATGCTGTTCTTCCACTAATCTCATTGCAACTCCCCTCCAAATCTCCGACCACTACCTTGTATCCTTTTCCCTCTTGCTCTCATCCAACACTTCTCACTCTGCCCCTACTCGGATGGTATTGCGCCGTCCCAACCCTCGCTCTCTCTCTCCCGCTACTCTCTCCTCTTCCATCCTATCATCTCTTCCCTCTGCTCAAACCTTCTCCAACCTATCACCTGATTCTGCCTCCTCAACCCTCCTCTCCTCCCTTTCTGCATCCTTTGATTTTCTCTGTCCCCTATCCTCCAGGCTGGCTCGGTCCTCCCCTCCTGCTCCGTGGCTCGACGACTCAATACGAGCTCACAGAACAAGGCTCCGGGCAGCCGAGCGGAAATGGAGGAAAACTCGCCTCCCTGCGGACCTGGCATCCTTTCACTCACTCCTCTCTACATTCTCCTCTTCTGTCTCTGCTGCTAAAGCCACTTTCTACCACTCTAAATTCCAAGCATCTGCCTCTAACCCTAGGAAGCTCTTTGCTACCTTCTCCTCCCTCCTGAATCCTCCTCCCCCTCCCCCCCCCTCCTCCCTCTCTGCGGATGACTTCGTCAACCATTTTGAAAAGAAGGTTGACGATATCCGATCCTCGTTTGCTAAGTCAAACGACACCGCTGGTCCTGCTCACACTGCCCTACCCTGTGCTTTGACCTCTTTCTCCCCTCTCTCTCCAGATGAAATCTCGCGTCTTGTGACGGCCGGCCGCCCAACAACCTGCCCACTTGACCCTATCCCCTCCTCTCTTCTCCAGACCATTTCCGGAGACCTTCTCCCCTTCCTCACCTCGCTCATCAACTCATCCTTGACCGCTGGCTACGTCCCTTCCGTCTTCAAGAGAGCGAGAGTTGCACCCCTTCTGAAAAAACCTACACTCGATCCCTCCGATGTCAACAACTACAGACCAGTATCCCTTCTTTCTTTTCTCTCCAAAACTCTTGAACGTGCCGTCCTTGGCCAGCTCTCCTGCTATCTCTCTCAGAATGACCTTCTTGATCCTAATCAGTCAGGTTTCAAGACTGGGCATTCAACTGAGACTGCTCTTCTCTGTGTCACGGAGGCTCTCCGCACTGCTAAAGCTAACAATCTCTCCTCTGCTCTCATCCTTCTAGACGTATCTGCTGCCTTTGATACTGTGAACCATCAGATCCTCCTCTCCACCCTCTCCGAGTTGGGCATCTCCGGCGCGGCCCACGCTTGGATTGCGTCCTACCTGACAGGTCGCTCCTACCAGGTGGCGTGGCGAGAATCTGTCTCCGCACCATGCGCTCTCACCACTGGTGTCCCCCAGGGCTCTGTTCTAGGCCCTCTCCTATTCTCGCTATACACCAAGTCACTTGGCTCTGTCATATCCTCACATGGTCTCTCCTATCATTGCTATGCAGACGACACACAATTAATCTTCTCCTTTCCCCCTTCTGATAACCAGGCGGCGAATCGCATCTCTGCATGTCTGTCAGACATATCAGTGTGGATGACGGATCACCAGCTCAAGCTGAACCTCGGCAAGACGGAGCTGCTCTTCCTCCCGGGGAAGGACTGCCCGTTCCATGATCTCGCCATCACGGTTGACAACTCCCTTGTGTCCTCCTCCCAGAGTGCTAAGAACCTTGGCGTGATCCTGGACAACACCCTGTCGTTCTCCACTAACATCAAGGCGGTGACCCGATCCTGTAGGTTCATGCTCTACAACATTCGCAGAGTACGACCTTGCCTCACACAGGAAGCGGCGCAGGTCCTAATCCAGGCACTTGTCATCTCCCGTCTGGATTACTGCAACTCGCTGTTGGCTGGGCTCCCTGCCTGTGCCATTAAACCCCTACAACTCATCCAGAACGCCGCAGCCCGTCTGGTGTTCAACCTTCCCAAGTTCTCTCACGTCACCCCGCTCCTCCGCTCTCTCCACTGGCTTCCAGTTGAAGCTGGCATCCGCTACAAGACCATGGTGATTGCCTACGGAGCTGTGAAGGGAACGGCACCTCCATACCTTCAGGCTCTGATCAGGCCCTACACCCAAACAAGGGCACTGCGTTCATCCACCACTGGCCTGCTGGCCCCCCTACCTCTGAGGAAGCACAGTTCCCGCTCAGCCCAGTCAAAACTGTTCGCTGCTCTGGCACCCCAATGGTGGAACAAGCTCCCTCACGACGCCAGGACAGCGGAGTCAATCACCACCTTCCGGAGACACCTGAAACCCCACCTCTTTAAGGAATACCTAGGATAGGTTAAAGTAATCCTTCTAACCCCCCCCCCCCCCTAAAAGATTTAGATGCACTATTGTAAAGTGGTTGTTCCACTGGATATCATAAGGTGAATGCACCATTTTGTAAGTCGCTCTGGATAAGAGCGTCTGCTAAATGACTTAAATGTAAATGTAAATGTAAAACTAACCCTGATTCTTATGACCATCCTAACCATGCTAGATTATGGAGACATAAATTATAGATCAGCAGGTAAGAGTGCTCTCGAGTGGCTAGATGTTCTTTACCATTCGGCCATGTTTTGTGCTGCTACCATGTTGTGCTGTTGTCTGTGCCCAATAATGTTTGTACCATGTTTTGTGCTGCTACAATGTTGTGCTGCTGCCATGTTGTGTTGCTACCGTGTTGTTGTCATGTGTTGCTGCCATGATGTGTTGTTGTCTTTGGTCTCTCTTTATGTAGTGTTGTGGTGTCTCTCTTGTTGTGATGTGTGTTTTAGCCTATATTTTTTATTTTAATCACAGCCCCCGCAGGAGGCCTTTTGCCTTTTGGTAGGCCGTCATTGTAAATACGAATTTGTTCTTAACTGACTTGCCTAGTTAAATAAAGGTTAAATAAATAATTCTTATTAATTAATTAAAAAGTGCTCAAAGTGGGACTGTTTCCTATTGGTTCACAACTGAGAGGAGATGGAAATGTTGTGTATCAGTGACAGCATAGACATATTGTGCACGTACGTACACACGCACACAAACACACAGCTGACTCACCAGGAATATCCTCTCCAGCTGATCCTGGATATCCTTCATCCCAGGGAAAGCTGCCACTCCTTGGATCATCTCGATGAAGATGCAGCCCACACCCCTGGGGAGACACAGACAGCATCCCCATTAGAGACAGACAGACAGCATCCCCATTAGAGACAGACAGCATCCCCATTAGAGACAGACAGACAGCATCCCCATTAGAGACAGACAGACAGCATCCCCATTAGAAACAGACAGACAGCATCCCCATTAGAGACAGACAGACAGCATCCCCATTAGAGACAGACAGACAGACAGCATCCCCATTAGAGACAGACAGACAGACAGCATCCCCATTAGAGACAGACAGACAGCATCCCCATTAGAGACACACAGACAGCATCAACAGAGTTGGAGAGCTCCAGAGCCATCAGCAGTAAACATTTGAACCCCTCTATGAAGAATACTGGCCTCCACAACTACAATGCATAATTATGTAATCTATAGTGTACTCAAATGGCTTTGTAGAAGAGCACAGTATATTTTGAAAGGCAAATGGTTCACTCTTGGGGAATATCTTAATTTCCATCTAAATCTATGGTTGATGTCTTGATTTCCTAGAGGATTTAGCTCCAGTAAAGTGTTTGTTCAGAAAACTAACTCTTCTCTCTCCACTGGCCATCCCATTATCCAACGATCTGAGGTGGTGATGGTTGGATAATGGGATGCCCAGTGGAGAGAGAAGGAGAGAGGGATGGAGAAAGAGAGAGGTGGCCAGTTCTGGAGGGTGGTGTGTGTGTGTGTTTAAACAGGTGTCAGAGCCCATTTGTCAGAGAGCTATTGTTTCCTGACAGATTCACTTTCTGGCCCAGTGCACACTGCTCCCTCTCTCTTTCCCCCCCCCCATCTCTACATGACCCGGCTGAGCGGTCCTGAGGTCGAGCAGTCCTGAGCAGCCACACAGCTAATGTAGAAAAAGAAAGTGGGATAAATAGAAAGAGAGAGGGAGAAAGAAAGAAAGAGAGACAACCACCAGCATCACTTTCATTGACTTAAACACAGATTTTTGAAAACGTAATCTATACGTATAGACCAGGAAGAACCCTATACATTTCGAGAAGTCCAATGGATTGAAGTAGATGCTGGGTTGAACAATACATTTTCATCAGCAAACTGTTCAGATTTTTCTTAGATCTTTATATAGAGACTGGTGTTTAATCAGATACAGAGGTTTGGCTTGGCAGGGATCAAACCTGCTACTAACAGTGTGAAAACAACAGGGTTTCAACCACATCCTCCACTCTTCTTGTCACACCTCTGTCTGTCTGTCTGTGTCCACAGTGGTCTGTCAGCTTGTCTGACAGGTGCCTGGTGAAACGGCAGGCTCACTGGGGCGATAACAGCCATAAAAATAGACTAGAGGAAGAATCCCTGTTCTGTTCCACCCTATTCTTCCCTTCCCTCCTGTCTTCCAAATCCAGATCTGATCCTTTAACCTGTCAGTGGTTTGACGGATATGGGACAGACTGTTAACCAAACCAGTGACCCAGCACTGAGTGCACTGCTGTCGATGTGAGCGCTGCTTGTTCATGGAACACTGCTTTCTAAGTGACGGTATAGGTCTTTCTATGTTGAGTGGCTCCAGTCTCGGTGGAGTGGAAAAGTGCCCTGAGGATTTGCCCACCTGCTCTACTGCCCACCTAACCCGCTGCCTCTCCCTCTCCCCCGCTATGCTTTAATTACCCGTGCTGGGATGCAGCTGGGGTCCTTGGAAAGGGGCGTCCTCGAGGACTGCTTGTCCAGATCGATGTGGTCACAGATCATTTCACAGCCTGGACGGCAGCTCTGGAAGACCCCTGTCCATATCCTGACTAAAGCTGTCTGTCTGTCGCCATAGGAAGGCCTCTGTCTGCCCATGTCCTCAGTAAATGTTCCTTTCTGTCCATACTGAGCCTCAGTCTCAGCCAGGCCAGGTCTCCCAGCTTCTCCTCAACCCCAGATAGAGACATGGCCAGGTCTCTCCCTCACCTCCTTATGGAACACATTCACACAGCTGTCTGTGGCTCTCTGTGGGGTTCATACCTCATCTGATCTAGAGGAGGCAGTATTCTCCCTGTTGTGGAGAGGGATGTGGAAAGAGGTAGGGGGTCAGGGGTTAAAGGTCAGTGGTACTACCCACCACATGTCCAGGCAGGTGGAGTAGTCTGTGGATCCCAGGAGGACATCAGGGGGGCGGTACCACAGGGTCACCACCTCATTGGAGTAGGTGTGACTGGGGACTGACTTAGCCCGTGCCAGACCTGCCAGAGAGAACACACACACACTGTAAGGAACAAATAGTGGGAACAGAAACACACTGTATGTTAACTTTATCATTGAATGCCCTCCACTGAGGCTCCATAAGATGAGAGAAAAGCTGACTGGTGCAAAGCAGAGCAGGTCTTGCCTGAGGTGCTCTTTGACATGGAGCCTGGGTACCAACAGGACCAGGGCTATCAGAATACCAATCAGACATACTCAAAGCTACAACAGACCATCTCCATACACTACATCTAACATCAAGGACACCGCTCCCTAAGCTGACGGTACAGTATTTTTGTGTGTGTGTGTGTGTGTGTGTGTGTGTGTGTGTGTGTGTGTGTGTGTGTGTGTGTGTGTGTGTGTGTGTGTGTGTGTGTGTGTGTGTGTGTGTGTGTGTGTGTGTGTGTGTGTGTGTGTGTGCATTTGCTGGCACTGCAGAGCCAGCTAGTTTTAATGAGTCTGGTGGCATTTAGCTAGCTGTCCTCCCAGGTGGTGAGACTGGTTCATTAAAGCATTTAGCTTAAACAGCCAAGACTTCCTGCCCCTGGTGCCAGCCCCCTGTGTGTGTGTGTGGGCAGGGTGATGCAGGGCAGGGGGTAGTTAACATGTCCCTATGCCAGAACAGACCCAGGCTTCCAGGAGAGAGGGAGGTTGAGCCAGGCTTCCTCACAGTCTAACACTGTAATTTACAGACTAATCTGACCTGTAAACAATAGGCTGTGTCACAGAGAGGAGAGACCAATATCCCAGACACACTGAGAGCCTATCATTTACACCGTGGGTGCTGTGAGGTGTGTGTGTGTGTGTGTGTGTGTGTGTGTGTGTGTGTGTGTGTGTGTGTGTGTAGGGGGGACTGGGAGGTTGATGCAGGGCAGGAGCAGGGAGAAGAGATCTAATCATCATAAAAAGGCCAGAATAATAGACTGATGGGGTAGTTACAGTACATTGGTTGTCTGGCTGTAGGTTCATCTGAATGATAGAGAGATGGAGAGAGAAAGGCAGGGAGGAAGGTAGAGGAGGAGAGGGATGGAGGGAGAAAGAGAGGGAGGGAAGGTAGAGGGAGGAGAGGGATGGAGGGAGAAAGGGAGGGAGGGAGGGAAGGTAGATGGAGGAGAGGGATGGAGGGAGAAAGGCAGGGAGGAAGGTAGAGGGAGGAGAGGGATGGAGGGAGAAAGAGAGGGAGGGAAGGTAGAGGGAGGAGAGGGATGAGGGAGAAAGGGAGGGAGGAAGGTAGAGTGAGGAGAGGGATGGAGGGAGAAAGAGAGGGAGGGAAGGTAGAGTGAGGAGAGGGATGGAGGGAGAAAGAGAGGGAGGGAAGGTAGAGGGAGGAGAGGGATGGAGGGAGAAAGAGAGGGAGGACGGTAGATGGAGGAGAGGGAGGGAGGGAGAAAGAGAGGGAGGGAAGGTAGAGGGAGGAAAGGGATGGAGGGAGAAAGAGAGGGAGGGAAGGTAGAGTGAGGAGAGGGATGGAGGGAGAAAGGGAGGGAGGGAAGGTAGATGGAGGAGAGGGATGGACGGAGAAAGACAGGGAGGGAATGTAGAGGGAGGAGAGGTATGGAGGGAGAAAGTCAGGGAGAGAAGGTAGAGGGAGGAGAGGGATGGAGGGAGAAAGGCAGGGAGAGAAGGTAGAGGGAGGAGAGGGATGGAGGGAGAAAGGCAGGGAGGGAAGGTAGAGGGAGGAGAGGGATGGAGGGAGAAAGAGAGAGAGGGAAGGTAGAGGGAGGAAAGGGATGGAGGGAGAAAGGGAGGGAGGGAGGGAAGGTAGATGGAGGGAGAAAGAGAGAGAGGGAAGGTAGAGGGAGGAGAGGGATGGAGGGAGAAAGAGAGGGAGTGATAGGAAATAGTGGGGGTGTGTACTGCATTTGCACTACAGGACCTAGATGATTGAATTCCCTCTCCTCTCGTCCTCCAGTGTAGTCACCACGGTAACAGCACAAAACAGGTGGATGGATACATTGCTCTTTCTATAAAATGGTGACTGCCCGGTGGCCCTGACATTCTACATCAGAGAACACCTGATAGACCTACTGCAGCGAGAGGTTCCATTTCAAAAGGCCTGACCCCCAGGCTTCACACACATGCACCAACGCACACAACAACCTTCATACCTTCAAACACTGACGCCCCTGGCATTGAGACGACAGTTTCACACTATACGACCGGTGTGGCTCCTGGCTGGCCTTCCATTCCAGGTCGCACACACACACACACACACACACACACACACACACACACACACACACACACACACACACACACACACACACACACACACACACACACACACACACACACACACACACACACACACACACACACAGGTAGCCCTGGGTGTAAAGTTCAGTAGTGAATTATACATCCCACTGTGTCCCCATGGCAACACCAGGGGTCAGAGAACAGAGGGCAGGAGAGGAGGAGGAAGAGAAGAGGGGGATGAAGAAGAATACAGCCAGAGAGGAGACTGAAATCGACTCCATATCCCCCCTGGGACAAACAACCCAAGCCTTCTTTTGAAGTTCACTCTGAAGTCAAATGACTTTCAGGTATCTCTGTGTAGCCTCCTCCTCATCTTCCTCCTCTTCCTCCTCGGCTGCTGTGTCTAAAGCTATGATAAATCCACGGGGAGAAAGAAACAAGATATACCAAACAAATGATGATTAAAAAAAAAAAAAAGCATTTACCATTACAAAAAACACTGAAAAACAATCTTGCAGATGCGGCAAATACACAACTTGTTTCTGTCATGAAATGTGTAGCCAGAATACAAAACCGGGTAAATTAAATAATGTGTCACTCCTCTCCTGCATCATCCCAGTCTAATATATGATGATGAATGTCTGATTGTGTGATATGTAATAATACCCCCTGCTCACATCTCAAATATATATATATATATAACAAAACTACGTATAAAATGGCTTTAAAATATGCTATAATGCTTTGGAAGTAATTTAGCATACTTGCACAGGTTTCTGGTGGCAATAACGGATTGTGTGCGCTTGGCAGATCACTTATGTCTGGTCTGATAGAATCTGGGAAATGTGGGACGTGTGTGTGTGTGCTGGTGTGTGTGTCAACATGGCATGGCATGCATACTGCTATTGCTTCTCCATGATCTGGGATGAGGACATTAACATTTTGATTCCACTTTGCTTATCACACACACACACACACACACACACACACACACACACACACACACACACACACACACACACACACACACACACACACACACACACACACACACACACACACACACACACACACACACACACACACACACACACACACACACACACACACACACACACACACACACACACACACACACAAGCAAAACTAGTATTTAGGATCAGAAAATGTTTGTATTTCCTCTGCTAAGAAAATCCCCTGAGAGACAGTTGGCTCACATGCTGAATTAATTCATCCTTCCACACATGGGCTTTCCAACTTCCTGTGATTCTCCCCACTTCTCCTCTCATATACAGTAGTAATACCTAAAGGTATGTGGTGGATCACCTGCCACCTGCCTCTCTGTCTGTCCATCACAGCCTGTCTCTCTGTCTGTCCATCACAGCCTGTCCATCTGTCTGTCCATCACAGCCTGTCCATCTGTCTGTCCATCACAGCCTGTCTCTCTGTCTGTCCATCACAGCCTGTCCATCTGTCTGTCCATTACAGCCTGTCTCTCTGTCTGTCCATCACAGCCTGTCTCTCTGTCTGTCCATCACAGCCTGTCCATCTGTCTGTCCATCACAGCCTGTCTCTCTGTCTGTCCATCACAGCCTGTCTCTCTGTCTGTCCATCACAGCCTGTCCATCTGTCTGTCCATCACAGCCTGTCTCTCTGTCTGTCCATCACAGCCTGTCTCTCTGTCTGTCCATCACAGCCTGTCTCTCTGTCTGTCCATCACAGCCTGTCTCTCTGTCTGTCCATCACAGCCTGTCTCTCTGTCTGTCCATCACAGCCTGTCTCTCTGTCTGTCCATCACAGCCTGTCTCTCTGTCTGTCTATCACAGCCTGTCTCTCTGTCTGTCTATCACAGCCTGTCTCTCTGTCTGTCTATCACAGCCTGTCTCTCTGTCTGTCTATCACAGCCAGTCTCTCTGTCTGTCTATCAAAGCCTGTCTCTCTGTCTATCAAAGCCTGCCTCTCTGTCTATCAAAGCCTGCCTCTCTGTCTATCAAAGCCTGCCTCTCTGTCTATCAAAGCCTGCCTAACTGTCTGTCCATCACAGCCCATTTCACCACTCTAAGTGATCCCTAATGAGATAGGCAGCAAACAGCACACATCCCAGTCAGGTCATTCCCTGCATACAGTTGAAGTCGAAAGTTTACATACACTTAGGTTGGAGTCATTAACACTTGTTTTTCAACCACTCCACACATTTCTTGTTATGGTTAGGACATCTACTTTGTGCATGACACAAGTAATTTTTCCAACAATTGTTTACAGACAGATTATTTCACTTATCATTCACTGTATCACAATTCCAGTGGGTCAGAAGTTTACATACACTAAGTTGACTGTGCCTTTAAACAGCTTGGAAAATTCCAGAAAATGATGTCATAGCTTTACAAGCTTCTGATAGGCTAATTGACATCATTTGACTCAATTGTAAGTTTACCTGTGGATGTATTTCAAGGCCTACCTTCAAACTCAGTGCCTCTTTGCTTGATATCATGTGAAAATCAAAAGAAATCAGCCAAGACCTCAGAAAAATAATTGTAGAGCTCCACAAGTCTGGTTCATCCTTGGTAGCAATTTCCAAATGCCTGAAGGTACCACGTTCAACTGTACAAACAACAGTACACAAGTATAAACAGCCGCAGCATCATACCGCTCAGGAAGGAGACACGTTCTGTCTCCTAGAGATGAACGTACTTTGGTGGGAAAGTGCAAATCAATCCAGGAACAGCAGCAAAGGACCTTGTGAAGATGCTGGAGGAAACAGGTGCAAAAGTATCTGTATCCACAGTAAAACAAGTCCTATATTAACATCACCTGAAAGGCCGCTCAGCAAGGAAGAAGCCACTGCTCCAAAACCGCCATAAGAAAAGCCAGACTACGGTTTGCAAGTGCACATGGGGAGAAAGATCGAACTTTTTGGAGACGTCCTCTGGTCTGATGAAACAAAAATAGAACTGTTTGTCCATAATGACCATCATTATGTTTGGAGGAAAAAGGAGGAGGCTTGCAAGCCGAAAAACACCATCCCAACCATGAAGCACAGGGGTGGCAGCATCATGTTGTGGGGGTGCTTTGCTGCAGAAGGGACTGGTGCACTTCACAAAATAGATGGCATTATGAGGAGGGGAATTATGTGGATATATTGAAGTAACATCTCAAGACATCAGTCAGGAAATTAAAGCTTGGTCGCAAATGGGTCTTCCAAATGGACAATGACCCCAAGCATACCTCCAAAGTTGTGGCAAAATGGCTTAAGGACAACAAAGTCAAGGTATTGGAGTGGCCATCACAAAGCCCTGACCTCAATCCTATCGATTTGTGGGCAGAACTGAAAAAGCGTGTACGAGTAAGGAGGCCTACAAACCTGACTCAGTTACACCAGCTCTGTCAGGAGGAATGGGCCAAATTCACCTAACTTATTGTGGGAAGCTTGTGGAAGGCTACCTGAAATGTTTGACCCAAGTTAAACAATTTGAAGGCAATGCTAACAAATACTAATTGAGTGTACCGTAATTTCCGGACTATTAAGCGCACCTGAATATAAGCCGCACCCACTGAATTGTAATTTTATTTTGAACATAAATAAGCCGCACATGTCTATAAGCCGCAGGTGCCTACCGGTACATTGAAACAAATGAACTTTACACAGGCTGTAACGAAACACAGCTTGTAACAAAAATAAATAGGCTTTAACGAAACACGGCTTGTAACAAAAATAAATAGCCTTTAACGAAACACGGCTTGTAACAAAAAATAAAACATTTGCAGTAAGCTTTAGTTGTCTTTTTGCACTGAGTCAATTCCTCACGCTGCTGTTTCCAACGTCTTATCATCGACTCATTAAGACCAAGCTCCCGTGCAGCAGCTCTATTTCCTTTTCCAACAGCCAGATCAATCGCCTTCAACTTGAAAGCTGCATCATATGCATTTCTCCGTGTCTTTGCCATGATGAGGGTGACAAAATGACTACCGTAATCAGAATGATGGGAAGTTTGAGAGCACTCGATTTAATCTAAACAGTAAACAAAAAAGTTGTTTGACCTTAACCCGTTCGGCAATTTCATTGGTCTAATGAAAGCTTCATGCCGCCAAAAAACTGAGCACGTCACAGAATGTGTTTTTTTGGAGAAAAACATTTTTCAAGTGGTAAAAATCCATATATTAGCCGCGTCATTGTTTAAGCCGTGAGGTTCAAAGCCTGGGAAAAAAGTTGCGGCTTATAGTCCGGAATTTACAGTATGTAAACTTCTGACCCACTGGGAATGTGATGAAAGAAATAAAAGCTGAAATAAATCATTCTCTCTACTATTATTCTGACATTTCACATTCTTAAAATAAAGTGGTGATACTAACTGACCTAAGACAGGGAATTCGTACTAGGATTAAATGTTAGGAATTGTGAAAAACTGAGTTAAAATGTATTTGGCTAAGGTGAATGTAAACTTCCAACTTCAACTATACATGCACAGACAGACACACAGACACACATGCACACACACACACACACACTCCCTGTAGGGCCTGTGTGCCTGGGTATAGCGAACAGCACACAGCGGAAGTCCTGGCGCTCCATGCGGATTCCTCTGACATTCCAACCAGATTCCTGCATCTCCACAGATCATTATCCTCACCAGCTGTCTTCAAACTATATCACTACAACACACACTCCCAACGCTCCGAGTGACTCGAATCGAATCACTAGGAAAGGAATAAAACATTGCCCTCCAGCGCGCGCACACACACACACACACACACACACACACACACACACACACACACACATACTACCTGACAAGGGAGGGAGGGAGAATATACAGTGTCTTCAAAGCTAACATTTTTGTGGATACAGTATAAAACAAGTGACGTCATCACTGCAATGTACTGTATCTATTGGTTGATTATTAAACCAATGGCTGGATAGGTATTTGGATATGTATTTGCAAGATTATTGTAATTTGCAGCATTGTTTTCATGGGACATTTGCTTGTTCTGTTTCACTACAAGCTCAGCACGGAACATGTTGAAAGTCGTATAATACCTCCCACAGTAGCCTGCGTCTGTTTCAAGGTGAGGCCTCCATATGGCCAGACATAATAAATTGTGATTGTGGAGGAAATAGTCTTTGTGAGGCTCCTACACACAGCAGGGCAGAGAACAAAGACAATCAGAGAAAGAGACTGGAGAGCTCGACTTTCCGTTTCTGCTGCCATACAATGGATACAATTAGCAGAGATGGAGTTGGCCGCGGGCCCATTGACTGGAGCAGGATTAGAGAGGAGAGACACCGCTCTGAGGAGAGAGAAGGGAGAGGACTCTCATAGTACACACACTGAGATATCCACAGCTGAATGACTGGGAATGATCCACGCCACACGAGAGACACCCCGTTGAGAGATTGTAGACACACACACACAGACACACACACACAGTTATGTACGGGAGCACACGCATACAGATGAACACACACACACACACATTTGCAATTCAGTCTCACACAAAGAAACAATCTCTTCTTCGATGATAGTCAAGCATGAAAACGCAAATGTCTATTGCATGCTATAAACCAATACACACACTAAACAGTAACACACACTTGTGACAGTTCAAGCCGTGCAGGTGTGTGTGTCTGTGACCCTTGTGAGAATTAAGTGTCCTAGTTACCCCACTGAGGGTGTGTGTGTGTGTGTGTGTGTGTGTGTGTGTGTGTGTGTGTGTGTGTGTGTGTGTGTGTGTGTGTGTGTGCGTGCGTGCGTGTGCGTGCGTGCGTGCGTGTGTGTGTGTGTGCGTGTGTTGAGAGGCAAAAATATAGCCATATGCTCCAAGACTCCATTGCCATTATGACGACGGCAGCTGTCATAGACCAGATTCTGTCTCTCCCATTCGCTGTGTGTGTGTGTGCGCGCTGTGTGCGCGCGTGTGTGTGTGTGTGTGTGTGCGTGCGTGCGTGCGTGCGTGCGTGCGTGCGTGCGTGCGTGTGTGTGTGTGTGTGCGTGTGTTGAGAGGCAAAAATATAGCCATATGCTCCAAGACTCCATTGCCATTATGACGACGGCAGCTGTCATAGACCAGATTCTGTCTCTCCCATTCGCTGTGTGTGTGTGTGCGTGTGTGTGTGTGTGTGTGTGCGTGCGTGCGTGCGCGTGCGTGTGTGCGTGCGTGCGGTGTGTGTGTGTGTGTGTATGTGAGATAGGTGATTACCGTCACCTTGGCACCATCGTAAAAACACACACACACAAACACACACTACTTCAGTTTGTTCTATGCTTCAGTCTAACCATCTAAGCTTTTCATAACCCTCACTTGTTCGCCTGCTACTCATTAGGACAGAGAAACACACAAAGAGCTGAGGATGATTCTGGATCAGGTCCAGAAACAAATCAACCAGCAGGGACACAGAACCCATGCCCATGCCCTCTCTCCCCTCTCCTTGATGATCTCCAAGCCCCTCATTCCTCCCCCTTATCCTCATTTCCCACACCTTCTCTCCTCTCCCTTCTATCCCCCTTCCTATTCCCCAGTACCCTCTTCCTCTCCTTTCAGAACACATATGTCACTGAGATCCCCTTGGTTAGGGCTGACCGTGTCTATGTGTGTGTGAATCCACAGCAGTATTTCCATGGGATTTCCATTCTTTCTCATTAAGCATGTTGTCCATTATTTTCTCATTGCCTTCCAGTAATATGTCTACTCTATAATGAGGAGGGTTTTACATTATTGATGAAGGTGTCTCCCCTGCCTGGGTGGCTAGAGGGATGGATGGAGGGGTGAATGGAGGGATGATTTCCTGTGAGGCAGTCTTTGTCTGGTCTGTGGTGCCAGTCTGAGTCGATCCCCTCTGCAAACCAGTCAAACCGTGTGGGTAGTATTTACAGAGCTGGGCACCATGAAAGGAGACTGGCCATATGGTGCTACCGCTTCAGGAGAGGTCTAACACACACACACACACACACACACACACACACACACACACACACACACACACACACACACACACACACACACACGAGAGACAAAGAGCGAGAGAGCAAGCAAAACAGCGAGAGAGAGAGAAAGAAAGAGAAGAGAGAGAGAGAGAGAGAGAGAGAGAGAGAGAGAGAGAGAGAGAGGAGAGCGAGAAGAGAAAGAGCGAGAGAGAGACAGAGACAGAGAGAAGCACAGAAATACAAAAGAGTGCTAGTCAGACAAAGCAAAGCCACCTACCGAAGTCGGCCAGTTTGAGTTCTCCAGTGTCAGAGATGAGCAGGTTCTGAGGCTTGAGGTCGCGGTGTAGGATATACCTCTGGTGGATGTAGGACAGACCTCTCAGCAACTGGTACAGGAACAACTGATAGACAGAGAGGAAATCCACCGTTAATCATTCATCATTAGGCGTAAAATCTATGAATGATTCAATCATTCAATTCATGAATCATAAGTTCATTAGATTCATGAGAAATTAAATTAGAGTAGGCTAATCATTAATCATTCAAACAATGTATATCATGTGTCTCCAATGGATTTCCAAGTCATCCACTATGTTGTCTCAATAGCAATATTTCCTTGTAATGTTTTTATTTTACATCCTGCTATTTGTCCATCTAGTATCTCCATCTCTCTTCTTCTCCATCTCTCTGGCTGATTCATAGCATTGTTTGGACTCATACGTAAGAGGGAAAGGCTTTCCAGCCCATAGACGAGTCATAACAGCTATGCATCAGTAGGAGGTGTTAATGTCTTCATTCAGCCTCAACACAACACCAGCCCTGGTATATTAACTTCCACAACTCATTTACACCACACCATTAACTCTGTAACGCTTGCACGCACACACTCGCTCACACACCCTCACTCCACTCCCCAACGTCAATACTAGCCAATCAACCCAGAACTCCCATCCCATCTTTTCCTCAGCTTGGACTATTGACCAGTTATCAAATAGATGCCCTCACAATGACCATCTGATCTCACACATCAATAACAAATAGTGACTGGTTCATTCGAAGGCTTGAGAGGAGATCAATAAATAAACAATATAAAGAAAAGAAAAGGAAAAAACGTGTGTTCTATTTATGAATATGTCATAAATATATCATATTCTGACTTCAACCACCCACAAAGTGGTTTTCAGTTACATTCAAATGCTAGCAATGGAAAATAGGTGAGAAAATAAGAATCAACACAAAATAAACTGAATAAATGTCCTCATATTTACTATTTTTTCTCTGACACATCACCTGAAAACAACATCAATGTCTATGGCTCTTTCAGATCCTGTGGTTTTTGTTCACTTTGCATCAATCAACCAATAATGAATTCTGAATCTGTGCAATTGCTGATCCTCCATTCCAACATTCCAATCTTTCATTGCAATTTCTCACTTCCCAGCAGCACTAGCAGGGTCTCGGCCAATTAGGCAGAGCGAAAACCGCAGAGTCCAATCAGGGATCAGCCCTGTCTGGCATCTGGAGTCACCAGGTCAACAGTTTAGCATTCCTCAACTCGGCAGGCGGGCGATACGCGAAACAACGCACAACGCCGTAAATTAGCATGAGAAATGTGTGTTTACTCATGTATATCAAAACACACTCGTCAAAAGCCCTTGCCTCATTAAGTGGGCTAGGCAATCAAAAGGTTACTCATTTATTCACTCCCCTCTCTCTGCAAACGAAACATCAAAACGCTGCTTAAAAATAACTCTTATTGTCGACGACAGGAAAACTGAGAATTCTGTCAAATTAGCATATTATATGGTAGAAAGTAATGTACAAGGGCAAAGATAGGCTTGGCAACAATAACAGCTTACTGACAAACAGTTTTTGATTAAATGTCCGCAATTTCACGTCAACTTCAAATTAAGTTTGGTTGGAGTTTAGCTGAGAGCTGGGAGCTGCTTTTGCATGCTTTTCAAATTCATAACGTATGTCTTTACATGTATGTAAAAGGTCGAAATCCCACAAAAAAAAGACCTGCTCTCTGAAACTCTATTCCATGTGTAGCCCTAGACTGTAATCACACTCACTAGCTCAACATGGTCACTATACTAGCAGGACATTTGGCCACATGACAGACATGACATCTGCTAGATGACTGGTCTCCCCATCTGGCTTAAAATGCTAAAGGCATCACTAGAGTTATTGAGAGAGAGAGAGAGAGAGAGAGAGAGAGAGAGAGAGAGAGAGAGAGAGAGAGAGAGAGAGAGAGAGAGAGAGAGTAAAGAAGGGAAAGATACATAGAGAGAGAGAGAGAGAGAGAGAGAGAGAGTGTAAAGAAGGGAAAGAGAGAGAGAGAGAGAGAGAGAGAGAGAGAGTGTAAAGAAGGGAAAGATACATAGAGAGAGAGAGAGTGTAAAGAAGGGAAAGATACATAGAGAGAGAGAGAGTGTAAAGAAGGGAAAGATACATAGAGAGAGAGAGTGTAAAGAAGGGAAAGATACATAGAGAGAGAGAGAGTGTAAAGAAGGGAAAGATACATAGAGAGAGAGAGAGTGTAAAGAAGGGAAAGATACATAGAGAGAGAGAGAGTGTAAAGAAGGGAAAGATACATAGAGAGAGAGAGAGTGTAAAGAAGGGAAAGATACATAGAGAGAGAGAGTGTAAAGAAGGGAAAGATACATAGAGAGAGAGAGAGTGTAAAGAAGGGAAAGATACATAGAGAGAGAGAGAGTGTAAAGAAGGGAAAGATACATAGAGAGAGAGAGTGTAAAGAAGGGAAAGATACATAGAGAGAGAGAGAGTGTAAAGAAGGGAAAGATACATAGAGAGAGAGAGAGTGTAAAGAAGGGAAAGATACATAGAGAGAGAGAGAGTAAAGAAGGGAAAGATACATAGAGAGAGAGAGAGTGTAAAGAAGGGAAAGATACATAGAGAGAGAGAGTGTAAAGAAGGGAAAGATACATAGAGAGAGAGAGTGTAAAGAAGGGAAAGATACATAGAGAGAGAGAGAGTGTAAAGAAGGGAAAGATACATAGAGAGAGAGAGAGTGTAAAGAAGGGAAAGATACATAGAGAGAGAGAGAGTGTAAAGAAGGGAAAGATACATAGAGAGAGAGAGAGTGTAAAGAAGGGAAAGATACATAGAGAGAGAGAGAGTGTAAAGAAGGGAAAGATACATAGAGAGAGAGAGTGTAAAGAAGGGAAAGATACATAGAGAGAGAGAGTGTAAAGAAGGGAAAGATACATAGAGAGAGAGAGTGTAAAGAAGGGAAAGATACATAGAGAGAGAGAGTGTAAAGAAGGGAAAGATACATAGAGAGAGAGAGAGTGTAAAGAAGGGAAAGATACATAGAGAGAGAGAGAGTGTAAAGAAGGGAAAGATACATAGAGAGAGAGAGAGTGTAAAGAAGGGAAAGATACATAGAGAGAGAGAGAGTGTAAAGAAGGGAAAGATACATAGAGAGAGAGAGAGTGTAAAGAAGGGAAAGATACATAGAGAGAGAGAGTGTAAAGAAGGGAAAGATACATAGAGAGAGAGAGTGTAAAGAAGGGAAAGATACATAGAGAGAGAGAGAGTGTAAAGAAGGGAAAGATACATAGAGAGAGTGTAAAGAAGGGAAAGATACATAGAGAGAGAGAGAGTGTAAAGAAGGGAAAGATACATAGAGAGAGAGAGAATGAGAAAGGGGCAAGAGAAATACAGATAAAGATAAAGAGAGAACCAGAGAGAGGGGGAGTGGTCTAAAAGGGCAGAGGAATAAAAAGAAAATCAGGTAGAGAGAAAGAGAGAAGAGAACAGGGGCAGCGTTGAAAGTAGGATGAAACAGAGGAGTGAGGGGAGGTGAGGGGGTAGAGAGTTTAAGCTGCCTTGCTGGAAAGTCAATAGCAGCCAGCCGCCCGCTCCCTAGAATATCAATAGTGTCACCCCACCTCCACTCCCCTCTAGGGACTTCCACCGCACAACGGACAGATGATACATAATTATGAAATTGTGAGAGGAATTAGGAGAGAGGGATTTTACACACTAACCATGAACAGATAGAAAGCGACAACCCTCTTCTTATGAGGGTATAGTGGGCCAGGGTGTTAGGAACATAATGAATCATTAGTTGTGCTGTGTACTAATTGCAGTGTGAGTATGTGAATGTGTGTGTGTGTGTGTGCTTGCGTGTGCGTGCGTGCGGGTGTGTAAGTGTTATCCTATACGTGGGTTGAAAATGGCAGATTTTGTCATTGATAAGTGCTTAAATTGGAATGCAGTGTCTGTACAGTAACATGCTATACATGACGTCAGAGCTCAGGCTCTCCGCTTCACAGCACTGTATGGGCTTTGACTGTATGGGCTTTGACTGAATGGGCTTTGACTTGAGCACCGTGCGTGACAAGAAGATGCCCCCATCCCTCCTGCTAATTGGGCTACTTTTGCATAGTTGTTGATGTCTGAGCGAGGGAAATGCTGTAAATCGAAAGGAGTGGATGTGTTCTGAAAGATGAGACATTGATGATTAGAATAAATATCGCTTTGATGTCATACAAGTTCAAATGTGCACTTCACATTTCCATATTTGAAAACTCATGTCATGTACAGTATCAACATACAGTACAGTACCAGTCAAAAGTTTAGGCACAAGGGTTTTTCTTTATTTTTACTATTTTCTACATCGTAGAATAATAGTGAAGACAATGAAACTATGGAATAACACATATAGAATCATATAGTAACCAAAAAATTGTTCAACAAATCAAAATTAATTTTAGATTTTAGATTCTTAAAAGTATTAAATGTCCACAAATTAACTTTTAAGAAGGCACCCCAGTTAATTGAAATGCATTACAGGTGACTACCTCATGAAGCTGGTTGAGAGAATGCCAAGAGTGTGCAAAGCTGTCATCAAGGCAAAGGGAGGCTACTTTGAAGAATCTCAAATATAAAATATATTTATATTTGTTTAACACTTTTTTGGTTACTACATGATTCCATGTGTGTTATGTCATAGTTTTGATGTCTTTGATAAAAATGATACCCACCTGACCCAGATTGTGATTTATAATGGAATGTTTCTGGATTTTGTAAACAACAACAGTAATTATGTGATGGTGGGGATGCAAGGCTGTGTTCCAAACAAATAACTACACATGTGGTTGCTTCAGTTCCTCAATGGCAGAGTAAGAGAGCTCAAATAAGCACCTTATAATTGGCTCTTTCCTTGAGTCAAAACTGCATGGAAATGACTTAGGAACTGTGCACAGCTTGGAAATGACTTAGGAACTGTGCACAGTTTGGGAATGACTTAGGAACTGTGCACAGTTTGGGAATGACTTAGGAACTGTGCACAGTTTGGAAATGACTTAGGAACTGTGCACAGTTTGGACATGACTTAGGAACTGTGCAAAGTTTGGAAATGACTTAGGAACTGTGCACAGTTTGGAAATGACTTAGGAACTGTGCACAGTTTGGACATGACTTAGGAACTGTGCACAGTTTGGAGAGGTGTGTGGCCACTAGGAGACACAAGTTCGACCTCTCACTCAAACCCTTGTAATCGTTTTTTCTTATCTTGCACCTACTCCAGAATGTCATTGATTATTCATATTATGTTATTGCATGTATCCAGAGTATTTTCAGATTTCATTATTGACAATTGCTGTGAAAAATTACAGTAAACGTAAAATGCACATAAAATCAACAGTGTAATGTTTGGATTCAGTATTGTGTCAGGTGAACTGTTGTGACCTCACATTTCTTCATATTCTCCAAAATGTTCTCTTTCAATTGCTACCATGGTCATGCATATGCTTTTTTATAGTTCTTCTGTTAGAAACATTTAATTTTGGGCCTATCCATATAGGCCAATTTCCACAAGTGTAAGGGGTTAGGTTTACTCCCTGAATTGTCTGCCAACTCTGGCTTGTGTGTGTGGCTGTGTGTGGCTGTGGCTGTGTGTGTGTGTGTGTGTGTGTGTGTGTGTGTGTGTGTGTGTGTGTGTGTGTGTGTGTGTGTGTGTGTGTGTGTGTGTGTGTGTGTGTGTGTGTGTGTGTGTGTGTGTGTGTGTGTGTGTGTGTGTGTGTGTGTGTGTGTTAGTGGTTGAAAAAGTACCCAATTGTCATATTTGAGTAAAAGTAAAGATACCTTAATAGAAAATGACTCAAATAAAAGTAAATGTCACCCAGCAAAATACTACTTGAGTAAAAGTATTTGGTTTTAAATATACTTAAGTATCAAAAGTAAATGTAATTGCTAAAATATACCTAACTATCAAAAGTAAGAGTATAAATCATTTCACATTCCTTATATTTAGCAAACCAGACGGCACAATTTTCTTGTTTATTTAATTTACGGATAGCCAGGGGCATACTCCAACACTAAGACATAGGCAGTAGGGATGACCAGTGATGTTCTCTTGATAAATGTGCAAATTGGACCATTTTCCTGTCCTGCTAAGCATTCAAAATGTAACGAGTACTTTTGGGTGTCAGGGAAAATGTATGGAGTAAAACGTAAATTGTTTTATTTAGGGATGTAGTGGAGTAAAAGTAAAAGTTGTCAAAAAAATATATAAATAGTAAAGTAAAGTACAGATAGACCAAAAAACAACTTAAGTAGTACTTGAAAGTACTTCTACTTAACATGTCTGGGCTAGGGGGCAGTATTTTCACAGCCGGATGAAAAACGTACCCAATTTAAACAGGTTACTACTCTGGCCCAGAAACTAGAATATGCATATTATTAGTAGATTTGGATAGAAAACACTCTGAAGTTTCTAAAACGGTTTGAATGGTGTCTGTGAGTATAACAGAACTCATATGACAGGCAAAAACCTGAGAAAAAGTCAACCAGGAAGTGGAGGATCTGAGAATTGTAGTTCTTCTTTCTAGTCCCTTTCAAAACTACAGTATCTGTGGGGTTACGTTGCACTTCCTAAGGCTTCCATTGGCTGTCAAAAGCCTTCAGAAAGTTGTTTCAGCCTTCTCCTGTTACTGGGCAGATAATAGGAGCTCAGTTTCTGAGTGGACTGCCTGTGGACAAAGGGATTGGATATGCGCAGTCACACGAGCACGCCATTCCTTCTTTTTCTCCTTGAATGAATACGCTATTGTCCGTTTGGAATATTATCGCAATTTTACACTAAAAATACCATAAAGATTGATTTTAAACAGTGTTTGACATGCTTCTAAGTACGGTAATGGAACATTTTGACTTTTCGTCTCTGGTACCGCGCTCGCGCGTTATGCCTTTGGATAGTGCTCTGAACGCATGAACAAAACGGAGGTATTTGGACATAAATATGTATTATTTCGAACAAAAACAACATTTCTTGTGGAAGTAGCAGTCCTGGGAGTGCATTCTGACAAAGATCAGCAAAGGTAAGAGAATATTTCTAATACTAATTCTGAGTTTAGGTTGCCTCGAACTTGGCGGGTGTCTGTATAGCTCTCTGTGATGGCTGAGCTATGTACTCAGAATATTGAAAAATGTGCTTTCTCCGTAAAGCTATTTTAAAATCTGACAAAGCGGTTGCATCCAGGAGTAGTCTATCTATAATTCTTTAAATAATTGTTATATATTTTGTCAACGTTTATGATGAGTATTTTTGTAAATTGATGTGCACATTCACCGGCAGTTTTGGTGGGAATACATTTTCTGAACATCACACGCCAATGTAAAATTCTGTTTTTGGATATAAATATGAACTTTATCGAACAAAACATACATGTATTGTGTAACATAATGTCCTAGGAGTGTCATCTGATGAAGATCGTCAAAGGTTAGTGGTTCATTTAGCTGTGTTTTGGGTTTTATTGACACATGTCCTTGCTTGGAAAATGGCTGTGTGATTATTTTTGTTTATGTACTCTCCTAACATAATCTAATGTTTTGCTTTCGCTGTAAAGCCTTTTTGAAATCGGACAATGTGGTTACATCAAGGAGAAGTGTATCTTTAAAATAGTGTAAAATAGTTGTATGTTTGAGAAAGTTGAATTATGACATTTTGTTGTTTTTGAATTTGCCGCCCTGATATTTCACTGGCTGTGTCCCGCAGGTGGGTCCCACGTAGCCCATAGAAGTACTTTACACCACTGGTGTGGGCTACACACTGTACATGGTACCTCAACTTGTAACTGTTATCATAGCCTTTTCGTATATCTGTTGAATGTTGTCTGTTTTATATACCTCTGCTTTAACTTGTACACCAGTGTTCAAATGGAAAAGTTAATGCTGTTTGATTTAATGAAAAGATATTAGCAATAAAGTTTAGAGAATTAGTGTGGCCAGTAAAACAGTGGATTTCATCATCTGAGTCCAGATATTCTCTGTTATCTACCAGACTCCAGGTTGGCTGAATTGTCTGATATTCCCATTCACTTACTACAGGATGAGACCATGCATCATACTAACAGCATATAATGGGTTATACACATTTCTTAATCATATGGAATATGTGCACACAGAAACACTGAACAAAGGGGAAACATATGTGAATATATTATCATGTTGCCAATTGCTAATTATTTTATTTTATTTTGTCTCTTTTGTAAACCTGTTTTATCATTGGTTAATTCCAATGCATACTGACTGATTTGGGGCAAAGACAAATCCCCAAAATATGTGTTATTCCAACGGATGTATTTTGTGTTCACATTACTTATTCAAACCCTATCAATAGTGAATGAGAGTCCAATCACACACAGCCATGCTGAACTCAACATCATAGACAAAGCCAACCCCTCGAAACACAAACCTCTAAATCTTCATTGCACCTGAGGGGATAATTAATGAAGTATTTTAATTGAATGGAAACCTTGGGAGTCATTGAGAAAACCTCTGAAAGCAGCACTTTACTATATACAGGGGGAGTGAGTTTAGCCCAGCAGTGAGTGAAGGAGAGGTAGGATAGTATGTTAAATGAGCTGAGAAGACACTGACGCTCCCATCTGCCAGCTACTGTTCCCCTACCGCCCTGTTCCTCGTAGTAGTTTATCCCAGAAAGCATCTGGGTAGTACTGTCTGTCTTAATGTGGCATGTCATTACTGCATTATCTGCACACATGATTAGGGCATAGAGATGGGGGAGGAGAGGAGAAGAGGAGATGAGTAGAGGGGAAAGAGGAGGTAGGGAAGGAGTTGGGAACTCAGGAGTAGTGCTTTGTTGAGTTTGTTGAACGTTTTTAGACATGCGCCTTTGTGATGTTACCATTACATTATACTAAACTCATTTATCAATATTCCACCTGACATTGATACTACACTTGACATTGAGGAATAATGCAATGCTCCTCTTGTACTACATGCTGATTAAATAGGATTATGACTGTCAACCAATGCCTGCCAGGTAAGGCTGGGTGGTATACTGTATTTACCAAATGTAATTAGCTATACAGCCTGATAATACCAGTATATGGTGTAGAACCAAATCAGAATGTTGTTTGTGCAACAGTATCTTCTAAATCAGGTATTCACAAACGGGGGTACGGCAAATAAAAATGTGATTCAAATTTTTTTCTTTAACCTGTTGGGGCTCGGGGGCAGTATTGAGAAATTTTGAAAAAAATATGTGCCCATTTTTAACTGCCTCCTACACCAACTCAGAAGCTAGGATATGCATATTATTAACACATTCGGATAGAAAACACTCTGAATTTTCTAAAACAGTTTGAATGGTGTCTGTAAGTATAACAAAACTCATATTGCAGGCAAAAACCTGTGAAAAATAGATTTAAAAAAATGTGAATTTTGTGACTGTACTATTTAGTGTCATTGTTTTATAGATACCATAGTGAGAAAGGATTCATTTCGCAACACCTACGGCTTCCACTAGATGTCAACGATCTTTATAAAGTTGTTTGAAGCGTCTATGATAAACAGAGAGCAAATTAGAATGCAGGGAAGTTGACATGTCATCACTTCATTTTTTTGCAACAAGCGGTTCTGTGAAAATTGAATTTAATCAGAAGCCACTGCCAGATTTCTGGATTGGGCTGTGCTCAGAGTTACTTGCCTTGGCAAATTGCGCTGTTAAGACACTGATGCACTTTGCAACCAAGTACCTATGTGAGAGTGGATTCTCGGCCCTCACTAGCATGAAAACTAAATACAGTCACAGACTGTGTGTGGAAAATGATTTAAAACTGAGACTCTCTCCAGTACAACCCAACATTGCAGAGTTATGTGTATCCTTTCAAGCACACCCTTCTCATTAACCTGTGGTGAGTTATTCACAATGTTTGATGAACAAATAAGGTTTTAAATGTAAGATGGCTAAATAAAGAGCAGAATTATTGATTATTATTATATTATTATTTGTACCCTGGTCCTATAAGAGCTCTTTGTCACTTCCCCCGAGCCGTGTTGTGACAAAAACTCACACTCATTCTTATGTTAAATAAATGTATCGTATAGCGTGTGTGTGTGGCAGGCTTACAATGATGGCAAAAAACAATATTTGAGAGTGCGCTGACCCTGGTGCTATAGGGGGTACGCAGCTGGCGGTTGAACGTTTGAAGGGGTACGGGATTATAAAAAGTTTGGGAATCACTGTTCTAAATCAAAGAGGAATACTAGAAGTGTGAATATGTTAGCTACATGATGTAGCTTAGAGAAAACATGACATGTAGCCAAAGATTATAGGGTTCCCTAGGAAACGCTTATCAACACTCTGGTTCCTACCCTGTCATAATAACTCCTCTCTGGCATTTTCATTCATTGTCAAGTCCAACAACACTGTATTCAAAGTGCCCAGTATTATATTCTAGCTATAGAATTAGAATAATCGTTCAATTTCCATGATAGAACAGTTATGAACAGTTCACCAATGTGTTTTGCTCTAAATCGCAACTCAAATCGCAAATTGCAACATTTGGTTAGAAATAAGGCCTAGGTTGTTTTCCCATATTGTGCAGCCCTACGTGGCAGTGTGGACATTATCGCAAATAATATTTGGTTGAAGTTGAATTGTACAGTATAAAACAATCAGAATGGAGAAAGACCCATTGAAATCACTTATAATTTATGTGTTGCCACTCTAGGGTCACACCACTCAAAAAGCAAGTTCATAGATTTTATTATTCAATAACATGAAATACCATGAAATACTGTCATACCGTAATTTTTTTGTATACGGTGATATAATATTTTGGCCCAGCCCTACTGCTCTCATTAAGAGAACCCCATTCAGCTGACTGGATATAATCACATCAAGAGCTTCACTGACTAGGAGGTTGTTGCAGCTTTGGGTGATGTCATACAGAACAGACAGTTCTATTAAATAATAGGTAGAATACGAAAGGAGAACACTATAATCAATTAAGTGTATGGGTAAAGGTACATGTTCTGTACTATGCTCTCAGAAGGAGTTCTGTAACAAGACACACTCCAAACAACACAAACACTTCTCTCTGCTGGCCAGGCTAACTGATAATTGCATTAGCTAGTGAAGGTCTAAGTGTTTTCTGCTAGGTTAATGCTAATGTTATCCAGCCATCTCAGACAGCAGACACTCTAATAGCTTTTATGTCCCTGATTATTCAACAGGGGGACAAACACACACACACACACACTTATAAGCAATGTATCTTCAGTCAGAGGCTGTTTCTTCTGAAATAACCTCAACCAAAGAACAAAAACAATTTGAAACCTGATCTGTCATCTGATTGACACACACACACACACACACACACACACACACCCCCCCCCCCCCCAAACCCTCTTTTTACGCTGCTGCTACTCTCTGTTTATCATATATGCATAGTCACTTTAACTATACATTCATGTACATACTACCTCAATTGGACTGACCAACCAGTGCTCCCGCACATTGGCTAACCAGGCAATCTGCACTAACCCTAGCTCCTAACCCTATCCCTTAGCCTGTTATGGCTAGGGGGCAGTATTTTCACGGCTGGATAAAAAACATACCCGATTTAATCTGGTTACCACTCCTACCCAGTAGCTAGAATATGCATATACTTATTACATATGGATAGAAAACACTCCAAAGTTTCTAAAACTGTTTGAATGGTGTCTGTGAGTATAACAGAACTCATTTGGCAGGCAAAAACCTGACAAGGTTTCAGGCAGGAAGTGGCCTGTCTGACAAGGTGTCGTTCTTCTTGTCTCTGTTTATTGAAGAGTGAGGATCTTAGCTGTCCCGTGACACTTCCTACGGCTGCCATAGGGTCTCAGAAGGCGGCAAAAAGCTGAATCGTGGCTTTGCAGGCTCTGGCTGAAAAAAAGTAGCGCGTTTGGGTAGTGGCTGGTTACAGTACTGTGAGACTCAGGCTCGTGCCCGCGTCGACTGAAAGCTTTGTTTACTTTCCTCAGTTTAGCTAAAAGGAGATTCCCGGTCGGAATATTATCGCTTTTTTACGAGAAAAATGGCATAAAAATGGGTTTTAAACAGCGGTTGACATGCTTCGAAGTACGGTAATGGAATATTTTGTCACGAATTGCGCCATGCGCAAGACCCTGATTTACCATTTCAGATAGTGTCTGGGACGCACGAACAAAACGCCGCTATTCGGATATAACGATGGATTATTTTGGACCAAACCAACATTTGTTATTGAAGTAGCAGTCCTGGGAGTGCATTCTGACGAAGACAACAAAAGGTAATGAAACTTTTATAATAGTAAAGCTGATATTGGTGAGTGCTAAACTTGCCGGGTGTCTAAATAGCTAGCCCGTGATGCCTGGGCTATGTACTTAGAATATTGCAAAATGTGCTTTCACCAAAAAGCTATTTTAAAATCGGACATATCGAGTGCATAGAGGAGGTCTGTATCTATAATTCTTAAAATAATTGTTATGCTTTTTGTGAACGTTTATCGTGAGTAATTTAGTAAAATGTTAGCGAATTCCCCGGAAGTTTGCGGGGGGTATGCTAGTTCTGAACGTCACATGCTAATGTAAAAAGCTGGTTTTTGATATAAATATGAACTTGATTGAACAAAACATGCATGTATTGTATAACATAATGTCCTAGGGTTGTCATCTGATGAAGATCATCAAAGGTTATTGTTGCATTTAGCTGTCTTCTGGGTTTATGTGACATTATATGCTAGCTTAAAAAATGGGTGTCTGATTATTTCTGGCTTGGTACTCTGCTGACATAATCTAATGTTTTGCTTTCGTTGTAAAGCCTTTTTGAAATCGGACAGTGTGGTTAGATAAAGGAGAGTCTTATCTTTAAAATGCTGTGAAATAGTCATATGTTTGAAAAATTGAAGTTTTTGTATTTTAGAGGAGTTTGTATTTAGCGCCACGCCCATCATTGGATATTGGAGCAGGTGTTCCGCTAGCGGAACGTCTAGATGTAAGAGGTTTTAATGTAATTCTAACCCTAAACCCCCTAGAAATAGAATTTGACCTTTTGAGGACTAAGAAAATGTTTTGTTTGTTTACTATTCTTGTGGGGACTTCTTGTCTCCACAATAATAGTTAAACACATCCACGCACGCACGCACACACTCATGCACGCACTCATGCACACACTCATGCACGCACGCACACAGGAGGACAAGCCACTTTATCTGTTAATCTACTGTCTATCTACTCTGCTCCTCACTGGTTACAAATATAGCTATTATACCCTCCATTTTACAGTTAACACATACTGGAGTGTCTCCGGCTCTTGACACACAAGAGCACCGAAGAGTGGCACATTGGCAAACAGTTCAATATGCCATGCTGCCTCCATCTTGATTTTGATTGCTGATTCTAATGATTGGTCCGGGTCTGTGTCTCTGGATGTGCCTCAAATGGCACCCTTAGGGACCCTGGTCAAGAGTAGTGCACTACATAGTGCATAGGGGGCCATTTGGGACATAGCCTCTGCCTCCACACAGTCAGGTTGTTTTCCTTTCAGCTGCCAGGTCATTAGAGCTCCTCCAATACTCTGTCTGTCCTCCCACTAGGGAAAGACTGGTTCTGGTTCCTCTCTCTCTCCCTCCCTCTCTCCCGCTCCATCTGTCCTCCCACCATGGAGAGCATTGTGGCTAACGCTAGCTGCTGGCTCTTTGCGTAACATGCATACGTCTGTCTCTGTCGATTTCGTTATGTCTGTCTCTAACTCTACCTTCTAGTCCAGTTTGAACAGAGACTTCAAAGAGAAAATTATTTCACAAAAACTACATGGTGACATATTGAGAACACATGTTCTGGCCTGTTGTACAACTGGAACTCTGTCTGCATCCCAAATTACAACCTATTCCCTTTATAGTGCACTATTTTTGACTAGGGCCCATAGGGCTCTGATCAAAAGTAGTGCACTATATGGGGAATAGGGTGCCATTTTGGACACAACATATGTTTACAGATTAAGAGGTGGAAGCAGGTTTTTTCCCCTGACACCCCTCTCTGGGTATAATCCTCTATTATTAATACATGCATTTCAATGAGGCAGGCGGTCGGTCGTCAACAGGATAAATACATTACTTATGGAAATCCTTAGCGACAATATTAGGTATGAAGTGTTACATAACCCACGATGCCTGAACTCACCACCCCCCCCCCACCCCCCCCCTCAAAGGACTCCTCCACACAACACCCCCCTTTCACACCATCCCTCCCATCCTCCATGGCCCCATTCACTCCATCACTCTCCCTACCTTCTCCTCGTCCTCAACACACCTCTACACAGAGCCACAGGAAAACATTGCTACTCTAACCGTGTGTGTTACTCCTCAACGGTGTAGTTCATTGAGGTAATTTAAGCAAGCCTACAGGACACTGCTCCTATCTAACCGTGTGTGTTACTCCTCAACGGTGTAGTTCATTGAGGTAATTTAAGCAAGCCTACAGGACACTGCTCCTATCTAACCGTGTGTGTTACTCCTCAACGGTGTAGTTCATTGAGGTAATTTAAGCAAGCCTACAGGACACTGCTCCTATCTAACCGTGTGTGTTACTCCTCAACGGTGTAGTTCATTGAGGTAATTTAAGCAAGCCTACAGGACACTGCTCCTATCTAACCGTGTGTGTTACTCCTCAACGGTGTAGTTCATTGAGGTAATTTAAGCAAGCCTACAGGACACTGCTCCTATCTAACCGTGTGTGTTACTCCTCAACGGTGTAGTTCATTGAGGTAATTTAAGCAAGCCTACAGGACACTGCTCCTATCTAACCGTGTGTGTTACTCCTCAACGGTGTAGTTCATTGAGGTAATTTAAGCAAGCCTACAGGACACTGCTCCTATCTAACCGTGTGTGTTACTCCTCAACGGTGTAGTTCATTGAGGTAATTTAAGCAAGCCTACAGGACACTGCTCCTATCTAACCGTGTGTGTGGGCATCACTCCTCATCAGTGTCACTGTAGAAACTGTAGGATTCTATGACATATTAGTGATGCTCAGGACAGTGTGGTTTACTGTAGTAATATAGTCATGATAATGAGCAGCAGTCTTACCTTCACATTGTCTGGATGCAGTCCTCCTGGGTGCCTGTCCATGTACTGGCACAGGTCTGTGTGCTGTCAGGGAGAAAGAGAGGACCGTTAGATTACAATATGTCTAAATAAAGACACATAAAAATCATAAAAACAGATGCATTGCAATTACCCAAAAATAAGTCAATATGAAAAATGAAGTAAAAATGCATTTGTATAAATGTATTGATGCTGTTCAGTATTTTATGGTATTCATTTCAACCGTAAAAGCAGCAGAGAGAGGTTTTTGGCAGTGAGAATATTTGCTTTTTGTTAATTGTGTTGCTAGTCTTGAATGTACCTTGGTCGGAATGTGAGCTTGGTTTGAGGATGGAAAAATCAGCTAATGGAAAAAAGTTATTGGCTTTCATAGCTTTCCCCTTGCTATTCAAAGCAACTCTGACCTACTGTCATCCGTCCATGATAAAATATCAGTAAGGCGCCAGGCTGGAGACACAAACTCAATCATTGAATTGCAGCAGACGTCACTTGCAACATTTATTTTCTTCCCCAGCCTGTCTCCCCTGTCTGCGGATGAATGATATCCGGTCTATATCAACAGAATGATCCACAGAGGATACCTTTGGTACAAATCCCTTAATGTGATTGTGTGGAGGGATGAAATTGGGAGTGACACCGTCTGTATGTCTTTAGGTGCTATATGTAAGCAGAGTCGTCTGTCTGTCTGGAGAAAAGACGAATTACCCTGATCTGCACTTCACTGATTTATTCTGCCAGCAGACCCGGGGCACACACACACGGACACAGACACCACAGCTCATGGGGCTGGGTGATATTTGCGTACCCCCGCTGCTCCTCACACCATCAGATATAAATGTGTTTCCTTTCATGAATAATTCAACCAGACGCTCAAACAAGCTTCAGCCATGCCTGTCCACCTTACTCAAAACCTGCCCTCCCTCCCTCCCTCCCTCCCTCCCTCCCTCCCTCCCTCCCTCCCTCCCTCCCTCCCTCCCTCCCTCCCTCCCTCCGTCCTCTCTCTCTATCTGTCTTTCCCTCTCTCCATATCTTTCTCCCCCCCACTTTCTCTCCATTTCTTCTCTCTCCCTCTCTCCACCTCGGTCCCGCTCGCTCCCTGTCAATTGTCATTACCTGCTAAATGAGGAAAATGAATTGATTTGGCTTGGTGTGGAGCCTTCTGTATATGAAAGAGTCTGGAATTACAGGTCTGAACACAGCAGAATAGAACAGCATGAAACTGGCTGCGCTGCAAATAAAAGTTAGCCAGAACACCAAAGTCTCCACACCAACGACAACACACAGATCCAGTGTTGCATTACCCATTTCTGTGAAACATACGCTATCCACTCTGTCTGTTCAACATTCACAGTAAGAGAAGGGTGTTCTGTCATAATAAAGGCTATGGAGACAGATCCTTGTCAACCGTGTCCACTTACAGACAGCATCTACTTCATGAATATATATACTTGGATTGGTTAGCTCTTATATTTGCACATGGAGCAGAGAAACAGCACTGAAAGACCTCCACAACCCCTCTATCCAAACTGACCTCTGTTCTCCAGGTAATCAAAACGTACACTTTAAGGCCAGAGAGCATCCTCATTAGAATCCCTACAACCAGCTACAGACTGCCCAGTGCCTGGTTCTGTCATCTCTCAGAGGATCTGGTCAGAATGTATTACCAGGAGCAGATGTTCCCACTGACCCTGCTGAACCATGCTGTTTCCGACCAACAGGGGGCCTCACACTAGACTAGCGTACATACAGTACGGTATCAGAGCTGGCTCTTGATCTGATGCACCAGGCCACATAGCACACAGCACGGATGAAAACAAACATGGACCGGGACTATTTAGAAAGATGACTAAGGTTATTCTGAGAGACGGCTGGGTCTTGTTTTGCATATCAACATCAAAGAGGTTGAGCTATTTAGATACAGTATATGGTCTATTGGAGTAATGCTGAGCAGAGACTTTACTACTCCTAGAGGTTGGAGGAGATTGGTATTCTGGCTGGTTTGAACTTATCAATGGATGTTATCCATATGCATATATGTCAGCAGTAACAACAGGCCACACTACTCCACAGGAGAGAGAGGGAACTCCTGCTGCTATTGCTGTCCACAGCATGTGTGTGCGGGTGTGTGTGTGTGTGTGTCTGCGTACATGTGTGTGTATGTGTGTGTGCATGTGTACATGCGTGTGTACGTGTGTGTACAGTATGTGTGCTATGAAAACCTACAGAAACAGCAACCCTCAATTAAAATGTTCCCCCATGATGCCAGGGCTGGGTTCAAAGCTGGGCCTGAGGCTGCCATGCCACTCGTGGTTAGGCCACCATTCTATGGCACTCGGATCACTGTTTCTGTTCAAAGCCTGGAGGAAAATATCCCAGGCTTGGGTTCTGTTTTTAACAGGCAAGACTAAACATTACTAAACCTTCAACCATCTTATAAACAAAGAATATGTGTGTAGAACTAGCCAGAGCGCATGTCTCTTTGGACTGGGATTAAATAAGTCAATGTCAATAACTGAAGAGTGAGAGGTCAAATGAATCAAACCATAAAACAAGTTAGTTATTCTATTTCTACAATGAAAGTGTGGCTTTTTGAAATTCCTCTTAAAATACATTTTACACAAATCAAATATCTTGATCCTCTACTGCTGACTCACATATCCAGTTGGCGCTGTAACACTCACCACATACTCATAAACCTGTACTGAGCTAGCCCTGTAACCTGATGTACTACAGTACCCATGATGCTCTGTGCAACATATCCAGATGGCTCTCTGACACTCACCACATACTCAAAGACCAGCGTCAGGGTTTCCTTGGTGTGGATGATGTCATGGAGCAGCACGATGTTGGAGTGCTTCAGACCTTTCAGAAGAGATGCTAGGAAAAACACAGGATACAGTATTATTATCATGATGAAGCAGTTACATGCAAAACTACTATCAGTATTACCATTTATTTACAATATGATAAAGAAAATACAATAGAAGAAAGCCCAATATAAAAGAATATAATAGAATATAGCCTAATAGAATAGAACGTAGCCTAATTGAATAGAATATAGCCTAATATAATAGAATAGAATATAGCCTAATATAATAGAATAGTATAAAGCCTAATATAAAATAATATAATATAGCCTAATAGAATATAATATAACCTAATATAATAGAATAGAATATAGCCTAATATAATAGAATAGTATAAAGCCTAATATAAAATAATATAATAAAATATAGCCTAATATAATAGAATAGAATATAGCCTAATAGAATAGAATATAGCCTAATATAATAGAAAATAACATAGCCTAATATAATATAACCTAATAGAATAGAATATAATATAGCCTAATAGAATATAATATAATATAGCCTAATATAATATAATATAGCCTAATAGAATATAATATAATATAGCCTAATATAATATAATATAGCCTAATAGAATATAATATAGCCTAATATAATAGAATAGTATAAAGCCTAATATAAAATAATATAATAGAATATAGCCTAATAGAATATAATAGAATAGAATATAGCCTAATAGAATATAATATAATAGAATATAGACTAATAGAATAGAATATAATAGAATATAGCCTAATAGAATATAATATAATAGAATATAGCCTAATAGAATATAATATAGCATAATAGAATAGTGGATGGTAATAGTAATAGTCAGTAGTACGATTTAGAATAGAACAGAACATAAAGGATTAGAAAATAATAGAATGGAATGGAACAGAAAATAAAATACAATTATATAATAATTACTACCAGAGACACTTCAACTACATCTATGGCAATCATAGATCGCACTGGAGTCAATGTAGTTATGGTGAAATAGTTATATAACTGGTTTCAGTTTGCCACCAACTTTTTGAGAGTAGAAACTTTGAGAGAGAGAGAGAGAGAGAGAGAGAGAGAGAGAGAGAGAGAGAGAGAGAGAGAGCGAGATAGAGAGAGAGCGAGAGATAGAGAGAGAGATCGAGCGAGTAGGAGAGAGAGAGAGAGAGTAACGAGAGAAAGCCAAAGCCTTGGGGAGGGACCATCACTTCCATTATTTGGGAGGCAAAGCTCTGTGTCTATTGTGTCAGCTTGCGGGCCGGGTGTGAACAGAGCAATTAGTGGTAATAGTCAGCGTCGCTCTAAACCCTCGCTGGAGGAGCCGTGCTGCGCTGTTTCAACTGGCGGCTACGGAGGGAGGGAACACTTCACACAACGCCTTTTCATGTGTTTGAAAGATGTGATCTGAGGCACTTCGGCTCCACCTCTCCCTCCACCCATTACTGAGGAGACACAATCACCACAGCTGGGCCAAACAAACAGTTGTCAGAAATCTTATCTCGTTAAGAGCTAAACAACACAGGGAACGGTTTCATTTAGAACAGAGAGCGGCAGCGGCATATTAAGTGTGTTTTTATTATGAGAAACCTAAATGGGATTTTCAGACTGTTGCGAATGTGATTAATTTAGCAAACAACAATTCTGTTTCAAGGGCACAGGGAGAGAGAGAACCTATGGCGTCCTGATCTGCAGAGCAGAGCACACAGCACAGAGCCATTGTGCATTAACACTTAAAGCACTGAAACCCCTGAAGATCAAAGGGAATGCTCCTCTCATGCATATCTGTCCTAGTGGTACAGACACGAGCTACCTCAAAGGCTGCTTCACCAATTTAGGTAAAGATCTATACAGTCTATGCACCAGGCTCTCCCTCCCTCCCTCCTGACACACAGAGACTGACTGTGTTGGTAATGTTATTGTGTGTGCCCATGCACACACACGTATGCCTAGATACATGCACGGATGAGCACACGTATGCAAGCACGCATGCACTCATACACAAACACACACCTGGGTCCTCTCTCAGGGGTGTAGGTATTGCTTTCAACACCGCACTGTAATTCTGTCCACGTTTCCACTCTGGGAGCATCTCGGCCCAGTAATCGCTGAATTAGTTAAATTTCAAAGTGCTTTTCTGATCCGCTCACCGGGGGAGAGAAGGATGGGGAGGAAGGGAGGGAGGGGTGGGGATGAGGCGATGTGAAGAGGGGCTGGTGCATGGCTCTCAGCTCAGTTCATCAGCCCAGGATCCCACAGATCAAACAGCCAGAATCCTTTTCTCATCTAAATGAAGCAAGGTTCCAGCCCAGCCAGGCCCAGCTCTTCCTGTGGAGGTGAGTCTGCCACACATTTCTCACACCCACCCTCACATTCAGGAACCTCCAAGCCTTCTAGCCACTCAGCTCCAGTTAGCCAGAACACCAAAGACTGCTAGCCGGCCTTCACACAACTTGACCTGCTGTGACACACGGCCAGGGACCAGGAGAAAGCACCTCATGGCAAGAACATCCCTCTGAAGTGATTCAGCCCAGTGCCATGACGGAACGCTATGCAGACGAATAAGGTAGACATGGCCCATGGGATGGGTTTTTGGTTTTCATAAGGCTGAAACTCAAGTCAGATCCTTATCTAACTAACACCAGGGGCAGTTTATAATTGGGCTGTGCTTGTTAAGGCTTCAGATTTGGCTTTTCTAGATGAGACATTTTTTGTTCGAGACGTTAGCTCCCCTCTCTCTGACAACCCTCTGAACTAACAGTCACCATTACACAAACAGAAGTCCACTTAACCCAAGTACCTAGAATAACAACACTTAACGTTATCTTCAAACTCTTAAATTCCAATTAAAGTGAACTCTACAGTATTTAGACTTTACAGGAGCCTAATCCTAATGTAACCCTTCTAGGTGTGACAGAGACCGACCTTCTCTGATGGCGGTGAATGGTGTCCCCTCCTCCTCCTGCAGACGAATCACTTTCAGGGCTACCAGCTTGCCGTTCACCCTGGCAACAAGAAGATAAGGCACCCCAACACGTTACACTTCATCTCATGAAAAAAGGACTCAAGAATGAGGCAGGCAGTGAATGGAGAGAATGGTAGATTTCTGTAAGTCAATGAAATGCAATTTAGGAGCACTGGACTGAGACTTAGTAGAAGACCAGAAGATTAAATAAAATGAACCTCACCAATCAAATCCATTGTAGTGAAGAAAAACACATACAAGGTAACTTCATTACAGTGAGAAATTACCTCAATACATTTCAATCTATTTACAGCTATGACATTTTCATTTGCTACATTTTAATTATCAGAACCTGGGCAATTGTACCGCTCTGCACGAACAGGAAAAAAGGAAAATAACAAAACAATAACTCTTAAACAATCATTAAATAATTCCATTCCAAAGTGATTTAATAAAACAAATTGTATTTCATGGTTGGGAAGTGCAGATCTTTTATTAGTGTAATATAAAAAATAAATGAATATGGAATATGGCCAGTAATTGTTATTACCCTTAACCACTTTACTGCTTCATGATTACAAGCAGTTATGTGCATATCAATTGGTCATATACAGTTATGTAGGAAACGCGGAACATTCAGTGCAGTCAAAAACATGATTTTCCTGTGTTTTATATATATTTCCACACTTTAAGGTTGGAATAATACTATGAAATTGTGAAAATTATTATAATGCCCTTTTAGTGTAAGAGCTGTTTGAAAAGACCACATGAAATTTCAGTCTGTTTTGGTGGGATGGAGTTTTGGCCTGCTTGGTGACATCATCAGAGTGTAAATGTGTAAACCAATAAGAAAGAGAGTTCCAAACGTTTCCCTTCCCCACTCAGACCACTCCCAGACAGTTCTAGCAAAATTCTTGCTTGAGAAATGGCGCTTTGCTAAGAAGCAATTTTTTTAAACTATTTTAATTGAAAACAATCACATTAAGGTTTTTCATTGTTGCCCAAAAGATATTTGATAATAACAGCTGCATTGGACCATTATATTAATATTGTTTTGGCACTCACTTGCTTTTCCCTTTGTAAACAGTAGCGTATGAGCCTTCTCCCAGTTTCTCAAGCTTCTCATAGGAATCAGCCTTTCCGAACTTGGGGCTTGTGGGCTGAAACAGAGAGAGAGAATATAATTCAGGAAAAGAGACACCAGTTACGGTAGAGAGGGCTCAGTTTGGGTGTATTAAGCGAGAGAGCAGTCATAGGGGCGATCTATATCTGTGTAGATGATGGAAGAGCCACAGCACTTGGGAGTTTGGCTGATGTAACGGCATTGATACCAAACAATAATGTTAACCCTAAGAAGGCTACTATACGTGCTATTTCACAAGGAGGGACATGGTACAGTAGATGTTGTGGTTTGGGTCAAGAGGCCTAAAGACAACAACACCAGATCCACTCTGTAACACCAGGCACTTGTGAACCTGCTGGCACACGGCCATGTAGAAAAATGGCACGGTCTGTTTCACTGGTTTCTACTCTGGATGATGGAAAGCTTTCAGTCATCCAGGAAATGGGTTGTGTAGGATTTCACACACAGAGACTGTAATAAAGGTCTGGAGGAAATATCACTGCTGCAGCTAGCAGGACCGAACACGATTGAAAGAAGAAAAAATAGTATGGGCTTCGTTTATCTCAGAAGATCTCAGAGTATAGTGCTTTTAAGCCACTTCAGACCCAAATTCCACACTTCTCTAACTCATTTTCATATTTCTGGAGTTCATTGGTAAGATAACAGTACAGAAGGTGTACGCTTTGCAGGTACAACCATTTTATTAAATGAGTTTTGGCTGCATGGTATTGACAATAAACTGTTGAATGAAAATATGATGGGACCTATCAATGTTTGAATGAAGATTGTACCTGTCCTATCATTGGAAAACAGCAGGTAGGTCCTATAGAGGTGGAACAAATCCTGTCCGTGTCATGTTTCTCTCTAAGTGCTCCGTGGGGATCATGATGGATCATGGAGGATCATGGGACGGTGACAGAGGTGACACCAGTCAGATGAATTAAGGCCACCGAAGGCAGACCTGCCTCTCAAGAGAAGACAGGCTATATGCACACTGCCCACAAAATGAGGTGGAAACTGAGCTGCACTTCCTAACCTTCTGCCAAATGTATGACCATATTAGAGAGACATATTTCCATGTGATTACACAGACCCACAAAGAATTCTAAAACAAATCCAATTTTGATAAACTCTCATATCAATTGGGTTTAATAACACAGTGTGCAATCACACCTGGCCAGGGTAACAGGAGAACAGAGGATACAACCAGCTACTGGATCACACTTGGCCGGGGTAACAGGAGAACAGAGGATGCAACAAGCTACTGGATCACACCTGGCCAGGGTAACAGGAGAACAGAGGATACAACCAGCTACTGGATCACACCTGGCCGGGGTAACAGGAGAACAGAGGATACAACCAGCTACTGGATCACACCTGGCCAGGGTAACAGGAGAACAGAGGACACAACCAGCTACTGGATCACACCTGGCCGGGGTAACAGGAGAACAGAGGATACAACCAGCTACTGGATCACACCTGGCCGGGGTAACAGGAGAACAGAGGACACAACCAGCTACTGGATCACACCTGGCCGGGGTAACAGGAGAACAGAGGATACAACCAGCAACTGGATCACACCTGGCCAGGGTAACAGGAGAACAGAGGATACAACAAGCTACCGGATCGGATTCATAATAGTGGGTCATGTTTACGGCCTGTTCAATTTGTTCCACTCTTACTAATGTTACAGACCCACTTATCAATGATTTACAGACGGGGACAGTAAAGGAAATAGAAGAGAGAGAGAGAGAGAGAGAGAGAAACAGAAACAGAGAGACAGACAGAGACAGAGAGAAACCGAAACAGAGAGAGAGACAGAGACAGAGAAAGAGCAAGAGAGAGAGACAGAGAGAATTAACACTCATGCATTCGTCTTGAACTCTTCACGGAAATGGAGCGATAAAAACCCATTACCTATAACACACTGCAGCTGACATTTCAGCTTCCTCCAAAATCTCTCTCTATCTCAGACAATCAGGCCCAAAATGAACTCAACTAGAAAATCTCAACCTCCATCAGCAACTCTTCTCTGGAGGAAACTGTGTGTGTGTGTGTGTGTGTGTGTGTGTGTGTGCGTCCGTGCGTGCGTGCGTGCGTCCGGGTGTCATCAAGACCCTAGACTTTCTCTTACATTCCATTATTTTCTTTAAGAATAACTGAAAAGAACAAGGACTGACAGCAATGTAACCTGTTAAGGACCTGTCTGTCCTTTCAGTGATATAGCATTTCAGCCCTGTTGGCAGACAGACATAAAATATATCTGCTATCTCTTACTGTTGTCAGACTTTAAATACAGGGGCTTCTAGAGGTTAACGTCAGGCTGCTGTAATGTCTCTGTTTTATCATTTAAAGAGCGAGTGGACCAGACGAGAGCTCGGGGAAAGCTCCAACACATTCCAGACAATCCCTGGGGAATAACTCAGTTCTCCCGTCATCACTGTCTTTCTCTGGGCGGTGTGGGCACACACGCTCACACAAGCACACACGCATGTACGTGCACATACACTCACATGCATGCAAAAAAGCACACAAGCACACACGCAAACATGCACTCACAGCTTTTAGCAGTGTCTTCTTCCCTCTGGTTGCTATCTAGTCATCTCCTGCTGCCACACTAATAAGTCCATGCGGAATTTCTAAGGGTTTTATAAACAAAGAAATTATCCTGGGAGACAACAGGATGTGAGTGAAACCCAGCTGGACTGGCTGCAGGCAGCTCACACATCTCAACCTATTACAGGTCAAATACAGGGCTGTTAAAGGCCACTGTAGGGTCTGGTAGGACTCAAATGGGCCAACAACGGGATTTGCTGCAACACGGAATCTGCTGCAACACGGAATCTGCTGCAACACAAACACACTCAGTTAGTGTCTGTTATATAGTACAGGGAGTAGGTCCTGATCCAGGACCAGATATATCCCCAAAGATACCCCCAACAAACACAGGGTAGTTTATTCAGCCAACAGCCTGGTGAGCCAACACAAACACACACTCAGGATGGCTCTCCAGTGGATTGTTGGCCTGATGGTTTAGCTGTACACAGGTTGATTATTAGAGAAATGGAGGTCAGGGTTAAGGGTGAGACACGTCACTAGCCTGATTGGCTGAGAGCCTGCTACCTGGCCGGATACCCACACTTAACTTCCCCACCAGTTAACAAGGAATTGGATGTCTCTGGGTAAGGTGGGGGTCCTATGGGGCTACAGTTCAGCTTAGCCTCTCTCTCTCTCCCTCATTTCAATTTCTCTCTCTCTCCCTCTGTCTCCTCCTCCAGGCTAAGTACCCCTTGTACTGTACATCTCATGCATTTTGCATGTCCATGAATGTTCAACCAAATGGATTCTATCTGGGGTTCTCTCTTTCAACCTTTTATTTTCTATCTGTTTCTAGCCTTTGTCCCCTTCCCCCTCTCTCTGTCCTCTCTCTCTGTCCTCTGGTGGTGGATGGTACATACCTCAGGTCTCTTCCTGCCTACCCCATGCTGGTACAGTACTGTGAGCTAAAGACCCTACTGAAGTTATTTGACATTAACCATTTAATGTTCTACAACAAGAGTGCAGAGCTCTGGTCCTCAAGGGCAGCAGGGGCAGCGTACACCAGGTGTTTGTCCTTGGCTTTTAATTAGACATTCATTACAATCTGTTGAGCCAGGTGTGTGGACCCTCTGGCCAGTCTGTAGCATTAACTGGTTGATTACATGTCAGGGAGAGAGGGCTGAAACCTAACAGCAGGACTGTGGTCCGTGAGGACTGTAGCTCCGAGCTGTGCACCCATGCACTATTGGAAATACTAGAACATCACTGGAATATAAGTGGTTCGGCATGAAATGCTGATAAAATAAGAGAAGTAGGCAGGGAAAGATGGCTGATCGCTCCAGTAGCCTAAGCAATAGGACCATTACATATACATTACATTACACTTACATCAATTTACATTGTTAGATGTGTTGTGGCCCAAACAAATCATACTGAAAAATTACAAACAAATTACAGAAATGCCAAAAGACAATCAGTCAAGAATAATATAATAGTTATTACATCTTATTATGTGTGCACAATAATAATAATTGAGCTAAATGAAAATACATTGAGGACACAATTTGAAACATGTCTAATCTACATGATTAAGCAATACAGGTCTTCTGGTAACAACATTCAATTAGCCACCAAATGGAAATGACATTCTGGTTAGCTTGTTTTCTCATTTTCAGATCATCAATCTTAACCTAATGTAGCAGGCGTAAAGGAAACGCCTGAGGGACGTCGGATGAAAACGGAAGCATCCGTTTTGAGGCTTCGCCTCTTCTCTGCTTTTCCCCTGAAAGCCGGATGATTCCGGTGACACCCACCCGGATGCACCCTCACATCCATCTAAATCTAGTTTTAAATGGCAAAACAAAACACTTGCAAATACAGAATACAATCTGAGTTTCGATTATGTTTTCTCCCATTATTGTCTGATGTTATTGCTATAGTATTGTGTGCTGTATATTAGTGACTGTACTGTACGTATAGACTGCACAGTGTATTGTATACATTTCATTAAAAACAAAACAACTATGTTTTAAGTGAGAAGTAGGGATTGGTCTGAAATTCACGAGCACGACATTGCATACTTCACCCATGCTCTACCAAGGTTTTCCAGCACACCGCTTTGACCTACTACGGTAGCTATGTTGGTCAATTGTACTTTCAACAATGTGTATGCAGGTTGCTTAGGGTTCAAACCTTCTCAAACAGCCTAATTCACACTCTTAGAGGAGTTGCTCCGACAATGATGTGATTTGTACCACATACAAGGTAATGTATTGCACCCCACACTAAGACAATGTGTGCTTGAGCAAAACACAGCAATACAAGTAAAAGTACACAATAATGACAAATGGCAACAGAAAAAAATGGAGTTATTAGTATTTATTTAATATTAACAGTTGCATTTCTAGAGAGGAGCGAAAAAACTGAACCCCATTTAAGCCAATGTGGGATAATCTGGAAATGTTTTCCCTAATCTCTTTTAACAATGGAGAAAGCTCCTGGAAAATACACAAAATAATCAACATGTACCCATTAACTATTTAAATGAAAATGTACTTAGTACAGGCCTAGTACTACACTACCTGTAAACAACAGTGAGTTATTACAAAAGAAACAATTTACAATCAAACGTACATTCATCAGACATAGTAAACGTTGCACTTACAATTCAGGGATGGCCACAATTGCGCTTGAATAGCTACAGGGTTATGCAGGCTTCCTTGTTCAAGCCCAGTTCTACCACACCTGATTCTACTATTCAAGGTCTCGATGAACAGCTGAGGTCTTGATGAACAAAAAAAGCCTGTATGACCCTGTGGCTCGTCAATAGCAACTCCTGATAAAAACACTGTGACAAATGACAAACTGCTGAGAAACACCTGTAACAAAAAAGTACAAAATACTTTTAAGAATAAATATTTACAGATCTGACATTGGATAAGTGCTCTAAATCCATTAGTTACAAATGTTTTTAGTAATGTTGTACACGGCTGTCCAACTCCAGTAAAAGAGCACACATTCCCACATATATAAATGGCAGTATAAATATGAATATAAATATGAAATTAGCGTACTCACAGATCTGGAACAGAACATACGTAACTGCTGCTGATAGTGCGTGATGTACTGTGTGAATACGAATAAGCGTAAGTCGTTTGTCAGCTCGACGTAGGCCAGCTTGAAGAATTTCTTAGCTTCTCAAATGACAGAAAGTGGCGCCTGAAAAGGAAAATTGTTTACAACCTGTGCAACTTATTGCATGTATTTGTAACGTAGGGATGGCTTGCATCTGACAGATGAGGGCAATGACGTCTTCGAGAGAGTTTGAGAGCTGGTTTCTCCACCGTTCACCCCTCTGTAGAAGCAAGACGCGCGCACCAGTACTAGTATACACCACACTCTCTGTACCTTGCCACTCAACGATGCCCAACGAACCCAAAGGCTCTTTTAAGAAACACCTAATAAATGAAAGTAATCACACATTGTGCGTATGTGTGCACACCAGGTGTGTGTGTGTGTGTGTGTGTGTGTGTGTGTAATGGGAAAGGGAGGGGGGTATTAAAAACTATACACGAAAGAGAATGGTCAAAATAGCCCCTCCGGTAGGTGAACCCAGGACCTTCAAATCCCAGCATGGTGATGCTGTGTTACACTACGGACCCTGTTATAGATATATCAACTTGACACTATATTTAAATGATGACAGCACACGTTCATTCCAAAATGTTTTTGTTCATTCACTCTACTGATTGAACGTTTATTTCTCTTACTTGGTTCATTTGTTTCCCCGTCTGAAACAGTCAATGTGTTGAAAACATTTTATCACATAACTAACCAAGTTAGCAAACATGGCATTTTATTTTGACTGCACACATGTCGTGGAAGCAAGCAATGATCCTTATGAGGTTGTTGTTTTACCTGGATGCTTTGTGTGCAACCCGCACCCCTGCTACTTTTACCTTGTGAATGGCGACTTCAGGTTTTCAGGAACACATTGAAAAGTAACTTGACACTGTGTCGATCAGTCAGCGCAAATGTGGATTATAATGACAAGAAGAAAATAGCATTGACAGAGGGCGCGTACTAAATGAATGAATAAGCTAAGGGATATAATTTGCTCTGGATCTTCTAACAGCGACACGTTTGTTCTGGCATGTGGACAAGTGTCTTTTATACAGGTAACAAGCTGAGATTAGGAGCACTCCCTTTAAGAGTGTGCTCCTAATCTCAGCTCGTTACCTGTATAAAAGACACCTGGGAGCCAGACATCTTTCTGATTTGAGAGGGGGTCAAATACTTATTTCCCTCATTAAAAGGCAAATCATTTTATAACATTTTTGACATGCGTTTTTCTGGATTTTTTGTTGTTGTTATTCTGTCTCTCACTGTTCAAATAAACCTACCATTAAAATTATAGACTGATCATTTCTTTGTCAGTGGGCAAACGTAGAAAATCAGCAGGGGATCAAATACTTTTTTCCCTCACTGTAAATAAGCAGTGTGGCAGTTTTCCCAAAGTTGATGACATGCAAGTGTTCAGCCATATGAAAAACCTTCCATAGCAAAATATACCTAGGTAGCTAGATAGCTACCTTCCTTTTGCTTCTTATCAAATGGGTGTAAGCTAGCTAGCTGTAGCTACAAGCATTCTCCTAGTTAGCTGCTACTGTTGCATAGCAACCGAGTTGCACCTGGTTTTAGAACTCTGAGATTCGGCTGAAAAGATGTTCGCATTGTCAAAAATGCTCCAGAAAAGTGGCACATCGTTGGTTTTTATTGGACAGAAATGTGCACATGAGAGCAATACGAGAAGCGGGGAGGGTGTCATATTGGCTTATATGTGATGGTAGGGAGATCTGAATTTAACATTGAGTTTCAACCAATGCATACTATAGTCGCGCCAACCAGTATAATGTACTGCAGGCCTATAGGCTGTACTGTATACTATCGACTGTACAGTATACATTGTATGACTGTACTGTGTATTGCATATACTGTACAGCAGGGTTCCCCAACTGGCGGCCTGGGGGCTGAATTTGGCTCGTGAGTGGTTTCATTTGACCCTCAAGTTTTCAGAGCAAGAAATTGACAACAATTATTTTAAAAAGAAGATTTAAATGTTGGGACATAAAAAACTGTGAAAGCACCAGGAAAACAGCTCCAAGTGATTTTTAATACATCTGTTGCCATGTATTCCCACGTTTTAGTCAAACATTATATCAGTTTTGGCTTCTTGTGGTCAATTTACAGTCCACAAAATATTTGTAATTATCAACTAGATTCAGCCCGCGGCCCGCCAGCTGTTCAGTGAGTAGACAACAGACTGTGTATACTGTGCTGTGTATTTTATATACAGTATGTAGCATACAGTGTGTAGGCTACTGTATAGACTTACAGAGCTGGGGCTGGAGTGTCGGCGCAGTTTGGGCGACTCTTTCCCAGTAGAGGAGGCCTTGGAGGAGATACAGGCATTGTTCTCTGAGTGCACCCTCTTCACCTGGCTGGCGGGTTTCTCAAAGGCGTCGAAACCGCTCTGTGTCCGCTGAACCCTTACCTTCCTGTCCTCAGGGATGGTGTCCAGGGGCGTGATGACCGAGTCCTTTCCCTGGCCGCTGCGTGTGGACATCTTTGTGACACATATCTGAGAGGAGAGAGGGACCGAGAGAGAGGGAGGAGAGAAAGGAGTAAGTGGGTGAGCGAAAATGAAAGTGAGGAAAATTATTCCATTTGCATTTACTGCTGTTTGGACCAAAATTACCCCCCTTCCCCCCACCAACTCCCCTCCTCCTCTAGATCTACCTTCATGTAATCTCTCTGTTTGTCTCCATCTCTCCCTCCCTGTGGAGTCCCAGTGCTACCTCTCTCTGTTAGAAGATTTTTATCTCCATATCCCTCTGATCAAAACAAAACAAAGCAACCAGCCTACTCTGTTTCTGCTGCTGCCTCTTTCACACCCCATTGCTGCTGTGCCTACACACACACTCACACACACACACAAGTACAAACAAGTGCACATATGCGCACACAAACACACACATACACACACGCATTTCCTCTAAACGCAATGCAACCTACCAGCTACTCCACAGCCGCCAAAGAGTGTGTTTGTTCCCTGGGCAAAAAAGGACCAGGCAGCGTGTCGTGTTCTGCCACAGCCTATCTTTCAGATGAAATATTTAGTACTGGACTCCCCAACAAGCTGCTATTCTAACCACTACATATATACAATGACCAGGCTGCAGAAGAGTCACCTTGCAGCTCTCAGAGCGAAGCGGCTCTCTCACCCAGGTTAGGATTAGTCACGTTACACAGTTGGGCTTCTGACAGGGAACAAACAACAACAAATCCACATTTTTAGTGTAGAAGGATGTCCCTTGGGGGTATCCGTAACTAGGTATGACATGCGAGGGTTAGGTTAGTAAACATGCTGGAGCTAGAACCTCGTTGTCGTGCTTCCTTATTTTAGATCATACTACATGGTGTCAGACGTGGGTTTAATAATCACATAAACGTGAAGGACGAACCAGGTAAACCATACATTCAGGCTGTTTCAAAGCAGGGAGGGCACAGTGTTGGAGATAAAACAGCGCATATCATTATTTTGCCAGCTAACGAGCAAGGACTAAGTTACTGCTAAGCAACATGTTGCAAGAGGAAGAAACTGGCGGGATTTCAGGGTTTGCGACTCCAAGTTCAACGGGCTCTGGCGCAAACACGGACAGGCCAGTGGCTAGTGCTGACGGATTTCGCATTAGTCCACCAGAGAATTTTGTTTGTATGGACATTCAAAACTGGCCGAAATGGATCAGGCGCTTTGAAAGGTACAGGGTAGCATCAGGCTAAAATGTGAAAAATGAGGCATTTCAAGTTAATACACTGATCTACTCTATGGGTGATGAAGCCGACGATATATTAAATGCTTCAATGTTGCCTGAGGAAGAGAAACTTAACTACAGTGCTGTTAAAGACTGTTTTGAAACTAATTTTGTAGGGAGACAACATTATATTTGAGAGAGCTAGGTTTAATATGCGCAAACAGGAGCAGGGTGAAACCACCGACAGTTTTATCACAAACTAGCAGAACATTGTCAGTTTGGCGCGCTCAGGGAAGAGCTGATCCGAGATCGGATTGTAGTGGGAATAAGAAATATATCACTTTCTGAAAAGTTACAGTTGGATTCCCAGCTTACCTTGTGCAAAGCTGTAAACCAGGTTAGGCAGAGTGAGACAGTAAAAAGACAGCAGACGATGCTGCGCGACAGCAGCTCCTTACAGAGCGAAGAGAGTGAGGAAATAAATGCATTTTCATACTGAGCTAAAAAAAACGGAGGGGAACACAGAACAGAGACAGACGTGGAGAAAACAATCACAGACAGCACCAGTAGCTAGTTCAAGTGTTTGTCGCAAATGTGGGAAATCCCCTTTCCACAGATGGAAAGATTGCCCAGCAAAGGATGCGGAATGCAGGAAATGTCACAGGAGAGGACACTTTTCAGCTGTCTGTCGATTAAAGCAAATGCAGGAGGTCTCAGAGGAGGTACAGCAGGACAGCATCTTTCTGGGAGAAGTAAAGGAAAACAATGCTGGCTGGCATTCAGACATTAAACTCAATGGGGAGGTTGTGTCATTTAAACTAGACACTGGGGCAGCAGTGACAGCTATCCCAACTAGGCTGTATAGCTATAGCAGAGATGGCCCTTTGCTCTCTACAAACAAAAAACTGTACGGGCCCAGTAATAAGATATTACCAGTGGTAAGGCAGTTGGTGATTAAACTGGAGAGTAAAGACAAAAGTGCCATCCAGCCTGTCTTCGTCATTGACTCTCTGGCCAGACCGTTGCTGGGGCTGCCAGCAATTGAAGCATTGCAACTCATTGAGAGAGTGAGCGAACTGGAGGACCCAGGTGAGGTTTTCAAAAAGAAATTCCCAAAAGTGTTTTCTGGTCTAGGAAGGATAGAAGGTGACCACAAAATCCGCCTGAAAGAGGATGCTGTCCCCTATGCCCTTACCACTCCTCGCCGTGTGCCTATCCCTTTATTGGCCAGAGTAAAGGAAGAGTTGGGGAGGATGGAAGAAATTGGGGTGGTGTCTAAAATAGAGAGCCCCACTGACTGGTGTGCAGGGATGGCAGTGGTCCCAAAAGCCAATGGGGACATAAGGATCTGTGTGGACATGACTAACTTGAATGAGGCACTCTGCAGAGAGAGACACATCTTACCATCAGTGGAGCAGTCACTGGCTCAGTTGGATGGTTCACAAGTCTTCACAAAGCTGGATGCCCGCTCAGGTTTCTGGCAGATACCGCTGTCATCAGAGAGTAGGGCACTCACAACGTTTATAACACCGTTTGGCCATTACTGTTTTAATGTTTTGCCATTTGGAATCGCTTCCGGTCCTGAGCATTTCCAAAGACGCATGTCCCAGCTGTTGGATGGGCTGAGTGGCGTCATAGTCCACGCGGACGATGTGCTCGTGTGCGGAAGGGACAGAGCAGAACATGATGTAAGGCTCACAGCAGTTCTGGCCAGACTCCAGAAGACTGGCCTGACACTCAATGAAAAATGCACTTCTGCACAGTCAGAGGTCCTGTTCTTGGGACACAAAATCAGTGCAGCTGGAATAGAGCCGGACCCGGAGAAGATCAGCGCCATCACAGATATGCCCAGACCCCAGAATGTGGCTGAAGTCAGGACCTTCTTAGGCATGGCCACTATATGTGGGTAAGTTCCTCCCACAGTTTTCAGATACAACCAAACCCCTGAGAGACTTACTAGCCAAAGAGAATGACTGGTCATGGGGTCACGTGCAACAGGTGGCGTTTGACAAAATCAAAGGAGACCTGGCCTCCCAGAGAGTGCTGGCCCAGTACCGTCCCCACGCTAAGACAAAGGTATCAACAGATACATCATCCTTTGGGCTAGGGGCGGTCCTCACACAGATGCAGGACAACATGGAATGGCATCCAATAGCATACATCTCCCGAAGCTTATCCGACACAGAACAAAGGTATGCACAAGTGGAGAAGGAGGCGTTGGCTATCACATGGGCATGTGAAAGGCTCAGCCAATACCTTATTGGCCTGCAGTTTACAGCAGAGACTGACCACAAACCACTGTTGGCTCTGTTAGGGACAAAAGCACTGGACAACTTGCCTCCCAGAGTTCTGCGCTTCCGCCTCAGATTACTGAGGTTCACCTACAAGATGGTGTGTGTGCCAGGGAAAGCACTGATCACAGCAGACGCACTCTCCAGGGCCCCAATTAAACATCCATTATCAGAGGAGGAGCAATGCCTGGAGGGTGAGGTACAGGTGTCCATTAATGCAATAAGAGACAGCCTACCTGCATCTCAGACCAAACTGCAGCAGATTGCAGAGGAGCAACAACGAGACCACATCTGCCGACAGTGCAGCAGCAGTGCAAAAGGGGATGGCCCAGGCAGGAGGAACTGCCTCAGCTGCTGAAGCCCTATTGGGTGCACCAAAGTGACTTCCACTGTAATGGAGACCTTCTCATGAAAGGACAACGGATAATTATCCCAGAGACTCTACATCCAGAAATACTAGACAGAGTGCATGAGGGACACATGGGGATAAGCAAATGCAGACTGAGGGCTCAACAGTCGGTGTGGTGGCTTGGTCTGAATACTCAGATTGCTGGTGGCCCAGTGTGAGGTCTGTACAAAATGTCAACCTTGTCATCCGGAGCCAATGATGGTAACGGTGCTGCCAAAACGGCCATGGCAAAAGGTAGGGGCAGATATGTTCTATTGGAAAAAGGACACTTATCTGCTAGTGGTAGATTACTATTCAAGATACATTGAAATAGCAAAGACACCCATAACCACATCAGCTGGTGTTATCAATGGATTAAAGTAATGTTTTTTCCAGGCAAGGGGTCGCTGAGGTCCTGGTTACAGAGAACGCTCCCCAGTTCTCTGCAAGCCCCTTTTCTGCTTTTGCAGTAGAATATGACTTCAGACATGTGACCAGTAGCCCCTACCATGCACAGAGTAATGGTGAGGCAGAGAGAGCTGTGAAAACAGTCAAGGGACTGCTGAAAAAGAACAAGGATCCATACAGGGCTCTGTTAGCTTACAGAGTTACACCACTGCATCATGGGCCGTCACCTGCCGAGCTCCTGATGGGCAGGAGGCTGTGTTCCCCATTGCCTGTCTCGCCGGCTCAGCTTAAACCCCGATGGCTTAACAGGAAGGCCTTCGCTGAGAGAGACAAACGGCTAAAACAAACGCAAACTGGAGACTTCAATTGGAGACACCGTGCTACGGAGAGGCAAGAGCTGACCGAAGGTCAACGTGTGTGGATTACAAACTCAAAGACACCAGCAATAGTGCTGAGGAAAGTGGATGCCCCACGCTCCTATGTGGTGGACACAGGCTCAGAAGAGGTACGAAGGAACAAAACACAGCTCAGAGCTCTTCCAGATCTACCAGCCACACAGACTGAGGCCACAGAAAATGCACAAAAAGAGGGTGAAGGAGAGAGAGAATGTTCACAGAGCCACAAGCTCGCCCAAAAAGGGATGTGAAGCCACCAGAGAGTCTGAAAGACTATGTTACATGAAGAGAAAACATACTGTTGGGGACCATACCCAGCAAAAAGAGACTCTACCTAAGTTAATGTTCATACTGTGTCATTTAATGCTTTCATACTGTTTCAGGATGTGAAGTAGCATGTTAGAGAATAATACTGGTTTCCAAATTGCATTTCAGTTATGCTTCAGTGGTTATGCATGTTGAGTTCTTGTTCATGGGAGAGGGGAAGATGTAGAAGGATGTCCCTTGGGGGTATCCGTAACTAGGTATGACATGCAAGGGTTAGGTTAGTAAACATGCTGGAGCTAGAACCTCGTTGTCGTGTGTCCTTATTTTAGATAATACTACATTTAGTATCACAATACTCAATACCATCAAGATACTCAATACCATCAAGATACTCAATACCATCAAGATACTCAATACCAAAATGATACCACAGCAAAACACAGAATACCACAGCCAAAGTCACAGAATGGCACTTCATCCAGACAGATGAACTCAGCTACCGCTCTGTTCAATCATTGGGTATCTTTTGAGTTCAACATCATGATTTGAATTTTTTACGTCATGAGAATAAATTAAACAATCAATTTGACTTTGTTTTTATCAACTTAACTACATAACACCATTATGGTAATCATTTATTTGAATGGTAAATCTCTATTGATAAACTGGGTAAATCAAAATGTAGCCTAGGCCTATCCACAATACAGGTGAATGCATATTCAATAGGAGTGTGTGCATGCATTGAGTTATTTAGCTTTTTGGGGGGCTGATTTCATGGGACAACAGATATCAAACAATCTGTTTCCCTTCCATTTGGGACTTATGTGTTGTATTGATCAACAACATTTGCATAGAAGAAGCATATTTTATAAAAATGTTAGCTGTCTCTTTAACCAGTAATGACATCATTCACGAGGCATGCGGACAATCAGAGCACAGTCAGTTCACTGAGGCAATGGATCTTTAGAAGAGAGGTGAGAGAGAGACCGAATAAGTGAATTAATAACGTTTTTGGTGGCAATCAACTTTGAAATCAGCATATTTGGCATTATAGTTAGCATATTATCACAAGTACTAGGGTAGTGATAATAAAAGTATTAGGGTAGTGAATTGATGTTTGCTTTATTTCTTTCTTTTTTAAATTTAACTAGGGAAGTCAGTTAATAACAAAGTCTTATTTACACCGACGGCTTACACCGACGGCCTACACCAACGGCCTACATCGACCAAGAATCAGGTTTGTAGTGACGCCTCTTGCACTGAGATGCAGTGCATTAGACCACTGCACCACTCGGGAGCCCCTTTAGCTGTCAGTCAGCTAGAAAGGAAAGTTAGCCTAAAGCTGGAAGCTACCTGTATCTTCTCGCATTGTAAAGTGTTCTAGCCTGTATAGACATTGTTTTGCGAACAGTAATTAACAGTTTAAAAATGTCTACATGCTGTGTCACATTATTTTGTGTTAACTTCTGTGCAGCAGGCTTAATCCTTGAGACACATTTGACAGAAGTACCGAAACTACAATTCTAGTACCAAAGCATTTTTCATGTTCTAGTATCGGAAAAAGTACATACGTATTGGTATACAGTGCAACACTAATGCACTAATGCACGCAGAGTAAATCTCGACAACAACACAACATAACCCATGTCCCAAACAAAACGTTTTAACAGTGATTAATGCAAAAATAACATCAACAGCAATGTACAAGACCTTATATCAGATGCTTTTGTAAACGCATGCACACACGCACGCACACACACAGGCATACTTACTGCATTACATCCTCTCTCTACCAGTTCCTCCCATTCCCCAGCCACAGCTCTCCCACATCCCACTTCCCTTCCTGACCTCCCAAAAATGTCAAAGCAAGACTCTATGAGCCTCTCTGGACTCTGTGGAGAGAACAGACTGGCTGGCAGACACACATACAATCAGTGTCTATGGTTGTGACATGTGCAAACAAATATTTGTATATTATATCATAGCTGGTGGCAGGGCATACTGTAGCTGTAGTTTACCTAGTATGACACTCTGAACTAGTCTCTGTCACCCTAACCCAGGACAGTCTCACTATGATTTATGAGCTGCAAGATTATTAGAGAATGTACGGTAGTGGTTTAGTTACAATACAATATGAGAGATAGATTATTAGAGAATGTACGGTAGTGGTTTAGTTACAATACAATATGAGCTAGATAGATTAGTAGAGAATGTACGGTAGTGGTTCAGTTACACTACAATATGAGCTCTAGATTATTAGAGAATGTACGGTAGTGGTTCAGTTACACTACAATATGAGCTCTAGATTATTAGAGAATGTACGGTAGTGGTTCAGTTACACTACAATATGAGCTCTAGATTATTAGAGAATGTACAGTAGTGGTTCAGTTACACTACAATATGAGCTAGATAGATTATTAGAGAATGTACGGTAGTGGTTCAGTTACACTACAATATAGGCTAGATAGATTATTAGAGAATGTACTGTAGTGGTTCAGTTACAATACAATATGAGCTAGATATATTATTAGAGATTGTACGGTAGTGGTTTAGTTACACTACAATATGAGCTAGATAGATTATTAGAGAAATGTGAGAGCAAAATTGCAAGATGATGTTATAATACTTTTATTGCATCAAATGGTTGTTTTATGCAACATAATAAGGGGTTGTTAGAAGGCTCATCTGTGTGTGTTCTACCGAGGATGGGCCTCTGGAAGATTTACAATGTCTTTGGGGATACCGCATTCCAGAGCATGAGTTAATGTTTCTGTTCTATATGGTACCAGGGAGAGATGACCCCAGGGCCAGACCCTGGTCTCTACACAAAGAAAACAGTTTTTACAGCAGATACTGTCTGCTGTGAATTATAAGTTTCTTTCATACAAATCTTAACCTTGTGACCCATTCCATACATCTGTTGTTCGTCATGTAGACAGAAAGGGGTGTATCTTGGCTATAAAAGACTTTGTACTTTTGTCTCGGGGCTCTCAACTAATCATCTGAGGGTGATTCGTCGACCAACCATCATTATCGTAGAGCACTCAATCGATTAACTTTATATGTGTGTGTTGTATTGACCTGCTCCCTTACTAATATGCCAATAAAGATTCAGTTTAAGTATAACTCTGACTTGTGTGATACGTTTGTCTCTCCTCATTTGATAGTAAAGAAATTAACCACCACAGAATGTACGGTAGTGGTTCAGTTACACTACAATATGAGCTAGACAGATTATTAGAGAATGTACGGTAGTGGTTCAGTTACACTACAATATGAGCTAGATAGATTATTAGAGAATGTACAGTAGTGGTTCAGTTACAATACAATATGAGCTAGATAGATTATTAGAGAATGTACAGTAGTGGTTCAGTTACACTACAATATGAGCTAGATAGATTATTAGAGAATGTACAGTAGTAGTTCAGTTACACAATGAAATCTGGGTTGAGGAGAATATTAGAAGATGTACAGTGGAGATCTGGGGAAGACTGTATTAGAGGATGCACGGTAGTGCTAGGCAAGGTAATGCATCTGGCAACCTCCCTCCCATCACCACTACTTATCCTATTATCTGTAATGCTTACCCAGTCAGACAGACCAGAGACAACAGAGGTTTAGTCCTCATTCACGGCCCTCCTGTCACAGTGTAAAGATGCATTTCCTTTTCACACGGAGATGACAAAGGGCCAATATGGTAGCCAGAGACGCTGTGAGGCGATAGGAGAAAGAGTGGAAAAAACACCTTACCCTCTCTCCGTCACTATTTAGTGTTCCTGAATGGTAAATGAATGATGTATGTGATGCGCACATCTGACACTAACTAGGCCAATCCTTTGAGGGCAGTCTTTCTCTCTCTCTCTTTCTCCCATCTTTCTTTGTGATGTGACACCCCTCTCAGCCTTCTCCACCTCCTCAAGGCACTGCTTGTATAAATCTGTAGGGCCTATTAGAGAGCAGTGTGAGGACGGAGGGAGGGCGGTTCTTAAAGGAGGCCAGGAGATCAGGAGAGCGGAAGCGCCCCGGTGATCAATGGGTGATGGGCTGCATGAGGAAGGAAGGATGTAGGAAGGTGTGACATTCATTCCCACTTCCAATGAGGTCAGATGGGCTGTCAGAGGTAGATCAGGATACAGTCTACCTGCCGTTGCTATAGGCCACTGTCTCAGAGACAGCAGTAGAGATAGCAGACATGCTTTGTATTTACTTGTTATTAAGAAATTACTGTAAGTGGTAAAGAGGCACATCCTGAAATTACTGTAAATGTTAAAGAGGCGCTTCCTGAAATTGCTGTAAGTGGCACTTTGTGGTAACTTAATAATAGTTCAACATAAAAAAAAATGCAATTTTTCGCTCTGTTTAGCTCTGGCCCTATATTATATAATACAGCTCTTATACCATATTATAATGTTACAATGTGAGCCTTCAGATATTTATTGAGAAAGTTTCTCTACTTATAATCTAAGCCTACAGATATTTAGTGAGATGAGTTTCACTTCCCAACCAACTCCTAATTAACTAACATCAATGGTTGTATAAAATATTCAGACAGCCGAGCAGACGGACCACTCGTTCGTTCCTTGTCCCAGATCTGTGGCCATCATTAGAGACGCAGTGCCATGAGATAAACACACCCTCTGGAAAATAACACAAACCATGTCTCAGAAAACAACACAACACTGCAGCACTGCAGCAGACATCGCAGTGACTGCTCATAGACAGAGGAGCTGTGTTCATTACATCACAGTGACTGCTCATAACCAGAGGAGCTGTGTTCATTACATCACAGTGACTGCTCATAGCCAGAGGAGCTGTGTTCGTTACATCACAGTGACTGCTCATAGCCAGAGGAGCTGTGTTCATTACATCACAGTGACTGCTCATAGACAGAGGAGCTGTGTTCATTACATCACAGTGACTGCTCATAGACAGAGGAACTGTGTTCATTACATCACAGTGAGTGCTCATAGCCAGAGGAGGTGTGTTCATTACATCACAGTGACTGCTCACTGAGCTGTGTTCATTACATCACAGTGACTGCTCATAGACAGAGGAGCTGTGTTCATTACATCACAGTGACTGCTCATAGCCAGAGGAGCTGTGTTCATTACATCACAGTGACTGCTCATAGCCAGAGGAGCTGTGTTCATTACATCACAGTGACTGCTCATAGCCAGAGGAACTGTGTTCATTACATCACAGTGACTGCTCATAGACAGAGGAGCTGTGTTCATTACATCACAGTGACTGCTCATAGACAGAGGAGCTGTGTTAATTACATCACAGTGACTGCTCATAGCCAGAGGAGCTGTGTTCATTACATCACAGTGACTGCTCATAGCCAGAGGAGCTGTGTTCATTACATCACAGGGACTGCTCATAGCCAGAGGAGCTGTGTTCATTACAATGACTGTATATAATGGGTTTATTATTCACAATAAGTTATTTATGTAAAATGGGTTTTGTTAGAAACTGATCGTAGCACTGTCGAGTTATTGGAAAAGAAGATGTTTCTGTGGTTTAAAACCATCTCCCAGAGAGGAAAGTAGCTGTAGCCCTCTATAGAGATACAAGATGAGGCTGGGCTAGAGTTAGCGGATGGGGAAATGAGGTTCAGATACAGTAAGACTGGGCATTGGGTTAGGCTTTGGGAAAGGTAGGTGATTTTCTACATTTTTCCCAATCCACTTTGCTACAGTATCTTTGCCAAAGCTGGGTTGATAAGAATGATGTATATAAACCCTGGATTGCCGATTGCTATGTATTGGCCATTGAGAGGCTTTGAAGCCACCGGTCGGTCGGCCATATTGGCACACCCCAGTAGGAGCAGTCCTCCATAGGAATTAATGGGATTCTACAGTATTTCAATTAAATGTTTCAAGGACTAAATTAAATGTATTGAAGTATTATATTTATTTATTAAGGTGTCTGTAATATAATAAATGTGACAAAAACAAATGTAGGCATTAATAAACGTATTTCTATAACTTCCAAAATATTTTTTTTAAACAGTGAGGGAGTGCCAAAATGGAGGCACGATGGCTTCAACACAGTGTCCCCATCTGACATCTAGTGTATAAATCATTGGTTAATAAGCCTGACTAGAATAAAACACAAATTCAAATAGAGCAAACCAGACCCTTTACAGCTGTCCACAAAACAGAACTGTGTCCTGACCTGTCCCTCCATGCCTTTATCCCTCTGTTCTTCCACCCTACATTCCTCCATCCGTCCATACCTCTGTCCCTCAATCCCTCTGTCCCTCAATCCCTCTGCCCCTTAATCCTTCCATCCATCCCTCCCACAGGTATCTATAGGTTGTGTCAGCCATCCAGCCAGCCAGTCAGCTAACCATCCAGCCAGCCAAACAGAGGCCCAGGCCCAGGCCTCACCTCCACCTCCTCCCTCTGATTAGTACCGAGAGAACTTGGCTCTGATTTGGATGAAGATGGAGGATAAAAACTCTGACATATTAATGAGTAAATTGTCAGGCTTCCCCAGCACTTCCAGCCTAAGGAGCCAGAAGCACGCAGGGTCACTCAGACCAATCGCTCTGACACTTACAAACTCCAGTGTGGATCTCTCCCTACTCTGGACCAATGCCAGCAACCCAGCTCAGCTATAGTTCAAATCTCACTGTTCAGAGCCAACCAGAACAAGGAGAGGAGGCCAACAATGGATCAATAAGTAGAACAAGGTGATCTAATCCACTAGACGTAACATGTCACAACTAAAACCTCCCCTCTATTTAGGAGTGTTGAAGTGTTGGATGTAGTATCTGACAGAATGTGTTTCTGTTGAGGTTTTGAAACCTCCCCTCTATTTAGGAGTGTTGAAGTGTTGGATGTAGTATCTGACAGAATGTGTTTCTGTTGAGGTTTTGAAACCTCCCCTCTATTTAGGAGTGTTGAAGTGTTGGATGTAGTATCTGACAGAATGTGTTTCTGTTGAGGTTTTGAAACCTCCCCTCTATTTAGGAGTGTTGAAGTGTTGGATGTAGTATCTGACAGAATGTGTTTCTGTTGAGGTTTTGAAACCTCCCCTCTATTTAGGAGTGTTGAAGTGTTGGATGTAGTGTCTGACAGAATGTGTTTCTGTTGAGGTTTTGAAACCTCCCCTCTATTTAGGAGTGTTGAAGTGTTGGATGTAGTATCTGACAGAATGTGTTTCTGTTGAGGTTTTGGTCCAGGACAGAATGACTGTTGGCTTAGGTTCAGCCTTACTGACACTACTGTAAGAGGTTCAGCGCTGGGCTAGGCTGGGCTAGGCTGGGCTAGGCTGGGCTTGTCTGAAGACATTATTGTTAGAGGAATAACTAAGATAGATTTACGTCTGTCTCCAGACGAGAGGGAGGGACTGGGAGGCCGGCCACCTAGAGGGAGTCTTCTCATTCTGTAGAGTGGCTTGGCTTGGCTTTAGTCCTGCAGAGCCAGAAACAGACAGTCTTCTGAATGGCAAGTGAGGATAGGTTGGCTTTGAACAAGGTGGGGTGGATTGGGTGGGTCTTTGCAGTAGGTAAGGTGGGTTTAGTGGGCATTTGAACTTCAGCAAGTGTAGCAGTAGTCCGGTGATGCACTGATACCAATACAGTTGTATCAGTTAATGGTTCATTCCATGCTTTTCTACTGGAAGCAAGTGGATGGTCTTCCTACAGTAAATGATCCCCATTTACTACAAGACATACCACTCCAACTAAAACAGCTGCTGTGTGTGAACCACTAAATATGCATAACAAAATATAGAGAGTGAATTATTGAGTCATTAGAAACTCGTCTCCATGACGATTCAGACATATTTCCCTCCTTTTATGAAAGTAGCAGTGAATCAGAGATGAATGAATGCATATGCTACTGCCCCCAGACAGATAAGTGCTGTAGTATTTATCACACCAGGTTGAAGTGACCCTTCTCTTCTCCTCTCTCATAGTAGCTTAGCACCATAGAAATACATATTTATTCAATGGGTTTATAATAAATTCATCAATGGTTATCACTTCAATGGAGCCTACAGTCTCCATATTATGAATCATTATCATAGTACTAAGGCTACCATTGTTCTCTATAGAAATGGATCTGACCTAAACAGAACAGAGATTACTAACACGATATGTACATATACCACCGGGAAGGGTAAGGCGGAGGGGCAGCATACATGATAGATCAATATCTGGAACAGGGGGTAGGCAACCCTGGTCCTGGAGTGCTGCAGGTAGGACAGGTGGGTTGAATTGAGGCATACACTGAACTGATCAATTAACTTAGTAGCTCAGTGTGGAGCCTAGTTGGAGGAAAAATCATGCAGTATCTGTGGCACTCCAAGAACAGCGTTGCCTGGACCTGATCTGGAAGATCAAACAGTCTAAATCTGGCTTCATAGCAGAATAGACTCTGTGCATTACAGGAAGTGTAAAGGGCTTAGGTTTGAACCCAGACAATGGCCTCCTCATAACTCACTATCAAAAGAGCACCACTTCAACTTAGGCCCTACACTCGTAGAAAAAAAGGTGCTCTCTGGATCCTAAAATGGTCATTCGGCTCTCTGCATAGAGGCCCTTTGATGAACCTTTTTGGTTCCAGGTAGAACTTTTGGTTCCAAGTAGAACCCTTTTGGTTCCAGGTAGAACCCTTATGGGTTCCTGAAGAACTCTTTCCACAGAGGGTTCTACCTGGAACCAAAAAAGTTTTTTTTCTATGGGGACAGCCGAAGAACCCTTTTGGATTCCCTTTTCTCTAAGCATGTAGAACCAGTCACTCCTCCTTAGGCCTCTCTGCCTTCTTCCCCCTCTTCCTCCCTCTCCTAACCACTTGACTCTCTCATCCACTCCTCTCTTATTTCCCTCGTCGCTTTCCCTCCCTTTTTGTCCTCATCATTCTCTTTCTGAAATCAGTCCCTGTTCTCTTCTGGTCTTTCTAAGGAGAAGAGAAAAGCAGCAGCAACCCCCCTCCATGGCTCGATGGTTTAGTCTATATAATAAATATACATTTCAAAAGTATCTATCGCCCTTCAACCAGGCTAAACCATCGAGCCATTGGAGGGCTGCGGCTGCGTTTCTGTTCATTTCTCTTCTCCCATCTCCTTAGAAAGACAAGAATGTCCGTTGTGTCGTATGGCCCTGCAGAAAAGCCCAAGGCACAGCCTCTCTGCCTCAGTAGCGTTCTGTGAGGCGTTAACACAGATGGGAGAGTGGCATCGCTCGGTCCGACGCACACTCAGACCAGCGTGACATGTGAGCAGCAAACACTGCTACAGAGTAGCCATTCAGACGGGTAAACATCAGCACCTCGCAGCACAACAATGGAAACATACCTTCTAGCACTGAGGGAGGAAAGGAGGGAGGGAGGAGACGAGAGACAGAAAGGCAGAAAGAAGACTAAAGATGCTCTCGTTTGTGCTCGCTGAATGAATGCAACGTAAAGAACCTGTACAGAAACTGCAGATGAGGCTTTCCAGAGTTCCAGAGTCAGCCCACCGTGTTCCCCACACAACCCCTCCCCCCTGCGTCTACATAACCTCGTCACATCCTCCCTAATCCCTATCACACACAGATAGTCTCAGGTGGGCCTGCGTGGAGCTAGCATGTGAGCTCATCATGGTCCACACACATACACACACACACACAGAGAGAGATGCACATACACATTCACGCACCCACATGCACACCCACACACAGCACTGCTGCTACTCCGTCTATTTCTCTACATGCCCTAGATGGTAAATGGTAAACATGCCCATCTAACGTACTGTACAGCATGTGTGTGCTGTGTCTGGGGAATACTATTCCGGCTGAGCGCCACACACACACACACCTGCAAGTACTGCTCTACAGCGAGAGAGGGATGAAGGGAGAGAGGAAACTAGGGATTTGGGGAGGAGGAGGAGTAGAAATCATCAGTTTGTCTTCTTACCTTATAGCAGGACGCAGCTCACCTGGGATTCTCTGGAGAGCAGACGGAACACACCGCTCCACTAACACCAATCACTCTCCTCTCATTTCCCTGCTAACAAACTCAAAACATCTCCCTCTCTATCCCTTGCTCTCTCTCTCTCTCTTCCTCTCTCTCCCGCTAGCCCTGGCAGGTTGGAAACGAGGAGATTGTACTACAACACGGGGGGGAGTGAAACTGGAGGGGGGGAAGTGGCAGACTGACGCATCACAATCCTCCCGGGCGCTGAGCGGAGAGAGATGATGCGTTGTGATTTGAGACGAGAGGTGCGTTAGGAGACGGGCTGTGATGCAGCAGATGGCTGAGGGGTTCTCCTGTGTCCATGTCAGCGATCCTGGAACACCGGCGGCCCCCGTTTAGCGATGAGAGATGGTGCGGCCGGTGGAGTTTGAGGAAGCAGACTGTGGCAGCAGCAGTGTCTGCAGCATTAGCATTAGCAGTGTAGCAGTGTAGCTGGGTTAGCCCATGTGTGCGCTGAGCCGGGGCTGAGCTGGGGCTGGCAAAAGGGAGAGAAGGGCTCAAACACTATCGATTGTGTCTATCTTTCCTCTATCTCTCTCTCTCTCTCTCTCTCTCTCTCTCTCTCTCTCTCTCTTCTCTCTGTATAGCACAGTACAGTATACACTTAGGCTGCAGCACTTACCCTGCCAGCCTGCCAGCCTGCCTGCCAGCCTGCATTCATTAATCTAGCCCTGGATGAGAAGCGTCAACAGCAATCACAGAGGAGAGATGCATGGGGAGACACTCCTTAAGTGCTGTCAGGGTTTAGCCTCTCTCCCTAGCTCTCATAACATGTTGCATTCAGTATACATTCATCTGATATTGTCTCTTCAATTTTTCATATGGAAGTAGGGGTTTGTGTGTATGTGTGTGTGTGTGTGTGTGTGTGTGTGTGTGTGTGTGTGTGTGTGTGTGTGTGTGTGTGTGTGTGTGTGTGTGTGTGTGTGTGTGTGTGTGTGTGTGTGTGTGTGTGTGTGTGTGTGTGTGTGTGTGTGTGTGATTCAGATAGGGTATAGAGGTCAAATAATTATCTTCCACTGTGACAGCTCAATTTGTGAAAACGCCAACATCATGACCCTGTCACATAATACACCACAAACCACAGATAAAGGGAGAGAAATATTACTCTCTCGCTTTCTTAGTATCAGCCTTGCTCTCTCTCGTTCTCTCTCTCCCTTTCTCTTCTACCTATCTTTTTCTTTCTCTTTTTCTTGACCCTGACTGATGTGTTGCCACAGGAACCAGAGTGTGTCCATTGTGTTGTGGAGGCTCTTCATTAACATACCTGATAACAGGCAGAAAAGCGTGAAATCCACATTAACAATGTTGTATCTCGAGGCTAACAAATGGGCATTCTACCCTGGCAATCATAGAATATAATTCAGGAAACACTTAGCATCCTAATACAACATTAAATCGGTAAAAGGAGTCCTGGGTGGCGCAGCGGTCAAAAGCACTGCACCGCAGAGAGGCGCCACCACAGCCTGCGGTTCCATCCCAGGCTGTGCCACAACCGGCCGTGACCAGGAGCCCCATAGGACGATGGTTCAGCGCCTCCGGGGTAGGGGAGGGTTTGGCCGGTGGGGCTTCCCTTAGCATCTAACACCTTGTGACAGGGCCGGGCGCCTGCAAGCTGACTCCGATCGTCAATCAAACAGTGTTTCTTCCGACATATTGGTGCGGCTGACATCCGGGTCAAGCAAGCTGGTTATCTGTTATTGTACATATATCAACATAACAACTGAGGATATCCTACAAGACATGTAGACATCCACTGACAGGAACAATAAGCTGCCTGAACTAACTAAATGCTTTATCCGAAACATGCATGCACAGTCACACACACTGAGGGATGCATCCTGGCAGTGTTGGAGGGTGCTAGTGCGTGGGTGGAGAATCCAAGAGGGCTCTGGCTCATGTATTATTTAGGACACACAGGACACCCTGCCTGCCACACACACACACACACACACACACACACACACACACACACACACACACAGGAAACCAGAAGGACCAGCGGAAAGGGAGAGAGAGAGAGAGAGGGAAGGAAGGGGTATGGCTGAGGGCCTGTGTAATGATGATGATGAAAGGGGGGTTAAAGGGAGAGGAAGTGAGAGGAAGTGGGGCTAGAGACACAGCGGGGGGCTGATAGACCAGAGAGAGAGAGATTCATCTGACTGGGAGCAACACAGTAGCATTGCCCTCTGGCCTGCCCTTTTCTCTCCTGTCATCCATCCTTTCCATCCCTCCATCCGCGCTGACACGGCATGCCCTTCAGCCTTTCACCATTCACCACTACTGCTATCCATCCATCCATCCCTCTCTCCTCTCCTCTCATACTCCCCCCTTCACACAGCTGGGCTCCCAGAGGAGAAAAGCAATCTGGATATCCACTGGAGTCTACAGCAACCCTACAAGTCCTCCAATCATCATTACTCCCTCCCATCCCTGCCATGCATCATAACTCATCTTGACAGATGACTTCCTTCCTCCCATCCACTCGCACTACATCTCTCTCCCTCTCCCTCTCTCTCATGTGTTGTCTGTATATATTCCCTTGTTTTCAGGGCTGAGAGAAAGAGAGAGAGAGAGAGAGAGAGAGAGAGAGAGAGAGAGAGAGAGAGAGAGAGAGATTATCTTTCTCAGGTTACAGGGCCAGGGCCTGGGTCGCGCTTCAATCACTCTCTCCCTCCATCCTCCCATCCATCAGGAGAAGGGTAATGTAATAACACTCTCTCCATATCAGACAGCTGAACACCAGCATCCTAACCAACCACCAGATAACACCCCGGAAACATTACTGAAACACATCAGTCACAACAAGGAAAGACAATGTGGTTAAGTATCAATCAACAGGTGGTGGAGGAAATGGAGGTGAAGTGGTTGGACTGTGGTGTCATCATTAAAGACAATGAAAAGCTACATACTGCTGATATACTATAGTACTGATATATCCTATGCAGTAGGTGCCGCCTGCTATTTTTCAAACCCTTTTATATGTTATTTCAGTTTAAATCATCTTGCTTCCTATAAAATACTAGACACCAATAAACTCCCCTCCAAACTGAATATATTCAGTGTGTATATTGTTTGGTACAGATCTCTTCAAACCGCCTGGGTCTCATTAAGATTGCTGATGTAAGTTATCAGTTACTGAATTAAGACAAGTTAAGCATTTCTTTGTGTACTGTTCCTCGCGCTCCAGAGTGACAAGTCAATTTATCTAATTTGGAAGTCTAATGAAACAAGCTACTGAATCACAGGCCATGTCATTCAGGATCACAGGGCTTTTGTACCGACGCAGCTTTCAGTTGCAAACTTCTGCCCAAACTTCTGCCTTATAACGGGATGCATTCATGTTTCTGGGCCGTGAGATGACAGAGAGAAGACACCACACTCCCTGGGCTGGACTTCCTCACACAGTACAAATGAAGGAATTATCATCCGAGTCCATATCATTAGGAAACTCCTCAGTAATAAAAACTTAGCAAATAACAAAGTCAAATGAAATAGCAGTAAAGCAATGTGTCAGTGACACATAAGCTAATGTATTGAAGCGTAGATAGCACAGAGACAGTATAACCTTGTATTGTTTGCCTACAGGCTGATGCATCTCGGTGGCCATTCATGTTTCATTGACAGGGAAGGACAGGGACTAAAATGGCTGACTTCACATATGCACAGATATGATAATTCTAGAGTTCAACTTCAGTTGGCCAACTTTGTAAGCAGATGAGATAAAAGCAACAGCCCTACTAGCCATTAGGAAGGCCATTAAAACCAGCTCACTGTGTTCACACTGCCAGTGAACATCACATTTGCATCACACTGCCTGCTATAATTGGCTTAGCCCTGCCTGGGCACCATACACAATATATTTCATCTTAGAGCCTGCCTGACTGTGATGCTGTATTCATACAGTGAAATCATTTTGTATTATTTATACAGTGAGAATAAGGGAGTAGCTATATATTTCAAATATACAAAGTGAATATATATTAGACTCCTCCCCTTGTAACAGAATAAGGCCAATCAGAGCATTCCAATCCCTGACTGATTTACCTCTCTGAGGAAGGAGACAGATATCCAAGGGCAAAAGCATATAACACAGCAGAAACCCCATATCCACTTCACATCAGCCATCATGAGGTACAGCAACATCCTACACAAGACAAACTGCTTTTCTCAGTCCAACTGTTTGTTTTGGTGTGTGTGTGTTTGTGTGTGTGTGGTCTTGTTCTATCCTCATCCCCACAAGGATAGTAAAATAAGGAAAATTCTCCCTAATGCAGACATTTCCCACGAGGACAAAGGCTATTTTAAGTTTAGGGGTTAAGTTTAGGGTTAGGAGTTAGGTTTATGCTTTGGGTTACGGAAAATAGGATTTGGAATAGAAATACATGTTTGGTGTCCACGAGGATAGAAAAAAACAAGTGTGTGTGTGTGCAGTGATACTCCTCTTGAACTCAGATAGCACCACTCCCCTCTCCTCCACCTTCTGCATTAGGTAGCTGGTGACACGCCCCTGGATCCCCTCCAGAAGTCTCTCTCTCTCTCTCTCTCTCTCTCTCTCTCTCTCTCTCTCTCTCTCTCTCTCTCTCTCTCCCCTCTCTCCCTCTCTCCCTCTCTCCCTGGGCCCAGGCAGCATCAGATCAATAGAAGAGACCCAATCACAAACACCAAGACATAACACACCCAGCCGCCACAACACCACTAAACACAACACTGCTTATTGGAAAACCTGCTGATTGCCTCCACAGCTCAGTGTAGCAAATTAATTGAAGACTGATTAATGAAACAACACCTATAGCCTCGGGGCCTAAGGGGACGTGGTCTTCACACAATTACTTCTTAACAGCGGGAATGGACAAATAGCTCATCAGTTGGCCTGTCTTGTCTGTCTGTTTGCTAGTGAAGAATCACCCTGAAGCTTTGTGGCTTTGTTGCTGACTTTAAAATGCAAATCACTCAGGCTGATCACTGCAATCCCAGCGACATGAATAAGACTCTGCTTCGGAGTCAGCGCCGGCTGAACTGAAAGAAGAAGAGCTATAATCCCTATTCTATTCATCACTGAGCAGCTCTGGGTACAATGCTGTGTCCTAAATGGGACCCTATTCCCTACATAGTGCACTACTTTTGACCAGAACCCTATGGTCCCTGGTCAGAAGTAGTGATTTACATATGGAATAGAGTGCCATTTGGGATGCGGCCCAACGGCTACAGGAGCACAGATGAACTCTCAGAGAGATGGTAGCTGAGCTAGCATCATCCACAAAGAGGAGAAGTCTGGGAGCCATAGAGTCATAGGGCTAGAGAGACATCTAACAGTGGATTGGCCTTGGGATGACCCTGCTTCATACTGCCTTCAGATGGACCCGGAGGAGAGAGGAGAATCACCGAGGTTGAGGCTCACTAGAAGTGTAGGGATATGGGGCTATGTATGACTTCAGAGAGGATCCTCCTTTGTAACAACGGAACGTTACGTGGTTCTGGGTGGTGGTGCTGAGTTTATCAAGTCGACTGGCTGGATGGATTTCTAAAGTGAGAGTGGAGTAGTAATTTGCAGGAAGATGGTTTCAAATGAAGGGTGAATAAACTTGAATGGCATTTCAGACTGCTGAGAGAAAAGAGGCAAGACCTAAGCCTGTTATTAGGAGCACTTTCAGCAGAAAGTCAAATGACAGCGGACTCTACCTTTCAAGTTAGATATGGTCTTAACTACTGTCTAACTTGCTGACTAGTGATTGTTGCTCAAAAGACAGAAGGGACAGATTTGTACTGTGAACGACCACAACACGACGAGACAAAACTACAAATAAACGTTAAATGAACTCTGAGCATCATGTGACCAGTAGATGGCAATGACTCACCAACAGGTGAGATAAGATCAGCACAGTCAGAGGAGCAGTGCATTGATTAACACTATCAAACAAGAATGTGCCACAACTGCCAATATCAAGAGAGACTATTAGGTGACAAGACTGTCGTTGACATGCCATATTAAAGCAATGCCTCAGAAACATATGAACCCATCTCTGTACTATTGGTACCTCCATTATAGACTAGAGTCCGATTCAATCAGAGCATTGTCCACACAGAATGTGACTGACACCAGTCTCATCCTGTGCCGTTAAGAGAGAATCTCTGTTCTCAAGTTGAGAATCTCAACACTGAGCAACAGGGACGGGGCATTGGAACATACCACTAGGATGACATCATGCTCTACCACAGGGTCAGAAAGGTTTAGAACAATGATTGACTAATTAATTGGCCACTTTCCATACAAACAAAGTTTTAACTGCTGTGCCATCACATGAGAGAGATTCATCTCAGGCCATTCATTCATCCTTAGTCCAACTGTGATACAACTCTAAGTAATGTTGGGCTCAGACGACTCAGAGACTCATGTCTCCCTCACTAACTTTAAGCACCAGCTGTCAGAGCAGCTCACAGATCACTGCACCTGTACATAGCCCATCTGTAAATAGCCCATCCAACTACCTCATCCCCATACTGTTATTTATTTTATTTATTTTGCTCCTTTGTACCCCAGTATCTCTACTTGCACACTCATCTTCTGCACATCTATCGCTCCAGTGTCTAATTGCTAAATTGTAATTATTTTGCCACTATGGCCTATTTATTGCCTTTACCTCCCTTATCCTACCTCATTTGCACACACTGTATATAGACTTTTTCTATTGTATTATTGACTGTATGTTTGTTTATTCCATGTGTAACTCTGTGTTGTTGTTTGTGTTTGCACTGCTTTGCTTTATCTTGGCCAGGTCGCAGTTGTTAAATGAGAACTTGTTCTCAACTAGACTACCTGGTTAAATAAAGGTGAAATAAAAATAAATAAAAGACACAGAAGGGTAAGTCCTCTCCTCTCCCATCCTCATCAGGGCAGGAAATGACATCATAAAGCATGGGAGTGATATAATCTCAGAGGCCCTAGTCTCTGTTCAGCCAGTCCTTCTAATGAAGCCAATAGGTTATTCCTAGCCCTCTGTTGAGACCGTACATAATCTTTACTAAAATAAGGGGAATTAATCAAAAAACACTAGTCTTGTCCCACTAGTTTGTAAGACCGAGGTATGGTAAATGTCAAAAAAAAATTCTGCTGTTATCAAAGTGAAGTAGCAAGCAACACTCAGGAAATATCTTCAATGGAGAGAGAGAGAACAACTCTTCAGTCCCCTTTGCTGGCTGGTAAACTGTTGAATGACAAAGTGCCTTATCGGGCGTTAGATAAGAGGAGGTCACAGCCTCACAGAGATAGCGACAGAGCTACGGAGGAAGAAAGACAGCCTTTGTTATCACTCCATTTCAGCCAAGCAGGGCTGTCAACAAAGCAGCTTTTGACAGATTTCCAGAGAGAGATTTCCATACATCCATTCCTCCATTCAGTAGGATGTGGAAACTACAGTACTGAATGAATGAGGAGGTGATCTGCAGCCAAATTGCAACATACTATGCCAGTATAGTGTATCCATGGATGGGACTGCATCTTCAGAGTTTTCTAGAGAATTATTTGATCTCACTGCAGAAGAACTTCCCCCCTGCATACAAAAACACCCATCACGTTTGTGACTGACTAAAATTCCCATTAAACGTCCATTTATGCAGCATTGTGCAGTCATAACAGCATGTGTTGCTGCAGTGATTAATAATTCAGACTTTGACATTTACAGTTTGGTGTTGGGTTCGTTTGGCATGTTTTCCTGGAGCAGAGGAGTAGTTAGTTATGGGAATCAGCACATATCCTCCATAATTACATCTGACTGTGTGTGTGCGTGCGTGTGATCCAAACGAGTCGGACTAACCTGCTGCTGCCGTCGTTCAGAGTTAATTAGAGGGTTTAATATAGACACCAGCTGCTGCTCAACATCTAATCACCAACAACTACACACACAGACAGAGGAGGGGTCGGACACTGCAGTAAGACCCTGGCTGAATCCCAAATCACCCCCGTGCCCTCGGCACTCCATTTGCGCACTCATGTGCGAATCCGCCGTTTGCACAAGTGTGAAAGCTGAGGGAGTGAAAATGATCGAGGGTGTAGGTAGGGGCTAATTAGACCCTCCTATAGCCACTTTGACCAAGCCAACAAGGCTGCAGGTTTCAGAGCGAAGTGCTATCCCGACACGCACTGCGATATGTTTGGAGTTTGTGCAATTTAATACAAAAGAATGGAGAGGCGTGCCTAATTATACTGTTTGCCACGTGCATTTGCTAATGTCTGATTTCAAGACTTGACACGTAACAGATGAAACACCTCTCAAATTAAATGTTTAACTGTTACTGAGGTGTAAATCTTGCAAAACGGCACGGGGTACTTGTTCATTTGAATTTCATGCTTGTTTTATTTGTAAGTGGAACATGATTTGCATCATTCAAGTCACGAGTCTCACGTCGGTAGCCATGAAGTGCTTTGAAAGGCTGGTCATGGCTCACATCAACAGCATCCTCCCGGACACCCTAGACCCACTCCAAATCGCATACCGCCCCAGCAGATCCACAGATGACGCAATCTCAATCGCACTCCACACTGCCCTTTCTCACCTGGACAAAAAGAACACCTATGTGAGAATGCTGTTCATTGACTACAGCTCAGCGTTCAACACCATAGTGCCCACGAAGCTCATCACTAAGCTAAGGACTCTGGGACTAAACACCTCCCTCTGCAACTGGATCCTGGACTTCCTGACGGGCTGCCCCCAAGTGGTAAGAGTAGGCAACAACACGTCTGCCACGCTGATCCTTAACACTGGGGCCCCTCAGGGGTGTGTACTTAGTCCCCTCATGTATTCCCTGTTCACCCACGACTGCGTGGCCAAACACGACTCCAACACCATCATTATGTTAAGCCGGGGGTCGGCAACACGCGGCTCTTTAGCGCCGCCCTAGTGGCTCCCTGGAGCTTTTTCAAAAATCTGAAAATGGAAAAAGATGGTGTGAATATATTTTTTGTTTTAATATAATTTATTATTCAATGCTGTAAAAATGTGTATAATAAATATTTAATTTAAACATTTCTGTCAACGAAGATTTACGTCATAGCCTGCGACACACGTTTCTTTCAGCTCGGCGTAGTGCCAGACAGGTGGCTGTTGCAAACAAACCGGCGGGTGTGTCATGGGCCATGGATCCCAAAGGAAAAAAGCGAAGGTTAGCTGAGGAGAACACAGTTGTTGGACCGAATCATTTGCTTTCATTGCCAATGCGGAAGGATTGCCTGCATGTTTGCTTTGTAATGAGAAGTTGTCAAATAACAAAAAGAGTAACGTGGAAAGACATTTCCATTCTTCCTGACAGTTATAGGAACATGAAGAAATATGCATTTGGAGTATTATCCATCTTTGGATCAACATACCTGTGCGAGCAGATATTCTCAAACATGAACTACATAAAATCCAAATACCGCACCCGCCTCACAGATGAGAGCTTGCAGTCCTGCGTGAAGATTAAAGTTACATCTTACATGCCCGATGTTGAGAAGCTGTCCAGTGATGTCCGAAAACAGAAGTCACATTAAACGGGTAAGAACACAATCCTGTCATAGGCACATATTTAGTAACAAAGTGGCTGTTTTTATAAAGTGATTTCTGATTTTTGTCAGTATATATTTGGAATGACACATAGGGATATTATTGTGTTTTGTTGCTCAGGTCCGAGGATGGCTGCATTGTATTGTGCGTGTCAATAGAGAAGAGGGTGCTGCTGCATTTTACCCTTGCACATTTTCAGAAAACTAAAGAGAAGTGGATAATGCACAGAAATCGATCTTAAACTGTATTATTTTAATTTGATATACTTTACCTTTTCAAAAGACTGCTGTTTTATTGCACTCTGTCTGTTGCCCAGATAAGGGGGAAAAGAGAAGAGGATTGTATGGTATTATTGAGGATTGAAAAGCATTTTATTTCCATGGGGAGGTCTGAAATTACAGGAGGCCTATTGTGCACGTTGCACAGTTTGTTGTTGTTTTTTCAAATCCTAAAATAAAAATGACATCAAAAATCAGATTTCTGTATTGTATTTCTATAATTTCATCAATGCAACGAAACATAATACATTAATATTATAATGGAAGTTAAACTTAAAGCACCATCGTACAGCAGAGTAGTCACGTGGTGCGTCATTCTCTCCAGGATGCGCTGCAGGTAAAATAAACGTTTAATCATGAATGCTCATTATGTATTTGTAGCCTACTTATCATTTTGATAGTAGGCTAATATAGCTAATATAGACACTTACAGCATGTGTTGCCTTCATTATAAGGCTTATATAAGGCTTTTCATTTTTTGCGGCTCCAGACAGATTTGTTTTTTGTTTTTTTGGTCCAATATGGCTCTTTCAACATTTTGGGTTGCCGTCCCCTGTGTTAAGCAGACGACAACAGCGGTAGGCCTGATCACCGACAACGATGAGACTGCCTATAGGGAGGAGGTCTGAGACCTGGCCGTGTGGTGCCAGGACAACAACCTCTCCCTCAACATGATCAAGACAAAGGAGATGATTGTGGACTACAGGAAAAGGAGCACCGAGCACGCCCCCATTCTCATTGACGGGGCTGCAGTGGAGCAGGTTGAGAGCTTCAAGTTCCTTGCATCCACATCACCAACAAACTACCATGGTCCAAACACACAAACAGTTGTGAGGAGGGCACGACAAAGCCTATCCCCCTCAGGACACTGAAAAGGTTTGACATGGGTCCTCAGATCCTCAAAAAGTTCTACAGCTGCACCATCAAGAGCATCCTGACTGGTTGTCAGGATCCATGCAACTTATTATGTGACTTGTTAAGCACATTTTTACTCCTGAACTTATTTAGGCTTGCCATAACAAAGGGGTTGAATACATATTAACTCAAAACAGTTTTTATTAATTACATCACTGGGGCCAAGCTTCCTGCCATCCAGGACCTCTATACCAGGTGGTGTCAGAGGAAGGCCATAAAAACTGTCAAAGACTCCAGCCACCCTAGTCAGACTGTTCTCTCTGCTACCGAACGGCAAGCGGTACCGGAGCACCAAGTCTAGGTCCAAAAGGCTTCTTAACAGCTTCTACCCCCAAGCCATAAGACTCCTGAACAGATAATTAAATGGCTACCCAGACCCCTATTTTAAGCTGCTGCTACTCTCTGATTATAATGTATGCATAGTCACTAACTCTACCTACATTTTACATATTACCTCAATTACCTTGACTAAGCGGTGCACCCGCACATTGTATATAGCCTCGCTTGTTATTTTACTGCTGCTGTTTAATTATTTGTTACTTTTATTTTTTACTTTTTACTTATTTTTTACTTAATAACACTTATTTTTTTCTTAAAACTTCTAAAAGCATTGTTGGTTAAGGGCTTGTAAGCATTTCACTGTAAGGTCTACACCTGCTGTATTAGGCGCATGTGACAAATTTGATTTGCTTAGCTCCATTCCGTTTCTTTTCATCCTGAAAACTCCCCGTTCCTTAACGATTGCAAGCATACCCATAACATTATGCAGTTACCACTATGCTTGAAAAAATGGAGAGTGGTACTCAGTAATGTGCTGTATTGGATTTGCCCCAAACATAACACTTTGTATTCAGGGCAAAAAGTGAATTGCTTTGCCACATTTTTTGCAGTAACTTGTTGCAAACAGGATGCATGTTTTAGAATATTTGTATTCTGCACAGGCTTCCTTATTTCACTCTGTCAATTAGGTTAATATTGTGGAGTACCTACAATGTTGTTGATCCATCCTCAAATTTCTCCTGTCAAAGCCATTAAATTATGTAAATGTTTTAAAGTTACCATTGGCCTTCAACTCCGGCAACTGAGTTAGGAAGGACGCCTGTATATTTGTAGTGACTGAGTATATTGATACACCATGCAAATAGCAATTAATAACTTCACCATGCTCAAAGAGACATTCAATGTCTGCTTTTTATTTTTACCCATCTACCAATAGGTGTTCTTCTTTGCGAGGCATTTGAAAACCTCTTTGTGGTTGAATCTGTGTTTGAAATGCACTGCTGGACTGAGGGACCTTACAGATAATTGTATATGTGGGGTGCAGAGATGAGGTAGTTGTAAAAAAATTATGTTAAACACTATTATTGTACACAGAGCGAATCCATGCAACTTACGTGACTTGTTAAGCAAATTTTTACTCCTGAACTTATTTAGGCTTGCCATAGCAAAGGGGTTGAATACGTATTAACTCAAAACATGTTTTATTCATTTGTAAAACGTTCAATAAACATCATTCCACTTTGACATTATGGGGTATTGTGTGTAGGCCAGTGACCAACAAATCTCAATTTCATCCATTTTAAATTCAGCTGTAACAAAACAAAATGTTGAAAAAGTCAAGGGGTGTGAATACTTTCTGAAGGCACTGTATCTAGAACCAAAAAGGGTTCTTAGGAGAACCCTTTGAAGAACCCCTTTTGGTTCCAGGTTCAACCCTTTCCAAAGAGGGTGGAACCCAAAATAGTTCTACCTGGAACCAAAAAGGGTTATCTTATGGGGACAGCCGCAGAACCCTTTTGGAACCCTTTATTCAAAGAGTGTAAGTATCGTGATAACATAGTATCATTAGATCCCTGGCAATTCCCAGCCCTAGAAGTCACCTTCAGAGTTTCGGGGCGAGGGGCTGGTTTGAGATTCACCGCCTATACCCCTCTCCCTTAACCACTATTACTATTTCACACTATTCTCCCCTTCCTCATCCTTTCCTACATCCATGTCTCCCTCGCTCTCTCTGTCTATCTCGCTCTCATTTTCTCACCTGCCACAGTACTCCCACATCCCACTTCCCTTCCTGACCTCCCAAAAATGTCAGAGCAAGACTCTATGGGCCTCTCTGGACTCTGTGGAGAGAACAGACTGGCTGGCACACACCCCACACACGCAAATGTGCACGCACACACACACACACACACACACACACACACACACACACACACACACACACACACACACACACACACACACACACACACACACACACACACACACACCCTCTCATAATGAGCCTCCAAATAGCAGAGCTGTCTAAATTGAGAGAAGAAAGAGTGCTTATTCGCTCGGAGATGAAAGGTGATATTTCCCCCTTTCCAAAGGTCAACAGAGATCATTGTGTTTCTTTCCCCTAACCTTCTCCTTTCAAAAGGACTGATCATTAAACACAATATTTACCTTGACATTTGACACTTTTCCCAAATTGTTTTGAACTCTAAGTATGTAAGAGAAAATGTGAGACAAGACAAGAGAGGCTGAGCTTCTTTCGCTAACTAAATGTAGAATGTAATCAGTTTAAATGAATATTCTGAAAGTGTGTTATATTTATACTAGCCCCTTATTGCTTTATCTGCTGAACCCAGAACATAATAACCAGACTGAAGCATGGTTGTCTTCCATACCATTACCCTCCTTTTGCCTTATTTCCCCCACAGCATCTAATCCCTATGAAGTGCACTATTATACTACATAGGGCTCTGGTCAAAAGTAGTACACTATGTAGGGAACAGAGTGCCATTTGGGACAGATTTTAGCTACCAGTCAGCTCTTTCCAGCTCCCAGTAACGGTTCATTGCCTTTTCCTCCCTGCGCAGCACTAACCTGGTCTGAGCCCTGAAACATATGGGAACGCTCCAACAGCCGTCAACATGATCGATGTGACATCACATCCGCCAGTCATCATCGCACCACGACGCCCATAACAACAGGACGGAAGCTCGCCTAACAACGGGGAGACTGGTCATACTGTTCATGCCACATTTGCATTTTAATATCTCAGCAATATTTAATCCATTAGGTATCCTCCCGGGCCTATTGAGGGAAAGTTAATTCGCTAACGAATGGCTGGATTAACGACAGTTGGATTATACCAACGTTATTCACAATGAGACAGGAGATGGTGGGATTGAACACCAGGACTGACACTCAGGGGCTTCACGCTGGCCGGACTCATACATCCACAACCATCTCATACAGTATTAGCCTGGTCGCAGATCTGTTAGTGATGTTTTGGCAACTCCTATGCTTGAGTTGGCAAGACAGCACAAACTGATCTTGGACCAGTCTAATCTTGTATGGATTCATACTCACACAAACTAAGCCATAGTATCGTTCAACTATGTACTAATCCTGTATAATGAAGTTCCAAGATTATAACAGCTAGCTGGAGGAATTTACAGCCAAATATGAGTGGTGGCTAAAAACGGAGACTGCTAATTTTCTCAGATTAGCACTAATCTTAGATTGAGAAAAAACAGAGTACCTCGCAGCTAACGTCTTGAAGAGTCTTGAAGCCAACGCTTTCAGTTGAGCCATCATCCTCAGATTGGGAAATAGCTGACCTAACCCCTGCAGGCTAACACCCCCAGATTAGCTGGCCGTGACAGAAGCACACAAACATGGCTGCTGCTGCTGAAAAGTCAAGCAATCGTCACCAGTCATTCAGGCTTACGGCTGCATCAAAGTATCTTCTAGGAGAATGTACACTGATCATGAGAAGTTAAAGAGTTTAGAAGAAGAGAGAACTCTACTTTAATCTTAACAGGAATTGGATTGAGTTCATGGGTTAACAGCAGAGGATGCACACAAGCATGTAGGCACATGCACACACACACACACACACACACACACACACACACACACACACACACACACACACACAGACACACACACACACACACACACACACACACACACACACACACACACACACACACACACTGCCCTTACAAGGAGAAATGAGTAATGATGTTGGCTCTATATTTCTCCCCACCCTAGTGTGCCCTGTGAGGGGGTTGAGCAGGAGTGATGTAGCGTTGGCAGAAGGAAGACGGTTCCTCCCAGCTTCCCCCCTGGGCCGCTCTGGAGAGAGGAGGATAGAGGGGTGTTCAAGGGTATCTGTCAATATCTTACTCTACTACCTCAGGAAGAAGGAGGGAAAAAAGAGTGAGAGAACAAAACGCAGAGGCTTCTGAGGTCAAATGAGTGCTAGCGTAGGACATCTTGAAGTGATTTTCAAACGCGTTGCTACAAAACATAAGCTGGGTCGGACAGGGAGGCAGGCAGGCAGGCCCAGAAGCCTTTTCCCTCACTGCAGAGAGTTAACATAGAAACACACCGCCTGGTGGAACTGCCTGGCTAGCTGTTTCACATGTGGGCTAAAAGCCTTAGAGACAGCATAAACTACCTACTGTAAATTTCATGCACAGTACACTAAAGATACATATTATATTGAGTGAGCAGGCTATACTGACAGCAGAGATGTGAGCGATACCTTTTGGTTTGTTCCAGTCATTGGTTTGATCATGAACAGAAAGAAGTAGGACACCGACGCTTACATTAACCTACATACACCTGATCTGTAGTACCTTTCAATCACCTGATAGGAACACGGTGGTGGAAGTCTATTTTCACAGGCTCTCAGCAATTCCACATTCATTTCAATGATTTAGAGAAAAATAGGCCTAGAGTAGAACAAGAAAGAACAATTGTTTACGCAGAGACAAGTAAATGTATTTCTATGTGACAGTATTGTGACTGAAGACGTACAGTCGTAGACAAAAGTTTTGAGAATGACACAAATATAAATTTTCACAAAGTCTGCTGCCTCAGTTTGTATGATAGCAATTTGCATATACTCCAGAATGTTATGAAGAGTGATCAGATGAATTGCAATTAATTGCAAAGTCCCTCTTTGCCATGCAAATGAATCCCCAAAAAACATTTCTACTGCATTTCAGCCCTGCCACAAAAGGACCAGCTGCAATCATGTCAGTGATTCTCTCGTTAACACAGGTGTGAGTGTTGACGAGGACAAGGCTGGAGATCACTCTGTCATGCTGATTGAGTTCGAATAACAGACTGGAAGCTTCAAAAGGAGGGTGGTGCTTGAAATTATTGTTCTTCCTCTGTCAACCATGGTTACCTGGAAGGAAACACATGCCGTCATCATTGCTTTGCACAAAAAGGGCTTCACAGGCAAGGATATTGCTGCCAGTAAGATTGCGCCTAAATGAACCATTTATCGGATCATCAAGAACTTCAAGGAGAGCGGTTCAATTGTTGTGAAGAAGGCTTCAGGGCGCCCAAGAAAGTCCAGCAAGCGCCAGGACCATCTCCTAAAGTTGATTCAGCTGCGGAATCGGGGCACCACCAGTACAGAGCTTGCTCAGGAATGGCAGCAGGCAGGTGTGAGTGCATCTACACGCAAAGTGAGGCAAAGACTTTTGGAGGATGGCCTGGTGTCAAGAAAGGCAGCAAAGAAGCCACTTCTCTCCAGGAAAAACATCAGGGACAGACTGATATTGTGCAAAAGGAACAGGGATTGGACTGCTGAGGACTGGGGTAAAGTCATTTTCTCTGATGAATCCCCTTTCCGATTGTTTGGGGCATCCGGAAAAAACCTTGTCCGGAGAAGACAAGGTGAGCGCTACCATCAGTCCTGTGTCATGCCAACAGTAAAGCATCCTGAGACCATTCATGTGTGGGGTTGCTTCTCAGCCAAGGGAGTGGGCTCACTCACAATTTTGCCTAAGAACACAGCCATGAATAAAGAATGGTACCAACACATCCTTCGAGAGCAACTTCTCCCAACCATCCAGGAACAGTTTGGTGACGAACAATACCTTTTCCAGCATGATGGAGCACCTTGCCATAACAACTAAGTGGCTCAGGGAACAAAACATCGATATTTTGGGTCCATGGCCAGGAAACTCCCCAGACCTTAATCCCATTGAGAACTTGTGGTCAATCCTCAAGAGGCGGGTGGACAAACAAAAACCCACAAATTCTGACAAACTCCAAGCATTGATTATGCAAGAATGGGCTGCCATCAGTCAGGATGTGGCCCAGAAGATAATTGACAGCATGCCAGGGCGGATTGCAGAGGTCTTGAAAAAGAAGGGTCAACACTGCTAATATTGACTCTTTGCATCAACTTCATGTAATTGTCAATAAAAGCCTTTGACACTTATGAAATGCTTGTAACTTTACTTCAGTATTCCATAGTAACATCTGACAAAAATATCTAAAGACACTGAAGCAGCAAACTTTGTGAAAATTAATATTTGTGTCATTCTCAAAACTTTTGGCCACGACTGTACATATGGAACTTGTTGTGTACAGCAGTCCTGGTGATGTAGCCAATAGAAACATTTGGGGAGCTGACACCACAACTGTTTGTGGCATAATCTAGCCATCCTAATCAGATCAGAGGGGTACCACAAACCAGCCAGGAGACCACCCACAGAGACAAAAAGAAAGAGAGAGAATGTAGAAAGAGGGGAATGGAGTGTGAGAGAGACAGAGAGAGAGACATAAAGAGAGAGAGAGAGAGAGAGAGAGAGAGAGAGAATGCAGACAGGAATGGAGTGGAAGAGAAAGAGAGCAATTAGGGGCAACATTCCCAGTGTGTGTGTGTGTGTGTGTGTGTGTGTGTGTGTGTGTGTGTGTGTGTGTGTGTGTGTGTGTGTGTGTGTGTGTGTGTGTGTGTGTGTGTGTGTGTGTGTGTGTGTGTGTGAGTGTGTGCGTGCGTGCGTGTGTATATATATGAGTAGGATCTGCTTAATGTCTGAGTGAAGTCAACTCAACATCTGCTGCATTTCTGGAGGACCAGACTCAAAGTGTAAAGCTCTACCTGCTCAACAAACAGACAACCTAAAGTGACCTAGCATCGAAAGCTTGCCTGTCTAGGAAAACACACACACACACACACTTGAATATCTGTATACAATGAAAAGACCCTTGAGCTCCTCTGCAGTGCAACAGGACAGGGATACTCCAAGCCTACAAAATGCCCCCTAAAATGTCTCAGCCCTGAAAGAAATTGAGAAGAGGATTCTCTAGCTAGTGTCTCGGAGAGAGTAGGATCTGGTTTCAGAACCTATTCCTCTGACCTACTCTAACGTAATCTCATTCAGATTCCTTCCTTATCGTCCCCTTCCTACCACAGCTTAAAACTTTATTTAATAATATTCGCTGTCTGATAGTATGGCTAAGCAGCTTACAGAGAGGAAGGTTAGCAGCACAGTGAGCGAAAAGTGTGAAATGAAATCCTGCCATGATTAAAGCCGGATGATTCCGGTCGGAATATTCAACATGCGGTACGGAACGGGTAGAAACCTCTGGGAATCATCTCTCTCTCCCGGGAACTACAGTGACCATAGAAATGAGTGAGACGTCAGTCGTCCTCTGATCACATTGTAAGAACTCACAGGTTTGGTTTCCCTCTATTTAAAAGCATATGGATCCTACGTGTTCTAATCTGCAGCTTAAATTATAGCGGATCCAGTCCTACTTATAGATGAATGGTGGATATGAAGAATATGTATCTGTCAGTGACAGGATCCACAATCTCCCAGTAGAGCTACAGTGAGGGAAAAAAGTATTTGATCCCCTGCTGATTTTGTACGTTTGCCCACTGACAAAGAAATGATCAGTCTATAATTTTAATGGTAGGTTTATTTGAACAGTGAGAGACAGAATAACAACAAAAAAATCCAGAAAATTGCATGTCAAAAATGTTATAAATTGATTTGCATTTTAATGAGGGAAATAAGTATTTGACCCCCTCTCAATCAGAAAGATTTCTGGCTCACAGGTGCCTTTTATACAGGTAACGAGCTGAGATTAGGAGCACACTCTTAAAGGGAGTGCTCCTAATCTCATCTTGTTACCTGTATAAAAGACACCTGTCCACAGAAGCAATCAATCAATCAGATTCCAAACTCTCCACCATGGCCAAGACCAAAGAGCTCTCCAAGGATGTCAGGGACAAGATTGTAGACCTACACAAGGCTGGAATGGGCTACAAGACCATTGCCAAGCAGCTTGGTGAGAAGGTGACAACAGTTGGTGCGATTATTCGCAAATGGAAGAAACACAAAGGAACTGTCAATCTCCCTCGGCCTGGGGCTCCATGCAAGATCTCACCTCATGGAGTTGCAATGATCATGAGAACGGTGAGGAATCAGCCCAGAACTACACGGGAGGATCTTGTCAATGATCTCAAGGCAGCTGGGACCATAGTCACCAAGAAAACAATTGGTAACACACTACACCATGAAGGACTGAAATCCTGCAGCGCCCGCAAGGTCCCCCTGCTCAAGAAAGCACATATACATGCCCGTCTGAAGTTTGCCAATGAACATCTGAATGATTCAGAGGACAACTGGGTGAAAGTGTTGTGGTCAGATGAGACCAAAATTTAGCTCTTTGGCATCAACTCAACTCACCGTGTTTGGAGGAGGAATGCTGCCTATGACCCCAATAACAGCATCCCCACCGTCAAACATGGAGGTGGAAACATTATGCTTTGGGGGTGTTTTTCTGCTAAGGGGACAGGACAACTTCACCGCATCAAAGGGACGATGGACGGGGCCATGTACCGTCAAATCTTGGGTGAAAACCTCCTTCCCTCAGCCAGGGCATTGAAAATGGGTCGTGGATGGGTATTCCAGCATGACAATGACCCAAAACACATGGCCAAGGCAACAAAGGAGTGGCTCAAGAAGAAGCACATTAAGGTCCTGGAGTGGCCTAGCCAGTCTCCAGACCTTAAACCCGTAGAAAATCTGTGGAGGGAGCTGAAGGTTCGAGTTGCCAAACGTCAGCCTCAAAACCTTAATGACTTGGAGAAGATCTGCAAAGAGGAGTGGGACAAAATCCCTCCTGAGATGTGTGCAAACCTTGTGGCCAACGACAAGAAACGTCTGACCTCTGTGATCGCTAACAACATTTTTGCCACCAAGTACTAAGTCATGTTTTGCAGAGGAGTCAAATACTTATTTCCCTCATTAAAATGGAAATCAATTTATAACATTTTTGACATGCGGTTTTCTGGATTTTTTTGTTGTTATTCTGTCTCTCACTGTTCAAATAAACCTACCATTAAAATTATAGACTGATCATTTCTTTGTCAGTGGGCAAACGTACAAAATCAGCAGGGGATCAAATACTTTTTTCCCTCACTGTATAGTATATGATATCAACTACTGCACTGACTGCAGTGAAACATCACCTCTGCAAGGCCTCTTAGAACAACAAAAGGTGTGATATTTCTGATCCTGACTATGATCCTGAAAAACAATATATGTCATCTTTGATTATTTTATTTGTGTCCTTGACGATAACATTAAAGAGTGTTCGCCATACGTTGTTGCCCACGGTGATGCTAACCGGGAGAGGGACGTTATCTAGATTCCTGATGACCTTTGACCTTGTCCCTTATCTAGGAGACGTGGGGGACGGGAACCCTGGGGCTTGGGGATGGGGAGGATGGTAATCTTGAGACACAATGGGGCAGGAAGGGTGACATTGGCGAGCGCACCGCTAGGTGAATCGATAAGCCATGGGCGGCACCTGCGTGTGTTATCAGTGTGCGTGTGCGCATGCGTTATCAATGTTAGGGTGAAGGAAGGTTGTAATCAACACCATGGTGTTTCACACCGCAGGCCACTGCTGGTCTCCTGGTACTCTCCTCTTCTCCTTCTTCCTTAGCCTCTACGGCCCTTACTCGTTCTTTTTTATCTTTCCTCCTAACTTACTCACATAGATATGGCCTTTACTTTTCCTTTCCACCCCTTTGTAGCTCAACAGTTATTGAATTCATGTGGAGATTTACTGGAACAACATTATAGGACATGAAAGTCAATGGGACCTCAAAGCAGGAACCAGTGAGTCAATCCCTGTAATCAACGCTACCGCGCCCGCATGTTATCAATGTAGAACATTGATTGGATTTTTCAAAGTCATCAAAATACGCTGTTTTAATTGAACAACGAAGATTTCAACCAAAAGTCAATAGGGGGTGTTTGTAGCTTGCGTTTTCTAAGCGATTTGAATTCTCAATGGGAAGTGTTCTAAGCGAATAACAATCACCACTGACCTTGGCTTAGAGACAGATGTGTGCGCTCGTGGGAAAACAGCTGGGTGTATGCCGGTTGAGACGCAATATGACAATGTCATCAGGTTCTGACAGCATTTCAAACTTAATTAATGGTGTGAGACAGACATCCAATAAAAGCTATTCAAACTGTCACACCTCTGTGTCACTCAGGAAAAATATGATATACATCCATAATGTCCCAGCTGCCCCTCCTCCTCTCCTCTCTTAACCACCAGTGTAATTCCAACCAGTTTCTAACAACAGACATTTGTGCTCTGAGACAGAAAGCAAGGCTAAAGTCTTGGTAAAGAACTGGAGTTCCGAGGAGTCAGCAAGCAAGAGAGGGGGAGAGAGTGCGAGAGAAAGATAAATCCATGGTCTATCTGGGTATTCTGCTGGGCTGTGTCCGTCCCCAAGGATCACCATGGCAGAATACGTGACAGCACCTCTCTCCTTCCCTCCCCCGACTCTCTCCCCCGTCTACCCCACCTAGCAGTCCCTCACTTGGGCTTAACTGTGAACCAACCATCCATACATCCCCTGACGGAGGAAAAACTCACTATTCCAGGCATCTCTCTTCTCGCCATTTCTCTCCCTCCGCCCTTGGCACGTTAACATTCTAAGACCTGGGGAATGGCTCCAGCCTATGCCATGCTGCTATTCAAGAAGTGACTGACTGCTAGTGATGACATAAAAGATGATGACACAGATGATGATGATGACAATGATGACAGGAGAGTACCGTTCCTCCCTTTATAAAACCTTCAGATAACTCCCAAGGACCAAAAGGTGATTTGTTTCCTGTGAAATAAATGACAGATTTTCCATCCGGTTCAGTCTTAACGGCTCCTCCACTAATATCGCTGGAGTCTTTAATGTAATAGATGAAGACGTTTATTGCATTCATTTCTGATCCTGACACCAAACACATGCAATTATTCAATGTGCCAGACTCCAATTCTGCTGAGAATAGATAATGAAGTTCTCATGCGACAGAGACAGAGAGAGAGAGAGAGAGAGAGAGAGAGAGAGAGAGAGAGAGAGAGAGAGAAAAAATAAGGAAGGAGAAAATAATTATTAATAGCCAGAAATAATTGAAGACCTTGGCCTTAATCTAACAATATTTAGCAATGTTCATTATACAGAAGTTATTGTTTGCATTGCTACACATAAAAATGTCTCTGTGTGCATACAATGTGTGAAGTGAAGACAAAGCGACACTCATGGAACTCGGCTTACATGTTAACTAAAATTGGATTGAGTCCATGGGGCAGCAGCTGAGGACGTGTTTGTGCTAACACGCACGCACGCACACACACACACACACACACACACACACACACACACACACACACACACACACACACACACACACACACACACACACACACACACACACAATCCTTTACAATCTGCCCATTCTAATGGCTCAACATGATGCCTCCTGAGACTTCCTCTTAAGTAGAGGCCATTTCAGCATTCCAGTGTGTGTGTGTGTGTGTGTGTGTGTGTGTGTGTGTGTGTGTGTGTGTGTGTGTGTGTGTGTGTGTGTGTGTGTGTGTGTGTGTGTGTGTGTGTGTGTGTGTGTGTGTGTGTGTGTGTGTGTATATTTCAGCGTCCCAGAGTTCTCTAACAGCCTTCTGTAATAGAACAGTCAAACCCACAGCAGTGTTATTTAACATTCAGCCAGGCCACACAGCACAGCGCCTGTGTTTCCACTAGGAGAGGGGAGCAAGGGGAGCAAGGGGGGCAAGGAGAAAGAGAGAGGGAGAGAGAGGTAGGGAGATGAAAAGATAGATTGAGTGGCAGAGAGAGAGAAAGAAAGAGAGAGAACGAGAGAGATATAAGAGAGAAGGAATCAGGGAGGGCAGAGATAGGAGCAGGATGGGGAGAAAGAGGGACAAAGACACAGAGAAAGAGTGAGAGAGAAGAGGAGAGAGGGACAGAGAGAAGAGGAGAGATGGACAGAGAGAAGAGGAGAGAGGGACAGAGAGAAGAGGAGAGAGGGACAGAGAGGGGAGAGGGGGATAAAGACTGCTGTGGATGACTGGTCTCTTTCTCTGGGAGTTATGACCAGATGATATCTCTTTCTGTGCCAGATACAGTCACATTACCTTGGAGCAACAATTTAATATCAAGACAAACTAACAGGGTACTGTTGCTAATTCTTCAGGCAGTGTAGTAGGCTAGCTACTCTGGGTACATTTTAATCAGACTCGTGGTGTTCTGCCCATGATGAATGGGCATCAGCTGAACAATGTAGCAAACAATGGGCCCTTCTTTAAGACATAAACACACGCCGGCTAATTCTTCCCCTTACTGCTCCCTCAGAGACACCCTGGTGCTGCACAGGAAATAGTTATTTTTCTTTCCTAAATTCTTTTAAAACATTCCCTGGTGGCATGAGACCATTTATAGCCAATGGTCCGGGCTATTTCCCAGGGCACTGGCTTCTTGGAACGGTTCGGTTCACATTATTGCACCACAAAAGTCCCAGTAGCATAAAATGGACTGGTGGTGGCGATATATCTAATCTATATTCATCAGCGTAATCACCGGAAACATAACTAATGCCAATGTTAAATAACTTAGATTTTATATACAGCCATTTTATATACAGCTAGTCTCCAGTGCCAACACAAATAATGACTTGTGCAAAGCCCCTGTGATGACAAAGTCTTAAAATGAGCATAATCACTTCCTCAGTGCAACCACAGAAATGAGACTGCAGATTACTGCAGACATTTTGTAATGTCTTTATTCTTTTGGAACTTTTGTGAGTGTAATGTTTACTGTAAATTGTTATTTTTTTTTTTACTTTTGCTTATTATCTAGCTCATTTGCTTTGGCAATGTAAACATGTGTTTTCCATGCCAATAAAGTCCTTAAATAGAACTGAATTGAGACAGAGAGAGAAAGAGCTCAGTCAGAGCCAGGGGTGGGCTTAGTGACTTGGAGGCCCTAGTCAGAGCCAGGGGCAGGCTTAGTGATTTGGAGGCCCCAGTCAAAGACCAGTCTGTATTACCTTTTAATGTGCCATGAACACAATCAGTCATGTTTTTATCTGATTGTCAAATAATCACTTCAAAAGTAGGTTACCTTCACACGTTCATCCACGTGACAAATAAACTGATTTGATTTGAAAATAATTCCAGCATCCGAACAGTGCAGTGTGCACCCACCAACTTTCCTTCAATTCAATAGAGGCTGAAACTATCTCACCGGCAAAAGCATGCGAACTAGCGAAACGGCACCCCTCTGTCTTACTATATGTAGGCCATGTATCTGATGCTGTCTGGCCAAAACAAAGAATGACATGCCAGACAGCATCAGATAAATGGGCTACACATACTGTACATGTCCTCTGCTTAGATGACGATGGCAGTTTTATTAGCAGCACCTGCCTTTTTACTAAAGAAAGGTGTATTATATCCCCCTAGAGTCCGAGGACAAAGGGCTGGGTCGAGAACCAGTCTTCCCTAAATAGCAAAATGGGGTGGAGACCAGATGTAAATCAGTGACGCCTCGCTACACGTCAAATCAATCAAATGCCTTGCTTGGGGGGAGCTCCAATAGTGCTCATTAAATGAGTGTTGTAGGTGCAACCGTGCATGGTGAAGATGGCCAGGAAATCGCTGATTAAAATCTCCATCAATATATGTTGATGTACTTGGATTGTGTATTGAGCACACTTCTGACAAAAGGGTTTTCCCCCCAGTTTTTCTTCCATTTTCTGCAATGTTGCAAACCAGCATACGGACCAACTCTCTGCAAAATGTGTCCTATCCAGTCAGAAAACAGTGCCGAACATAACACCTGGCACCAACGGGCATGTGGGCAAGGGTTCTTGAAAGTAACATCCAATCAAAATATTGCCGCTGGGAGCCAGAGGACCATTCAAACTGTTTTTGCAATACAAAATTCTCCACACAGCGATATGATTTTGGAGGTATGGCAACGTGAGACTACTACTAAGCTAACATATGGAATAGTTTTAAGATGCTCATACCAAGGATGATTTAGATATTTGATTTAGAATTTTAGGTAACAAAAATATTATTTGATGAAATATTGAATTTGGCCTTACTGCTATTAGCCTATAGAAACAAATTGAATAACATATTCGTACATGAAAAAACCTGTATACCTTTGACGTGAAAATGCCCTTTTCACTTCAATTCATTTTTCACCCCGGTAACGAGTTACCTAATTTGACAAACACCGCTGTAGCTCTGCCACCTTCCGCCGACATCGGTGGATATCTCTATCTTAAACACAGATTATGATGGGGATTTATTTATTGCCTTGAGCGGAGCATGGGGGGGGGGGGGGGGGGGCGGGTAGAAATTATTTGAATATTATTTAAAAAATGTATGCTCAGCTCATGAGGTCCATTGATGATGTGAGGCCTGAGGCAATTGCCTCTTCTGCCTAATGGTAAGTCCACCAGTGGTCAGAATTAGGTTAGAGTTCTGAGAGAGAGAGAGAGAAGGCAGTGAGCACCAGTCCAGGCCAGTGTTATGTAAAGTCCTCAGAGAGATGCCGACCCGTGGCCTGGACCTCAGAAAGAAAGAGAGTGAGAGGAAAGAGAAGGACAGAGGAACACAGAGAGAGACAGCGAGAGACAGAAAGGGAGAGCAGAGCCACAGAGAGAGAGAGAGAGAGAGAGAGAGAGAGAGAGAGAGAGAGAGGGCAGCAGGGAGTAATTGCCCATCACTCTTATAATCTGTGTAGGGCTAGGCAAGAATACAGCGACATGGGAGGAGGGGACATCCCCAGAGATTTAACAGAGGTAGAAAAACAGCTAATCGTGGCTCTTCGCACCTTGTGTGAATCAGTTATGCTGGGCATACACTACACAACTTCTAAAATGTTAACAATTTGGACGTGGTCACATTTCATGATTTGCTTGTCCCAAATCTTTCCTTCCTTCCATTCTCAACCCCAGGACATGGCTGCTCACATTACACAATGATTCCCTAGTTGATCATGCCCTGCGTTTCTCGGTTGTCGTAGGAAAAAATGCTGACGCGCAAACAGTGAGCTGTTTTATAAGTGAGCACGTTATTATGTGCAGAAACATTTTTAAAAAGCCGGAGGCGCAGAATATGAACTTAATATGAAATAATAACAATAATATGAAATAATATTTTTGGATTCTGTCATGGTAAGACGCAGATGTAATATTGGTGGAGTTTGTTTTGCATGGCCCGGTGTCCCGGGTGGGTGGAGATTTTACTTAAAGACCAATGGAATGAGCAAACTGAGCTCATCTGGGGCACGTAAAACAAACTTGCACATTGAAGGCAGCCAGGTTCTCTCCACAGCTCCACCAATCTGTCCTCCATCACCTCGGTCCACACGGTGCGTGTAGTTGTTACTTTCCTCTTTGCCATCATTGTTTTGGTCTCATATGTTGAGTGCTCATTGGCTATTGGCAGCAGTCCTTGCCCAATCGCGTTGTAGCACTGCTCATACTACAAGATGCACATCCAAAATGTGTCCGAAAACCTTTCAGGACATCCGACAGGGATCTGGAGAACGGAACAGCCATCGTTGGTGCGTCCTTGACCCACTCAAACTATGCGAGTCCCGACGTATTGAACCTAGCCTAAGTTCATAAGGTTTCACCCCGATCATGAAAATGTGTCTGGGATGGCAAAAAAAGTGGGGAATTCATGGCAAAACTGTGTAGTGTACGCCCGGCATTAGTTTTAGCCTCCATTTGCAGAGCTGTTCAGTTCGTTAATGCAATCCCTGGTTTGTCTGTACCATCACCGCCTTCATAAGCTGAACAGATAAGGTTATCATTAACCAAAGCAAGATCAGCAAACATTCACACTGGCTGCTGTCTCCTCAGTCTCTCTACACCTTGTGTACTTGAATTTCCAACTGGAAAAGGGAAAGGCTTTAGAGACCACAGGAGTTAAGCCTTATCTTTCACCAAGAACATCTCCTTAGATACCAATCTAAAGCACCGCATTGAGGGCTTGGGGAGAAGAAAAAAAAAATCGATGTTACTTCAACTCAAAAGAGCAAGCAAGCAGAATTTCCCTGCCAACGCATTTAACATTTACATCCTAGTGTCTACGGCCTTATCGGCTTCCTCATCAACACACGCGCGCATGCAAACACACTCACGCACACGCACACACACACACGCATGCAGCATTGTTATACATTGGGAAAACATTCTCGAATACTTTCATCATTCTGATGTTAGTTTCTCTGTCCACAGAATAATGTGTCTGGTTGGCTTCCTAGTGACAAACACTGGCCCAGAGGACTAGGACTACTGAGATGATAGGACAGCCCTGATGCAGTAAACATGAATACATTACAAACATTTACATTTACGTCATTTAGCAGACACTCTTATCCAGAGCGACTTACAAATCCTATCTAATGACCATTCATAGAATAAACTACTGAACTGCATACAGTACCACCACAGTATTGTCTGTCTATGAATTCAATCCATGATACCACATAATAAACACAATAAGCATTACCATCAAATATTGTTGTATTGCACTGAAAAATGGACCAATCATTTCACCAGCTGTTTCACTGGTTTTGAACTCACCTCATCAAAGCCACTGTCCTCTTTCTTGAAAGCTGAAAATAGAGAGAAGAAGAAAACCAGGCTCACATTGACGTCTTCTGAACAGGGAACAAAAACAGTGACTACAACCACAGTGTGCACTCACTCATAACCCACACACACACGTACACACCTACAGTACGCACACACACAGCCCTGTAATGGTGTCCTGATTTCCTATTCGTGTGATAAAGATTCATTATGCTTCCTTCATTAAGGCAGACACTCAGGCAGATAGTCCGAGGTCAATCAACATGATCTGACACTGGCAGCGTTCAGAAGAAGAGTTTGTTTGTGCTTTATTAGACAGACCTTTCAGACACTGCATCATCATTACTAGACTAGTGAATGGCTGGGAACACACCTGGGTTCACTTCAAATAGTATTGGAAATCTTTAAATATACTTTAGCTGTGCTTGATTGATTTTGCCTGGCGCAACGGAACCAATAGAATAGTCCCAAAAGTGCACACCCCACCCAAATGGCATTCTTAAGGCAGGCTTAAGCAAACGCTAGAAGTAATTTTGAAAGATTTCAAATAATATTTGAACCCAGGTGTGGCAGGAAGAGAGCAACACACCACTAGCAGCCCATTGGTGTGACTGAGGAGCTCTCGTCTTCTCTCGCCACTATGACTATAATCACAGGAAGTCATAGTGATTGCATTGGACAGCAATATCCTTTGTATTTATGAAAAGGAAGGTAAACAATGCTGTGTTGCCGGTGTGATTGTTTCCTCCTTGACAGCTAGATGTACTGTATGGTACATTCGGTGCAAACCAGATCTTATCTTTAGCTTTGTTTTTAACTGTGAAAGACAAACCAATCCACATTGCCTGGGAAGAGTGCTGAAAAATGCTTTTCGGAAACATAGCCTAATAAATATCTCTTTAATTACACATTTCTCATAATGAACTCAATAATTATCTGATTGGAGGGTATCACAACTAATCTGACACAATGAGATAGGGTAAGTTACAGATGGAAGTAACACTATATTGTTTGGCCTTGATGTAAAATGACTTACTCATGTCAATGGCATTGTTTTGAGGCAGAGTCATCTAGCCGTGGAGCCATAAAATTGCATCTTTCTCATCAGAAAACAGAGACACAGAGAGGAGAATTTCCTCAAAGTAGAAAACACAGCAGGATCATTACAACTACAGTAAATGGGGAGTCAATACACAAGAATCTGTAGCATTGTTATTTAGTTTGAACACTCCTTCACATACAAGTCTGATATATTGAACATTTCCAAAACAAAACTAAACATGGACTCGTATTCAAGAACATAAATATAAGATACTATACAGTTGAAGTCGGAAGTTTACATACACCTTAGCCAAATACATTTAAACTCAGTTTCACAAATCCTGACATTTAATCCTAGTAAAAATTCCCTGTCTTAGGTCAAGGATCACCACTTTATTTTAAGAATGTGAAATGTCAGAATAATAGTAGAGAGAATGATTTATTTCAGCTTTTATTTCTTTCATCACATTCCCAGTGGGTCAGAGGTTTACATACACTCAATTAGTATTTGGTAGCATTGTCTTGCCTTACATTGTTTAACTTGGGTCAAACATTTCGAGTAGTCTTCCACAAGCTTCCCACAATAAGTTGGGTGAATTGTGGCCCATTCCTCCTGACAGAGCTGGTGTAACTGAGTCAGGTTTGTAGGCCTCCTTCCTCGCACACGCTTTTTCAGTTCTGCCCACAAATTTTCTATAGGATTGAGGTCAGGGCTTTGTGATGGTTACTCCAATACCTTGATTTTGTTGCCCTTAAGCCATTTTACCACAACTTTGGAAGTATGCTTGGGGTCATTGTCCATTTGGAAGACCCATTTGTGACCAAGCTTTAAATTCCTGACTGATGTCTTGAGATGTTGCTTCAATATATCCACATAATTTTTCTACCTCATGATGCCATCTAATTTGTGAAGTGCACCAGACCCTCCTGCAGCAAAGCACCCCCACAACATGATGCTACCCCCCCCCCCCCTGCTTCACAGTTGGGATGGTGTTCTTCGGCTTGCAAGACTCCCCCTTTTTCCTCCAAACATAACGATGGTCATTATGGCCAAACAGTTATATTTTTGTTTCATCAGACCAGAGGACATTTCTCCAAAAAGTACAATCTTTGTCCCTATGTGCAGTTGCAAACCGTAGTCTGGCTATTTTATGCCGGTTTTGGAGCAGTGGCTTCTTCCTTGCTGAGCGGCCTTTCAGGTTATGTCGATATAAGACATAACCTGAAACAGATACTTTTGTACCTGTTTCCTCCAGCATCTTCACAAGATCCTTTGCTGTTGTTCTGAGATTGATTTGCACTTTTCGCACCAAAGTACATTCATCTCTAGGAGACAGAACGCGTCTCCTTCCTGAGTGGTATGACGGCTGCTAGGTCCCATGGTGTTTATACTTGCGTACTATTGTTTGTAAAGATGAACGTGGTACCTTCAGGCATTTGGAAATTGTTCCCAAGGATGAACCAGACTTGTGGAGGTCTACAATTTTTTTTCTGAGGTCTTGGCTGATTTCTTTTGATTTTCCCATGATGTCAAGCAAAGAGGCACTGAGCTTGAAGGTATGACATGAAATACATCCACAGGTACACCTCCAATTGACTCAAATGATGTCAATTAGCCTATCAGAAGCTTCTAAAGCCATGACATCATTTTCTGGAATTTTCCAAGCTGTTTAAAGGCACAGTCAACTTAGTGTATGTAAACTTCTGACCCACTGGAATTGTGATTTTTTTAAATGTATTTTACCAGGTAAGTTGACTGAGAACACATTCTCATTTACAGCAACGACCTGGGGAATAGTTTCAAGGGATATGAGGGGGATGAATGAGCCAATTGTACACTGGGGATGATTAGGTGGCCGTGATGGTATGAGGGCCAGATTGGGAATTTAGCCAGGACACCGGGGTTAACACCCCAACTCTTACAATAAGAGCAATGGGATCTTTAATGACCTCAGAGAGTCAGGCCACCCATTTAACATCCCATCCGAAAAACAGCACTCTACACAGGGCAGTGTCCCCAATCACTGCCCTGGGGTATTGGGATATTTTTTAGACCAGAGGAAAGAGTGCCTCCTAATTGCCCTCCAACACCACTTCCAGCAGAATCTGGTCTCCCATCCAGGGACTGACCAGGACCAACCCTGCTTAGCTTCAGAAGCAAGCCAGCAGTGGGATGCAGGGTGGTATGCTGCTGGGGTGATACTGTGAATTATAAGTGAAATAATCTGTCTGTAAACAATTGTTGGAAAAACTTCAACTGTAGGTGATATCATTTACAGTTGAAGTCAGAAGTTTACATACAGTTAGGTTGGAGTCATTAAAACTCATTTTTCAACCAATCCACAAATGTCTTGTTAACAAACTATAGTTTTGGCAAGTCGTTTAGGACATCTACATTTTTCCAACAATTGTTTACAGACAGATTATTTCACTTATAATTCACTGTATTACAATTCCAGTGGGTCAGAAGTCTACATACACTAAGTTGACTGTGCCTTTAAACAACTTGGAAAATTCCAGAAAATGATGTCATGACATTCCCCAACTGGAGGTCCACGGGTGATTTTATTTTTATAATAAAATAATATGTTTTTTATAATTATTATTATTATTATTATTATTGGACATAAAAGAGCTCCAAGTGATTTTAATTTGGGAAATAGGTTCCAAAGTATTCCCACGCATAATACAGAGATTTACAGTGTATGCGATCGTGAGCAAATGTAAGCAAGGTTTGAAATGATTATGTTTTAGTCAATTTTGTCACGTGTGCTCCCTCTCTGGCCTCCAGGTCACCAGGCTGTACACCTGTCACCATTGTTACGTGCATCAGTGCATAATGAAATGAAATGAGTGTTTTATTTTTTTTAAATTGTGTTGGAGGTGATGTCGGGTCCGGGTGTCAGAACCAGAGCTACCTGGGAGGCCTCAGCCGGTTTGTCGGATTCCCATGCTGGCTCGACAGGCTCCCATGAATCAGCTGACTCGACAGGCTCCCATGCCTCAGCTGGCTCGACAGGCTCCCATGCCTCAGCTGGCTCGACAGGCTCCCATGCCTGAGCTGGCTCGACAGGCTCCCATGCCTCAGCTGGCTCGACAGGCTCCCATGCCTCAGCGGGTTCGACAGGCTCCCATGCCTCAGCTGGCTCGACAGGCTCCCATGCCTCAGCTGGCTCGACAGGCTCCCATGCCTCAGCTGGCTCGACAGGCTCCCATGCCTCAGCGGGTTCAATAGGCTCCCATGCCTCAGCTGGGTGAACAGGTTCCCGTGCCTCCACCGAGGCAACTGGGGAGGTCTCAGCCTGCTCATCAGGCTCTCATGCCTCAGCCGGTTTGTCCGATTTCTGTGCCTCAGTGGAGGCGACCGGTCCATTCCTGATCCCCGGGATAGTCCCTGTGGTTGGCGTCCTGCTGCTGGAGCCGAATGCGCCGGGGAGGGGGTACTGTCATGTGTGCTCCCTCTCCGGCCTCTAGGTCACCAGGCTGCTCATTATGGCGCACACCTGTCACCATCGTTACGCGCATCTGCACATAATGACACTCACCTGGACTCCATCACCTCCTTGATTACCTGTCCTATATATGTCACTCCCTTTGGTTCCTTCCCCAGGCGTCATTGTTTCTGTTTCAGTTTCATGTCTGTGCGTTGTTTGTGTTTCTTGTTTTGTATTATGTTTTCATTTATTTATTAAATGAATCACTTCCTGAAATTGCTTCCCGACTCCCAGCTCAAACGTTACAAATTTGCAGTCTACAAATCATTTGTAATTATGTTCCGGTCCCCTGACCATCCCCTCAAGAAAAAAATCAGCCCATAGCTGAATCTAGTTGATGATCCCTGAAGTAGGCCAACAGTCTCATCCCAGCTAACCTCAGCTAAGGTCAGAAGGCTGCATTGTCATAGCGATGTACTGGAAATACACAGTAACAGTTAAAAGACAAGAATAGAGTTGTGAGTTTGTAGATCCTACTGTACATGACCTTAGCACAGTTAGCAATTGATATGCAAGGTGGTAGCATAGCCTGGAATAGCAAGGTAGGATAAATAGCCTACAATCTGGGTCCCACATCAAATTCCCAACTCCATTTAGCATGACATGTTACATTTTGTATGATATGTATTAACTTGAGGATGTCCATCACCCATGTTGTATGATATGTTATGAATTACAATTTCAATTATATATTACGAATTTGGTAAACATACAATGTTACAAATTAGCAAAACATATGATATGTTATGAATTCTGGCTAAGTAGCTAATGTTTGCTAGCTGTGGAAAATTAGCTGGGTTAGGGGTTAAGGTTAGGGTTAAGTTTAAGAGTTAGGTTACAGGATTAAGGTTAGGGTTAACTAAAAGGGTTAAGGTTAGTTTTAGAGTTAGGGGAAGGGTTAGCTAACATGCTAAGTAGTTGCAAAGTAGCTAAAAAGTTGTAAGTAGTTACAAAGTTGCTAATTAGCTACCGTCCCTAGGAGGGGTGCGTCACTTGAGTGGGTTGAGTCACTGACGTGATCTTCCTGTCTGGGTTGGCGCCCCCCCTTGGGTTGTGCCGTGGCAGAGATCTTTGTGGGCTATACTCGGTCTCAGGATGGTAAGTTGGTGGTTGAAGATATATCCCTCTAGTGGTGTGGGGGCTGTGCTTTGGCAAAGTGGGTGGGGTTATATCCTGCCTGTTTGGCCCTGTCCGGGGGTAACATCGGATGGGGCCACAGTGTCTCCTGACCCCTCCTGTCTCAGCCTCCAGTATTTATACTGCAGTAGTTTATGTGTCAGGGGGCTAGGGTCAGTCTGTTATATCTGGAGTATTTCTCCTGTCTTATCCGGTGTCTTGTGTGAATTTAAGTATGCTCTCTCTAATTCTCTCTTTCTCTCTTTCTTTCTTTCTCTCTCGGAGGACCTGAGCCCTAGGACCATGCCTTAGGACTCCCTGGCATGATGAATCCTTGTTGTCCCCAGTCCACCTGGCCGTGCTGCTGCTCCAGTTTCAACTGTTCTGCCTGCGGCTATGGAACCCTGACCTGTTCACTGTGATTACTATTATTTGACCATGCTGGTCATTTATGAACATTTGAACATCTTGTCCATGTTCTGTTATAATCTCCACCCAGCACAGCCAGAAGAGGACTGGCCATCCCTCATAGCCTGGTTCCTCTCTAGGTTTCTTCCTAGGTTTTGGCCTTTGTAGGGAGTTTTTCCTAGCCAACCGTGCTTCTACACCTGCATTGCTTTCTGTTTGGGGTTTTAGGCTGGGTTTCTATACAGCACTTTGATATATCAGCTGATGTAAGAAGGGCTATATAAATCAATTTGATTTGAATTTGATTTGAAATTAGCTCAAATTCTAAAGTTGTCCGTGATGAGATTCGAACTCGCAACCTTTCCACCCAACCAACCAGCCTACCTTTGTTTTTTTGGCCTTAAGTAACAATATGTCTTATGTAAACATACCAAAGGTAAGATAATGTACTAACTGGGGGTCCTGGATTTACATTTACTCTGTTACTTCTAGTCTATGAGACCAGGCTGAACTATGATGTGACATTGAGTGTGAGCGTATTATTAGGACATGTATGGAAATAATAATATCGACTGGTATATAGTAAGGACGTAGCATTATGACTTGGTTACAAGAAGCCCAACTTCTCAAACTAATATGTAATGCTCTTTGTTAAACCATCCGTGAAACACAGACAGAGAGTGAGTGATCAATCAATGCCTATATAGTGCTGTGCACAACGTTGATGGCTGATGCAGATATCAGCAGCAACAGTGACCAGTACGGACAAGGACAATCCATGCAGCAGAAAAGTCAATACCGACCTTTTTTCATGCAGCCTCATATTCAAATCATATCGGCCATCCCTGTAGCTCAGTTGGTAGAGCATGGTGTTTGCAACGCCAGGGTTGTGGGTTCGATTCCCACGGGGGGCCAGCACAGGAAAAAAACTGTATGCATTCACTACTGTAAGTCGCTCTGGATAAGAGTGTCTGCTAAATTACGTAAAAATGGGAAATGTTCCCTCTTCTTGTTGTATCTGATCAGTTAATTTGTGGGGAAAGATTATATAACAGTCGTCTACATAGGGAGTGATATTTTGTTTTCCTTTAATGCACAAAACCATATAGACCAACACTGGGATGAGAGAGAGAGATGCAGTGTGTGTACCTGCTTAGATGCCTGCGTTTACGCACGCAGGCCATTTGGATAGCAAGCTTCTTCCAGTTGTACAATAAGCACATCGGCAATTCCCTGATGTTTGATACGACAGTAATGATAACACTCAACTTGAACTACCCATTTACAATATTCAACAATGTGTTGAATTACAGCAACACAATGACAGTTATTGCCATAATGCATAATCGTAATGTCGTAAAAGTGATTGCCACCAGTGTGAATGCCACCGCTGCTTATTTTGTGTAAAGCTTTTTGTAATAGTGAAATTCAGCTATCGTCCCGACTAGTTGGAGTGGACATTATTAGAATAGTTCCCTAGGCTACAGCACCGTTTTCCATAACCGTTAACTGCGATAGGCTATGCATTGTTGCACTATAACCGCTACAGTAGGGGTAGGCTACTTACCTATGCGACTGAAGCTCTCTGACAAAGTTCTTCGCAACTTTTTCATTTTGCCGATTTTTTCAGCAGGTTTCGAAACTGGCATCAGGTCACACATCTTAACGGTTGGATTGCAGCAGACAGTGATCTTCACAAAACTGTAGAGAAGCACAGGGTTCAAACCAAGGGGTTCTCCGTTCTACTACGATGTCAAGAAACAGGAAACGTTTATGCTAACGCTTTTGTTTTCAAAAACACATTGGTGTATTCTTCTCAGGTTTTATTTGTATCCAACTACATTTCTAAAGTCGGAATTTTCCACAAGATGCCGAGTATGAAGCTGTAAAATAAAACATGCGCTGGCTGATATTCTCTGTTCTCTCCCTGAAACTGAACGGGTTGTTGAGTTCTTTCTTTCTCTCTCTCAGTCTCTCACTCACTCTCTGCTCTGCTCCCCTGCAATCTGGATGTCATTTTTGGGATTCTCTCTCTCCCGTCTGGGAGAGGAAAGAAAAAACACACTCCACCAGAGCTACAAATCCCGCCCAGGATGCGCAACGATTGGCCAAATAAGAACAGGGGATTCTGTGATTTGCTATTGATCTATCAATCATGCTTTTGTGCCGCTCGAATACAAAAAATATATAAAAATTCAAGTGCGCAGGGTTCATTGCCAGGGAGTCCGCTGTTCAGATAAAAGTAACTCACAACAAGTGAAAGTGTGATGGTCTACTATCCTGTGGCATTTAGCCTACCACAATTAGTTTGGCTATTGTTGATTTATCAAAAATATCTCTTAGCCAATCATGCAAATAACCTAAATGTAACAATCGTATCAAATACGATCATGAATGTCTTCCAAATATCCTTTGTTTTAAAATATTATTGGATTATTTGATCATTTCATTGTAGTGTTGGGTGTTGTGAAGGGATGTTTGGAAGTAGGCCTAGTCCTACCAGGAAGCCGTTTATTGAAACTTTATGCAAAACAAATGTTTTATCACAGGCTCTAATGCTTTCTGAGAGGTGTCGAACTTGATATTAGGCCTACACCTGTTAATATAATTTCGCTTAATTTTCAGTACCAAATGACAAGACGAGTCAGAGGACATACCCGTCAGCCACATACAGTATGCGTATTAAGCGCATTTGGCATCTCCAAATGGTTGGCTACACATGGAGTCGTACATTTATTGGATTAAGCAAACGCACAGATGCCAGTTTACATTTGATATATTTCTGCGTCAACTCCAAAGACAACTGCTTTCTCCACCTAGTCTCCCTTGGTGGTGCAAATCTCCAACGAGGACCTTGAGAGCTGCCTCAGCAGAGCCTTGCCACAGAAGTGTCGGGAACACTCTACTCAAAACTGGAGAATAAAACTTGAAACAAAGCTGAGTTCAAACTGTCAATTATGTCAGAGAATGCAAGTGTATAACAGCTGTATTCTCTGATATGTCTGATGGCACTAACAAGCACTTGTTTAGCTAACAACAACAATATATATATATACGTACACTACTGTTCAAAAGTTCGGGGTCACTTAGAAATGCCCTTGTTTTGCAATTTTTTTGTCCATTAAAATAACATCAAAATGATCAGAAATACAGTGTAGACATTGTTAATGTTGTAAATGACTATTTTAGCTGGAAATTGAATATCCACATAGGCGTACAGAGGCCCATTGTCATCAACCATTACTCCTGTGTTCCAATGGCACGTTGTGTTAGCTAATCCAAGTTTATCATTTTAAAAGGCTAATTGATCATTAGAAAACCATTTTGCAATTATGTTAGTTTCACCGATGTGAATTGGCTAGCTAGTTAGCGGGGTGCGTGCTAATAGCGTTTCAATTGGTGACGTCACTCGCTCAGAGACCTTGAAGTAGTTGTTCCCCTTGCTCTGCAAGGGCTGCGGATTTTGTAGAGTGATGGGTCCCTGGTTCGAGCCCATGTAGGGGTGAGGAGAGGGACAGAAGCTAAACTGTTACATTAGCACAGCTGAAAACTGTTGTCCTGATTAAAGAAGCAATACAACTGGAATTCTTTAGACTAGTTGAGTATCTGGAGCATCAGCATTTGTGGGTTCGATTACAGGCTCAAAATGGCCAAAAACAAATAACTTTCTTCTGAAACTTGTCAGTCTATTCTTGTTCTGAAAAATGAAGGCCATTACATGCGAGAAATTGCCAAGAAACTGAAGATCTGTGTGTGTACTACTCCCTTCACAGAACAGTGCAAACTGGCGCTAACCAGAATAGAAAGAAGAGTGGGAGGCCCCGGTGCACAACTGAGCAAGAGGACAAGTACATTAGAGTGTCTAGTTTGAGAAACAGATGCCTCACAAGTCCTCAACTGGCAGCTTCATTAAATACTACCGGCAAAACACCAGTCTCAACGTCAATAGCGAAGAGGCGACTCCGGGATGCTGGCCTTCTAGGCAGAGTTGCAAAGAAAAAGCCATATCTCAGACTGGCCAATAAAAAGAAAAGTTTAAGATGGGCAAAAGAACACAGACACTGGACAGAGGAACTCTGCCTAGAAGGCCAGCATCCCGGAGTCGCCTATTCACTGCTGATAATGGGCCTCTGTACGCCTATGTAGATATTCCATAAAAAAAATCTGCCGTTATCAGCTACAATAGTCATTTACAACATTAACAATGTCTACACTGTATTTCTGATCAATTTGATGCTATTTTAATGGACAAAAAAATTTGCTTTTATTTAAAAAACAGACATTCTAAGTGACCCCAAACTTTTGAACAGTAGTGTATATACAGTACCAGTCAAAAGCTTGGACCCACCTACTCATTGAAGGGTTTATCTTTATTTTTTTACTATTTTCTACATTGTAGAATAATAGTGAAGACATCAAAACTATGAAATAACACATATGGAATCATGTAGTAACCAAACAAGTGTTAAACAAATCAAAATATATTTTAGATGATAGATTCTTCAAAGTAACCACCCTTTGCTTTGATGACAGCTTTGCACACTCTTGGCATTCTCTCAACCAGCTTCATGAGATAGTCACCTGGAATGCATTTCAACTAACAGGTGTGCCTTCTTAAAAATTAATTTGTGGAATTTCTTTCCTTCTTAATGCGTTTGAGCCAATCAGTTGTGTTGCGACAAGGTAGGGGTGGTATACAGAAGATAGCCCGATTTGGTAAAAGACCAACTCCAACTCCGGAGTTCCAAATTGAGCAGCAGCTGCTAAAAAAATGAGCTCCTACAAATATTGAAATGTACATGGTTTTTTAGAGTTTTTTAGAATGAAGTACATTGGAAAAAAAGCAAAAGAAAACTGCAAGACTGAATTGGAGACAAAACAAGCAACAAACAAAGAAGATAGGCTTTTGAAAAAGTAACTATTTTTCATAAAATTGTACAGTTATCTTAGCTAGCTGAATTGTTTACCAGTTGCTAAGCAGTTGCTAGGGACTCTCCTGGAAGAAGCTAGTAGCTAACAAAGAATAACAAAGAACACCTAGTTAACAAAAGGTGAAATAAAAATAAAAGAAAAAAAGAAAAAATATAAAAATATTATGTCAAGAACAGCTCAAATAAGCAAAGAGAAACAACAGTCCATTACTTTAAGACATGAAAGTCAGTCAATGCGGAACATTTCAAGTACTTTGAAAGTTTCTTCAAGTGCAGTTGCAAAAACCATCAAGCGCTATGATGAAACTGGCTCTCATGAGGAAAGGAAGGAAAGGAAGACCCAGAGTTACCTCTGCTGCAGAGGATAAGTTCATTAGAGTTAACAGCACTTCAGATTGCAGCCCAAATACATGCTTCACAGAGTTCAAGTTAAAGACACATCCCAACATCAACTGTTCAGAGGAGACATGAATCAGGCCTTCATGGTCAAATTGTTGCAAAGAAACCACTACTAAAGGACACCAATAATAAGAAGAGACTTGCTTGGGCCAAAAAACACGAGCAATGGACATTAGACCGGTGGAAATCTGTCCTTTTGTCTGATGAGTTCAAATTTGAGATTTTTGATTTCAACCGCCATGTCTTTGTGAAACGCATAGTAGGTGAACGGATGATCTCCGCATGTGTGGTTCCCACCGTGAAGCATGGAGGAGGAGGTGGGATGGTGTGGGGGTGCCTTGCTAGTGACACTGTCAGGGATTTATTTAGAATTCAAGGCACACTTAACCAGCATGGCTACCACAGCATTCTGCAGCAATACGTACGCCATCCCATCTGGTTTGCTCTTAGTGGGACTATCATTTGTTTTTCAACAGGACAATGACCCAAATCACACCTCCAGGCTGTGTAAGGGCTATTTATCCAAAGAGAGTGATGGAGTGCTGCATCAGATGACCTGGCCTCCACAATCACCCAACCTCAACCCAATTGAGATGGTTTGGGATGAGTTGGACCGCAGCGTGAAGGAAAAGCAGCCAACAAGTGCTCAGCATATGTGGGATCTCCTTCAAGCATTCCTCATGAAGCTGGTTGAGAGAATGCCAAGAGTGTGCAAAGCTGTCATCAAGACAAAGAGTGGCTATTTTGAAGAATCTCACATTTTAAATATATTTTGATTTGTTTAACACTTCTTTGGTTACTACATGATTCTATATGTGTTATTTCATAGTTTCTGTCTTCACTATTATTCTACAATGTAGAAACTTTTGACTGGTACTGTAAATATATATTTTTTTGCATGTTATTTTGGCATTAATACATGTCACATATGAGTTTCAAACAATTAAAAAAATATATTTTGAGTTAATAAAGCCGCATACAAACATGGTCTCTTTTTTGCTTTCTTGGGTAAGGCAGCTCCAAAATGCAAGGTAATTCAGCCTAGCTCAGTGCTTTCTGTGGTGGAGGGGCAGCTAGTGGAAAGTACAGAGCTTAGACGTTGATAATCTTCTCTAGTTTCTAGTTTTTTGGCTCAGTGTTCTGTCACTCATGGGGACACTACGTCACCGCAGAATCTAGAGGGAGGGCTAGGCAGTTCAAGCCCCCTTGGGTGCAGCTATAGATTTACATTAGAAGTGCCCATCCAAGAAGGCTCAAGGTCATTGGCCACAGATAAAATAATGTCAAATCACGTTATATCTACCGCAGCTTTGATTGGACTGATCATGTCAACATCATACTTTCAAAATCTTAGCTAGCAAGCTAGATAAGCAGTCATCATCATGAATCAAGACGACAATTTACTGGCAAATCCTTTTCAATACTTGTCATATGAAGAGAAATTACAGATAAAACGCAATGGTGCTCATCGCCATTGGACATAAACATTACATAAGTTGGAAATCCCAAATTGGTTTGCGAGTGGTTTGGAAGGAATCAGTGGCTAAATGCAAGCATCGCAAAGCAATCACTATTTTGATTCCCCTGCCTGCTATTCAGTGGAGAGGGTGTGTGGTCCATGTCTGGGTTTTAGTGTCTCTTTTCCAAGCTTAAAAGGATAAACATTCTCACCCAACACCATGGGCCAGAAAAGGTTGAATAGATTGGCCATGCTGTCAATCTTGCATGACTTCTGGCGCTTTCAAAACAACTGGAAACTTGGAACTGGTAAATCTCAGACGTCAGTGAGTTCAAGACAATTGGGAATTTGGAAAAAAATTTGCTCCGACTGGGAAAATACGTTTTGAATGGTAATCCAACTCGGAATTTCAAGTCAGGAACTCGGGCCTCATTCTAGAGCTCCGACCTAAAGATCAAGGAGGCCATGATTCAAACTTGTTTTTTTCAGAGTTCCCAGTTGTCTTGAAAGCACCATAAATCCAGAGAATGTCAGACTTTGATAACAAAGTTTCATGAAAGAATTTGCCCACAAGAAGGATCGCTGCCCCACCTTCCTGTTCAAGTGAGCACAGCACAACATGGTTAAGTCCTAAAATGTCTTGTATGGTGCTGCATAAATGATGTAATATGCCAGAGAGATATGTATACTGTAGCAAAGAAAGCAATATTAAGTGTATGTTTTGTATTAAGCTGTTAGAAGCCCATGTGCCTCACCCTAATAATTTGGTCCTTTTCCCCCTCATAACTTAGCATACTGTTCTGACTTGGTGGTGCATATGTAGCCTATAGAGTGTTTTAGATCAATTGTATTTTACATTTTTTATTTAACCTTTATTTAACTAGGCAAGTCAGTTAAGAACAAATTCTTATTTACAATGATGGCCTACCAAAAGGTAAAAGGCCTCCTGCAAGGACGGGGGCTTTGGATTAAGAAGTAAAAAATAAATACAATATAAATATAGGACAAAACACACATCACAACAAGAGAGACAACACAACACTACATAAAGAGAGACCTAAGACAACAACATAGCAAGGCAGCAACACATGACAACACAGCATGGTATAAACACAACATAACAACAACATGGTAGCAACACAACATGGTAGCAGCATAAAACATGGTACAAACATTATTGGGCACAGACAACAGCACAAAGGGCAAGAAGGTAGAGACAACAATACATCACACAAAGCATGGGAAACATGCTAGGAATGTGGAGGGGTTTGTCAAGGCCATGTTGTTTTAATGTACACATACATTCCTCCAGGGAAGGTAGGGTGTCCACTGTCCTGTCCAAATCTGAGCACCTACATGGTTCTGTCATTTTTATGACTCAATGGGTTTCATTGTTCAATGAGAAATTCTTCAATACAATTAAACATGAGTGTAAAGTATAGCCTGCTCCCAGATCTGTTGGTGTTCTTGCCAACTCCATTGTTGTCATTGTCATGTTTGGAGTTTGCATTACGGCACAAACAGACTGGCATGATGGCATTGTAAAGTATGCTATGTATTCCAAATCAATTATGACAGGCTGTCCTGTCTGGGCCGGCCCTGTACATGTGAAAGGGAAATCCTTTGAGGTGTTCTTATTCAATGTGTAACCCATATGAGACAACCAATGAGTCTATTACACGATTCCACTATAAACAGGTGCACAGCATGTCTGCCCAAGAACCTCTTTATAACTGTTCAATAAAACCAATAAAAGTGATGAGCCTCAGATGAATTGATATGTCCTTTAATCTGTCTTGGACCACTCCAGAGTGGTAAATACCACCTTAAAGTGTTTCATAATCACCTGATTTGACTTCTCCTGCTCAGTATTTTCACCGTTTAAAAACGTCTGGTCTGGGTGTTGTCTGCATTGCAAATGATGGAACAAAAGATAAGCTTTTCAGGAGATTTGCATGTCAAATAGGCTGTGCCTGTCCTTGTAGATTCAGACTGTGCACACGTGCAGAAGTCGCAACAACAAATCATCGACTAGCATTAGAATTAGATTCCATTTAGATAGCAGTTTTGCCACTAGCCTAACCAAGTGCACACTCTCATATTTGAGGTTATGGCGGCGGATGAATGGCACAACACAATGGTCCTCAGAATCTCATCACGGTATCTCGATAAAATGCAAATTTGATCATTGTGTGTAGCTTATACCTGGCCAAATTTGTACAGAGAGAAATACGCTTTTTGTGCATATGGAACATTTCTGGGATCTTTTATTTCAGCTCATGAAACATGGGACCAACACTTCATGTTACATTTTTATTTTTGTTCAGTGTAGCATTAGCGCAATGACTGGAATTCTATGGGTATCTGCTAACATGCTTGTGAAACTACCTCCAACTTACTTCATACCGGACACAGATATAAAAATGGTATCTACGAGTTCAACTGACTCAGCAGAAGTAGATATAGGGCATCATTGTCTAAATTCCGAAGTATCCCTTTAATGAGCAAACTTTCCATAGTAGCACTGCCATTAAGATGTTGAATGTCCATACAGGGCAGTAAATTTGTCATTATAAGGACTGGCAACCCCATCCAGACATCTGGTAGATTGGGGTATGGTTACGAATAAGAAGGGGTGGAGAGGCTGATGAGGTTCACTACATGACCAAAAGTATGTGGACACCTGCGTGTCGAAAATCTAATTCCAAAATCATGGGCATTAATATGGGGTTGGTCCCCCATTTGCTGCTATAACAGCCTCCACTCTTCTGGGAAGACATTCCACTAGACGTTGAAACATTTCTGCGGGGATTTGCTTCCCTTCAGCCACAAGAGCATTTGTGAGGTCGGGCGCTTGCTTCCTTTCAGCCACAATAGCATTAGAGAGGTCGAGCACTGATGTTGGGCAATTAGGCCTGGATCGCAGTCGGCGTTCCAATTCATCCCAAAGGTGTTCGATGGGGTTGATGTCAGAACTCTGTGCAAGCCAATCAAGTTCTTCCACACCAATCTTGATTAACCATTTCTGTATGGACCTTGCTTTGTGCGTGGGGCATTGTCATGCTGAAACAGGAAAGGGCCTTCCCCAAACTGTTGCCACAAAGTTGGAAGCACAGAAACGTCTAGAATGTCATTGTATGCTGTAGCATTAAGATTTCCCTTCACTAAAACTAAGGGGCCTAGCCCGAACCATGAAAAACAGCCCAGACCATTATTCCTCCTACACCAAACTTTACAGTTGTCACTAAGCATTCAGGTAGGTAGCGTTCGCCTGGCATCCGCCAAACCCAGATTCATCCTTCCGGACTGCCAGATGGTAAAGAGTGATTCATCACTCCAGACAACGCGTTTCCACTTCTTTAGAGTCCAATGGCGGTGAGCTTTATACCACTCCAGACGACGCTTGGCATTGAGTATGGTGATCTTAGGCTTGTTAAGTCCTTAAAATGTTAAACATTTTACTTTAAAATAAAACATTTATTAGGAAATGTATCAGATTGAGCATAATTATGATCTTGGTTTATGAAATATATACAAAGCGCAAACGTACTCACAGATATTACAGTAGTTTAAAACAAAGGCTCTTTTAAATCAGATTTCACAAAAATACAAAGACAATGTGCAGAAAGTTAAGAAGCTCCACTCAGTGCCATGTCTCCAACAGCAAACTAAATATTACAGACTTCCTCAAACTTCTTAATCGTGTGACAAACATAACATTCTCAAACTGTAAATAATTTTCAATCAGAACCTAAAATGAATGAATAAAAACTGCATTTAATAATTATAGGCAAAGGTTTTGATTTAGATTAATCATGATGATAGACCGGTCTTGATATATAGGTGTGTGTGTGTGTGTGTGTGTGTGTGTGTGTGTGTGTGTGTGTGTGTGTGTCTGCTCTCTAAGCTAAAACAGTCAGCAGGACAGGATGATAGTCAGCCAAAAGAGGATGGAGCAGAGTAGAGCAGGGCCATCTGAACAACTCTTCTCTTCACTCAAACACAGGTTTCTGCTTTACTCATTTTCAAACTTGCTGTATGGGTGGTCAGAGTCAGGGACAAGACCTGTAAAAACAAATACAGAGAGAGAGAAATAAAAAGGAAAGATGGGGAACATTGAAAAACAGTGATTAGAAGCTGCTGCGTTATGACTGGGCTGTGTAGGGGTTGTACAGAGGCTGTCTAGAGCATAGAGATCCTATTAAATTACTAGAGACATTAACCCTCAAAGTTCCAGAATGTGGTCAAAATGACAACCATATTTTGGTCAGGGAAAAATCCAAACAGTCTAATTGGAATGAATGGCAGTAGAGGCATAATCCTGATATGTGATATCAGAAATTGTGTTATAGAATTGTCTCCCTAAAATAGTCATAATTATAAATACAGTTTATATTGGGATTCATACAAATGTTATGTTTAAATAGACTTTAAAATATATGCAAACAGACCATAAATGTCAAATGTTTTGTTATCTTGGAAAACGATATATTTGTATTTATCTAGGCAAGTCAGTTAAGAACAAATTCTTATTTACAATGGACGGCCTACCCCGGCCAAACCTGGGCGACGCTGGTTTGGGGGACCATATTGGACTCCCAATCACGGCCGGATGTGATACAGCCTGGATTTGAACCAGGGACTGTAGTGATGCCTCTTGGACTGAGATGCAGTGCCTTAAACCGCTGCGCCACTCGGGAGCCCTAATGATACAATCAGTACTTGTTGCATTTACAACTTGTCTAAGTCCTATCATCAACTGATTTCAGAAAGTGCATGGCTGTGGATTGACTGCATTGTTTGAATGGAATGTTGGCAAATTGGTAGTTAAGTTAAAACCCTAATGGAATCATTCCTCTAAAACGGCCTGGCTAGCCAGCTAACAAACATACATACAGTGCAGCTCAATTCTTCAAATTCATTATTTTACACAATATCTTATCACAGCACTGGCAAACCATGGTTGACCAACTCCCTGACAAAATGGCTAACATTCTTCACATCATAAGAAGGTTCATGTCCATCATAGTATTCTATAGTGGGCTCCAAAATTACTGGCACCCCTGACTGGCAATGCACAAACAATACTTTAAAAAAATAAACAATAAAATTATAGAGAAACTCAAAATACCAACATATGAGAAATACTGTACTTTATTAATGTTTCAACGGAACCCACCAAAATCATACAATTATTTAATACAAAATACATCACACCAAAATCAAGGTTTCATAATTATTGGCACTCCTCATTTAGTACTTAGTGCAACCACCTCTGGCAGGGATAACAGCATGGTCTTTTCCTGTAATGTTTGACAAGGTTAAGGAACACATTTGGAGGGATTTGGGACCATTCCTCTATGCAGATCCTTTCAAGATCCTTCACATTCTTGGGTTTGCGCTTATCAACTGCCCTCTTCAACTCAGCCCACAGGTTTTCGATTGGATTGAGGTCCGGTGACTGAGATAGCCATGGCAGAACATTGATTTTGTTGTCACAGAAGCATTTCTGTGTGGACCTTGAGGTATGTTTTGGGTCATTGTCCTGTTGGAAAGTCCACAGACAGCCAAGTCCCAGGCTTCTGGCAGAGGCAACCAGATTGTCAGCCAAAATTGCCAGGTACTTGGTGGAATTCATTATGCCATCAATCTTAACCAGTGCCTCTGGACCTCTGGAATTAAAACAGCCCCAAAACATCACTGACCCACCACCATATTTCACCGTGGGTATGAGGTGCCTCTCCTTGTATGCATCTCTGTTTCGACACCAAACATGCCGATGCTGTATCTGACAAAAACGTTCAATTTTGGTCTCATCTGACCAGAGCACCTTCTTCCAGTCATAATTTAAATGGCGTTTGGCAAACTCCAAGCGCGTGCGTCTGTGTCTTGGGGTCAGAAAGGGCTTTCTTCTGGCAACCCTTCCAAAGAGCCTGTGGTTGTGGAGGTGGCGTCTGGTGGTGATTTTTTAAACCTGGTGACCAAGACGCCACCAAGGCCTGCAATTCTTTCACAGTGATTCTTGGGGATTTTGTTGCTTCTCTCACGATCCTCCTCCCTATCCTGGGGGGCAAAATGCATTTGCGTCCTCTACCCATGAGGTTTTCAACTGTTCCATATCTTTTTATTTTTTTAAATAATTGCCCTGACAGCGCTCAGTGGTATAGTCAATCGTTTGTGGATCTTCTTGTTGCCATTACCAGATTTATGAAGGTCTACGACCATCTGTCCCTTTTGAACTGCCAGTTCTTTTCTTTATGGTGTTGGATGACAAAGGGATATTGCATGTGTGTTACCTAATTTTTATACCCTAGTGAAAAAGGAAGTGATGTAATGACTGAATAGTTCCTTAACACTTAGATAAACTTAAATAAGTGGAATTTAATTCCTGGTTTAAATTTGGTAGATTATTTACAATAATATTTAAGGGTGCCATTAATTGTGAAACCTTGAGTTGGAGGACATTGATATTTAAACATTCCATTTAAACATTAATAAAGTACAGTATTTTTCACATGTTGGTATTTTGAGTTTCTCCATAATTATAGTGTTTATATATTTTTAAGTATTGTTTGTGCATTGCCAGTCAGGGGTGCCAGTAATTTTGGAGCCCACTGTATATAGTTACATTTTCTAGGGGTGGTACAGAGGCTGCCGAGTGGGGTGGTACAGAGTCTGCCGAGTGGGGTGGTACAGAGTCTGCCGAGTGGGGTGGTACAGAGTCTGCCGAGTGGGGTGGTACAGAGTCTGCCGAGTGGGGTGGTACAGAGTCTGCCGAGTGGGGTGGTACAGAGTCTGCCGAGTGGGGTGGTACAGAGTCTGCCGAGTGGGGTGGTACAGAGTCTGCCGAGTGGGGTGGTACAGAGTCTGCCGAGTGGGGTGGTACAGAGGCTGCCAAGTGGGGTGGTACAGAGGCTGCCAAGTGGGGTGGTACAGAGGCTGCCAAGTGGGGTGGTACAGAGGCTGCCAAGTGGGGTGGTACAGAGGCTGCCAAGTGGGGTGGTACAGAGGCTGCCAAGTGGAGTGGTACAGAGGCTGCCAAGTGGGGTGGTACAAAGGCTGCCAAGTAGGGTTGTACAGAGGCTGCCAAGTGGAGTGGTACAGAGGCTGCCAAGTGGGGTGGTACAGAGGCTGCCAAGTAGGGTTGTACAGAGGCTGTCGAGATGATGGGAATGTGGTGCAGGTCACTAGGTGTTGTTTGATCTCTGAGGATTTACTGGGTGAAAGGCGCGCACACACACACACAGACACACACAGCTTGTTTGAGTAGCAGACAAATGCCAAGCGGTCCCTAATGTACATAGACTTCACTAAGCAGGGGGCATGTGAAGGAGACCACCATCCATCACTCTGTCATGTTGTCCATAAAGAAATTCACAATTGATGTGGAACTGCAACCAATACCACAGAGACATTAACACATACCTCGAGACCGTGAAGGGAATGTATGGAAAGATCTCAAACTTGACAACACATCAGTAACAGAGAAATATTCACTAGGAATAGTCACTTTTCAGAGAGCTTTAGAGTTATGCTACCCCCCTCTCACACTTAACCAGAAGCAGATGTCTTCATATACACCACCCCTCTCTTCAGTCCCAGGGTCAGAGGCCTAGCATAGAGCAGAGGTTATAGTATCAGACCCCAGAGACACTCTGCTCTGCTCGTCTCATAACTCCCATAACTCATATAGACTGACTAAGGACTGAAAAATGCCGGTGACTTTCCCAAAAATCCTAGGTTTTCCAAAAACCTCAGTTGGATAATTCCTGGAATAAGGAGGGAATAAGCAGGAAGTCCGGACATCCCACCCGCATTTCGGTCAACCCTGGGACTGACTGCAGTGCTCATATCTCCCATCATTCCTATTCACCCCAGGGAGCCCTCTGCCCTACAGACTGCTGCTCATTCCTAGTCACCTCACCTCTCTGCTCCCCCCACTCTCCTACACTGTTCGGCATACTGAATACACCAGCTAACGGAGCCTTACGGGTTGTTACAGTATTCAGAATCAAGATATTACCTGAGACCGAGTTGGCCTGTGTTTCTGTATCAATGTTTCAACATGGGGAACTGTGTGTGTTGTGCTGACCTGTACTAACATGCAGATGTTAATGAGATGCCCAGTATCTGACATCCAAAGTGTGATGCATCGTGTTAGAATTGATTTCGAGAGACTTGAGGTAGAGTAACCAATATGTGGGCTGCGTGGGCTTGCTTTGGGACACGTTCACTACGCTGAATAATGCATTAATGTGACCGAGGATGGAAATTCAATAAGCAACACCCTAGAAAATATGGAAATGGACGGCCCTATGGATAGAGGACAATGAATGCTGAACGCTCATCCCATCACACCCATGTAAAGTACATCAGGCCACAGAACAGCAAGAGGCTTGTAAATGTAGTCTCAGAAGACTTTCATATCAGGTGAAGTAGAGCAAGGTCATTGGGTCAGATTATATAAGGAAGTGTATCTTGGGTCTAATTGCATAAGAGGTTAGAGGGAGTCCTTGGTTCATATTAGATACAAGATAAGTTGCTGGTAAAAAGTTGAGACATACCATTGTATACATTTATGTAGTTCTGTCCTTGAGCTGTTCTGTGTCACGTTTCATGTTGTGTGTGGACCCCAGGAAGAGTAGCTGATGCTATGGCAACAGTTAATGTGGATCCTAATATAATAGCTAAAATAATGACATTTAACTTCTATACAAGTAGAGAGGGAGATACGTACCATACTTCTTGCGGATGTCATCATGCCTCACCTTCCTCTCCACCTTCCTGTCAGAGTAGAGGACAATGCTAGTCATGTTCTATCACACAGTAACAAGACAATAAGCAACACTGGAACATGTAATAACCCGCTAACAGAAGAACACAGCGCAGGATAATGAACAGTAGGAAATGAAGGATTTATAAAGTCTTCTCAGTCAGTACTTCTGGGTAATGTAGGATTTATAAAGTCTTCTCAGTCAGTAATTCTGGGTAATGAAGGAGATTGTGAATACAAGCCTCATACTTTATAAACCACCAGTCAGTGAGCACTGTTACATGCACACAATTACACGATTATTGTGGATAGTCAGATTAATATAATAGTTTGTTTAAAACCTTGACATGTTTTGCAAGAAGAACGATTTCCCAAATATTCCTGTTTACATGGACACGTCTGAAAGGGACTTTGATAAATGCAGAAAATCGCCAATCAAAATTAAAATTCTACCACAGCGATCATGTTATTTTTTCGAAGCCTATTTGATTCTGAGTTAGGACGTATAAAGTTTGTGTGTGAAAATGAATTCTAAGATGCATACTTTCAGTTTTTCCAAACTCACTTCACTCGGCATAAGAGGGAGGCTTGTGCTACCGGTGCTGGCAAATGTGCAGATCAGTTACACTGCTGGAACACGGATTAAACTGTTTACATGTCCTAATAATTCCAGAGATTGCTCAGAAAACCAGGATTTATAATCTGCGCATGCTTACTTCGATTTAGACCGTACGCTGATTAAGCTAAGCAGACTAAGGTGTTTACATGACTATTGCCATACTTGGCCTACTGCCATAATCACTTTTAATATCCAATTATTATTGTGCATGTAAACGTACTCAGTCAGTGGGTGTTTCTGCTAAACTTGTTACATGTTGTTTCACACTGCCGCTTTTAGCACCTCAGCTTTCTCACCAGTGACACTTCCCATGTTCCTGCACCATACTCCCCAGCCTCCTCAGAGGAGCCCCGCTTAATGGAAGAACTTTGCCCAGGCTGCAAATACCTTATCAAGTCAAGTAACGGACTGCAGTTGCGGAGATATCAAATATGGTTGTCAAAAGCAATCAATAACAAAAGTAGCATCTATATGTGTCCTCTACAAACACAAAGTTGACTCCAGCCTCCATCTTGCTGAACGAAGCTGCCATGCCTTAAAGTGGCAGCATTAAGCCTTTAGACATCTGACATAATTTAAGGCAGCTTTAGTGTCATTGTTTACCTCCCCATGGCCCCTGATTGAGGCTCGTAAACAACAAGACACTGTGTTTTACACCGGCATGGCCAGCAGTAGGTGAAATACGAGCACAGGGCAGGCTGAGGAGCCTGCCACCCAGCCATCGCTCTAACTTTATGGGGGACACAAAGGAGGCAGGGAGGGGAGGTGGTTGTGGTTGTTGGCCCCTCCAGGGACGTAAATTCACTGGGTCCCCAGTGGCAGTCCCACACAAAGACAGACAGTGTAAATCAGTTTGGGCTCTTTAATGCAAGGTAGTGATCTGGGGAGCAGCAATCAGAGGAGGCAGGCAGGCTGACAACACAGGGAGCAGAGAGGAGCAGAGGCTGTCCTGACCACCATCTGTCTCTCCCCCCCCCCTCCCTCTCAGCTGACTGACTCCAACATAACCATGCACCAAGGCAACAAGTGGGAGGGGAGGAGGGAGGGTGAGCAACAGGAAGAAAATGAAAAAGAGCGAGAGGGATGAATACAATCTCAAAGACTCAAGTGCACTCTTTCTAAACTTGCTCTCTACCGCCGTCTTAGACCTCTCTAAACCCCTTGGTTTGATAGGGAGTCAGGACAAACTTAACCTAAACCCTGTGTTATTTCAATGGGACATTCTCCAACATAGAGATCCAGTAAGAGTCGGTGGAGTTTGGATGGTAGGGATGTGATGTGGTAACTTATGTCTGTTTAGTTGTTCTGTAGAACGATCCCCATCTGTGGCTCAGATGACAGAGGGCCCAGAGCTCTTAGCTGTGTCCTAACCTCTCCATCTGCAGACTCTGGGGACGTGCTGTAATCTCTCTAGAGGCTCCCTCCTCTCCCATGGTGCATAAAACAGGGCTGGGTCCTCTCTGTTCCCACCAGAACAGCAACACTGTCTATGTAGGTCAGTACACTAACACAGACTATAGAGGTTTGAGCCACATCAGGAACTGACTGAGTGAATATACTCTACATTCCCTGGCTTGATAGAAGAAAGGTTCACAGAGGCTGATTTAATTCAGAAACACACAGTGAGCCAAGACTCCCCAGTACACCAGATGATAAACTTACTGTTACCGACAGTCTTTCTGCATGACTGACTGCTCACCACGTTAAACAACACATCAGGATATCCTCGGTGGACGACAGGCGGGAAACAATTGAAAGAAAGGCTGAAACATTTATGTAAGAGGGGTTCCAGACCAGCTTTAGTACACCGTGATTCAGTGTAGGAGGAAGTGTGGCTCAGAATCCCATTACTACCACTACACTACAAGATGTTCTATACCCACCACACACTTATGACCTCATTATCAGCTGCTTAGGACTAAGAGCTGGAGTCAGTGATTACAATCCTCTCGGTTGGTGTTTGGACACACACACACACACACAATTCTCCTGGGGACAGTTCTGCTTGAAGGGGAACAGCTCACCAACTGTTCAAATCCCCAACCCTGACAGAGAACGTCTCTATAGGTCACCAGCAGCAGAGTAGAAAACTGAATCTGAGCAGGTAGCTGTGGGAAGTGCTTTCCATCATTGAAACGGATACAAGCGCCTCCCCAAAAATCTTAGCAACTAACAGTGTGGGCTCACACAAATCATTGTGTTGATAAAAATGGGGCCTCTTTTAGTAGTGGTTTGAAAGCCAGTGTGAAGCAGAGGGTGCGATAACTAATGAATCCTTACCGTTCATCAGCACGCTGTCTGATCTCCTCTCTCCTCCTTGCAAACCTCTCCTCATCTCTGTCTGGCCTGGTGAGACACAGAGACACAGGCAGCGTTACAATCACCTTGAAACATCACGTTTACAGACAGAGACACTAGCACAGATTGGTCTGAGAACACACTTTCCTTGTACAGTACATGATATACTTTGTCTCCGAGTGGAAATGAGACTTGGATAGTATTTCTTGTCAACAATAACACTGCAAGATCTGTTGTATAGAACGGCTGTTGCTCTTCACTTTGCATAGATGCTACCAACAAGAAGTAATCCTGTATGCTGTTATTCTGCTGGTTGTGTTTAATGCAAAAAGTGAGGCTGCTGTTGTGGAAGCTTGGAAAGGGGAGAGGTTCTGACAGGTGAGAGGTTCTGCTGGGGAAACGAGAGAGGTGTCATCTTTGTTAATTGGATGTAATCTTAAAATGGAACAAATAATTTTGCCAATATATGCAGAGGCATTCCAATGATTGGGAGGTGAGAAATATGAACTGTGTAAGCGTGTCTGTGGAATTTCATTTCGGACAGACATGTTGTTTCATCTTCACGGCCTTCATGTTTAGTTATGATAGATGATTGAGCTGCACAGAGCGGGTGCAGTTAAAATGGCTGCCAATCAGGGTGTCAGGCCAGCAAGCACTTGATTGACATGACGTTTTAAAACATTCCGCTATGTAGTGACAGTTTTTTATTCCTCCCTCCTAGAATCACATAACAAGCAGGACAGGATCACCATCCAGGACTGTACCTACCGGTTTTAATAAAAGGGTATAACGACTGTACATGGATGGTGCACGTGAATAGAGATTTGCATTTTGAATAATTTCATGTTGGATGTAACAAAGAATATGAGTAATATCAGCACATTTATAAGGAGTCTGATATGGTTAGAGTGGAGGTTTTCCTAGGATAATGACTGATAAAGCCCTTGCCATTCTTTGCAAGTATCCCTTAATATTAGGTGAGACAGGGCAATTCTGTGACATCACTTCCTGTATTACCCTGATTGACGTTTCTTGCAGCAACAGCAGCAGCAGCAACAGACTGCAATGCTGATGATGATGGTACCGCCTAACACTGCCATGGCAATGATCAGAGCCTCGAAGTTCACTGGAACAGAGAACAGGTCAAAGGTCAAGATACGAACAAATAACAACATGCTTCAAGTTTATTAGATTTTTAAGTGAATTTCACACACGTTCACAACACTATCCTTTATCAAGGATGAAGAGAACAATTAATTATTCATGTGACGATGCATTTATTCTATCATAATGTAGGTATATGACTAATAAACCCATGAGGAATCAAACAGATTCAAATGAGGGGTGCACAGACTGCACTGATGTTGATTGTCAGATATGCAGTATTATTTAATTAGCCTGAGCAGTACCAGCCTGTGATTGAGTGATATGAAAAGCTCAGCTTGGGACTCAGACCACTATTCAACAATGCACCTTTCTTAGACATTACTGCCACCTGCTGGTGTGTTTTTGAAATTACAAGTGGGGTTTTATGTCAAGATTTTTGTACTTCCTCGATTTAGTTTGGACAAAATAAATGTTGGTCAAGAATTGTTGCATAATATTCTTCTTACCTTTGGTTTTTGAATGCACGAGTCACAAGTCGAGAAGGATTTAAACTGATTAGTAACTAGTTTGGACAAAGATGGTTGTTTCCAGATTCTCATGTCATAAAACATTGTATTCTTAATTAAATCTGCCAATATGTGTGTCAGAGATTTTTTTGCAAAACAAAATGATAGATCTCTTCTTTACTTATTAAAATGATCATAACAACACTGTGGAATGTGTGTTATTCCTTATTATGTATCCCTGGTATCTAACCCCATGGTTGTGCTCAGAAACCAGCCAGACACCGCATGCATCCGTCATCTGTGGCCCAGAGGCCTGTGATCAGAGCCCCTGCAAGCTTCAGCAGGCAGCCCCAGTGTGTGAGTGTGGATCAGTCAGTGGGGGGGGGGGGCTCTTTAACCTGTTGGGTCTAGGGGGCAGCATTTGCACGTCTGGATAAAAAAAATGTACCCGATTTAATCTGGTTACTAATCCTACCCAGTAACTAGAATATGCATATACTTATTATATATGGATAGAAAACACTCTAAAGTTTCCAAAACTGTTTGAATGGTGTCTGTGAGTATAACAGAACTCATTTGGCAGGCAAAACCCTGAGACATTTTCTGACAGGAAGTGGATACCTGATGTGTTGTATTGATTTTAAACCTATCCCATTGAAAAACACAGGGGTTTAGGAATATTTTGGCACTTCCTATTGCTTCCACTAGATGTCACCAGCCTTTACAAAGTGTTTTGAGTCTTCTGGAGGGAGATCTGACCGAACAAGAGCCATGGAACGGTGATGTCCCATTAGACACCTGGCGCGCTACTTCATGTTGGGTACCCTCGTTCCAATACGTTATAAAAGGCTATGCATTCGTCCACCTTGAATATTATTCATGTTCTGGTTAAAAAAGGCCCTAATGATTTATGCTATACAACGTTTGACATGTTTGAACGAACGGAAATATATTTTTTCCCCTCGTTCATGACGAGAAGTCCGGCTGGCTTACATCATGTGCTAACGAGACGGAGATTTTTGGACATAAATGATGAGATTTTTTGAACAAAACTACATTCGTTATGGACCTGTGATACCTGGAAGTGACATCTGATGAAGAGAATCAAAGGTAATGGATTATTTACATAGTATTTTCGATTTTAGATCTCCCCAACATGACGTCTAGTCTGTATCGCAACGCGTATTTTTCTGGGCACAGTGCTCAGATTATTGCAAAGTGTGATTTCCCAGTAAGGTTATTTTTAAATCTGGCAAGTTGATTGCGTTCAAAAGATGTAAATCTATAATTCTTTAAATGACAATATAATATTTTACCAATGTTTTCTAATTTTAATTATTTAATTTGTGACGCTGACTTGACTGCCGGTTATTGGAGGGAAACGATTTCCTCAACATCAATGCCATAGTAAAACGCTGTTTTTGTATATAAATATGAACTTGATAGAACTAAAAATGCATGCATTGTCTAACATAATGTCCTAGGAGTGTCATCTGATGGAGATTGTAAAAGGTTAGTGTATCATTTTAGCTGGTTTTATGGTTTTGGTGACCCTGTCTTTGACTTGACAAAACATTACACACAACTCTTGTAAATGTACTGTCCTAACATACTCTAAATTTATGCTTTCGCCGTAAAACCTTTTTGAAATCGTAAAACGTGGTTAGATTAAGGAGATGTTTATCTTTCAAATGGTGTAACATAGTTGTATTTTTGAAAAATTTGAATTTTGACATTTATTTGGATTCAAATTTGCCGCTCTTGAAATGCACCTGCTGTTGATGGAGTGCACCACAGGTGGCACGCTAGCGTCCCACCTAGCCCCAAGAGGTTAATCAACACAGAACAGCCAGAGGGGGCAGGCTGGCTGACATCTACTAGGCCTGAATGAGCCACGGCCTGTTCACCGCGCTACCATCTAGAAGGCGGCGACAGTACAGGTGCATCAAACCTGAGACCACGACACAGCCATTAAACTCAAACTGTTTTAAAGTCCCTGAGCAGTTTCCTTCCTCTCTGGCAACTGAGTTAAAAAGAATGCCTGTATCTTTGTAGTGATTGGGTGTATTGATACACCACCCAAAGTGTAATTAATAACTTCAACGGGATATTAAATGTCTGCTTTTTTATTTTTTACCCGTCTACCAATGGGTGCCCTTCTTTGTGAGGCACTGGAAAACCTCCCTGGTTTTTGTGGTTGAATCTGTGTTTGAAATTCACTGCTCGACTGAGAGACCATACAGACAATTGTATGTGTGGGGTACAGAGATGAGGTGGTCATTCAAAAGACATGTTAAACACTATAAATACACTGACATTATGGAGTATTGTGTGTAGGCCAATGACGAAATCTCCGCCTTTAACAAACACAACCAAATGTAGAAAAAGTCAAGTGGCGTGAATACTTTCTCAGTGGCCCGTTATTAGGAACACCACTCAGTTCACGAAAATGATAAGCTCCTACAGACAGTGAGTTACGTGGCATTGGCTTACTATATAATGCAGGCAGACGCATTCCGTTACTGTTTGAACGTTAGAATGGGAAAAACGAATGACCTAAGCGACTTTGAGCTTGGTATGATCGGCGGTGCCAAGTGCGCCCCTTTCCAGTATCTCAGAAACTGGCCAGCCTCCTGGACTTTACAGGCACAGTAGTGTCTAGGAATGGTGCGACAAACAAAAAACATCCAGTCAGCGATAGTCCTGTGGGTGAAAACAGCTCATTGATGAGCGAGGTCAAAGGAGAATGGCAAGAATTGTGCAAGCTAACAGGCGGGCCACAAACAGGCAAATAACAGCACAGTTCAAAAGTGGTGTGCAGAACTCTTCGGTCCTTGTCACGGATTGTCTATTACAGCAGACAACCACACCTGGTTACACTGCTATCAGCTAAAAACAAGAAGAAGCGGCTCCAGTGGGAACACAAGCAGTACATGACCTCATCCTGCCTGGTGTCAACGGTATAGGCTGCTGGTGGTGTAATGGTGTGGGGAATGTTTTTCTGGCACACGTTAGGTCCTGTGATACCAATTGAGCAACGTTTTAACACCACACCTTGTAGAATCCATGCCCTGAAGAATTTAGGCTCCACCAACCACAATCAGATGTACTATTCTGTATTAATCTGACTGTTGCTATATTGACCTTAACAGATACCCAACTAAGCATGTGGCCCGCCATGGGCTGATGTGGGTACAGGGCAGGCTTTTGTTCTAGCAAAGTAGTAACACACTTGATTACACTAATTCATGTCTAAATCGAACACTACAATAAGTTGATTAGAATTAAAGCCTGCACCCACATCAGGAGGTCTAATGGGAGGTCACATCAAGTAAAACTTCATTTCACTCACCCCAACACACTCCCCATCGTGCCTGTGACAGTTTGCACACTGCAGGTGGAGGCAGAATGTAGCTCACTGGGTAGTCTGTGCACGTGTCGTTGGTCATGCACCACAGGCACTGAGGAAAGACACTCATCATTAGCCTATTACTTCAATTCTCAAAGAGTTGATATGTGCAGGATCACCTATTCCCAGCCTTCACCCATGTCCTTGACTGTGTCCATCAATTGATGTATTTCTATTAGTGTTAGTTATTATTCTTTTTGACGATATATCATATTGCATCTTTTTGACAATATCACAATATTACTTTTGTGCTAGTTGGCTGTACCTATACCAAAGCTCCAGTATCTTTCCTTCAAATATTGTTTTCCATATTTTTAAATTGGTAGCCAATTTGTTTACAGTACTTTTATTTCCATGACTGCTCAAAACTTGTTTCTCATGATTCTCGTCCCTCTGCAGCAGACAAATGGTGCGCAATATGTTTGGAACATCGAATCGCAATACATATGGAATAATGAGAATCATAATATATATCGTATCGGCATCTAAGTATCGTGATAATATCGTGTAGTTCCCTGCTCTAATTTATATTGAGTAACTTAAAATGGATTCAGACAGCTTACTTGCAATGATGTGACCCTTGTACAAAATGGTACAAATTGACCAAAAAAAAGTATATATTATTGAACATAGCCCGAGTGACAACGTTAACTTAGTAGCGAAGGCTATACAGACTATAATGCTTTACAAATAGGAAGTGTTACATAATATGCTACTTACCTTTGGGTTTTGAATGCATGAGTCACAAGTTGAGAAGGCTTTGCAAGCTGAAATGAAAGAAAATGTGTGTTCTTATTTGAATTCAGTAAGTCTTAGCTGTGCTCTGCTAAAAACTAGGCTAAATCGCCATACTGTCTACAATTGTGCATGTCACATCAACTCAAAGTTGATTATTTTTGCTAAACTAGCAAGCTAACGTTAGCTGATGACGCATTTCAGTTATAGTTAGCTAGCTAGCCATCGAGACCTTGGAAGCGACATAATGCAAACAAATAAATGTAACGAGCAATGACAATACTGAATGCTGTTGATACATTTCGTAACCAAAAAATGTAGGAATAGTATCTTACAATTCAATGGCGTTGGCGTAGTACTAGTGTGACATTCTGCTCGGCTAACGAGGACATAGGTTACAGCCACAACAAGCAATGAGCTCATGATTCCTCTCTCTGTTTTATTCATGTTATGATGCTATTTTGAATTACTCTATCTAGCTACACCTTTCACTTTCTAAAGCAAGCAAAAACGTAACTCCTGAAGTTGCCAAGAGCGTTCTAGCTAATAATCTAAACAAACGACGGAGTTACTTCCTGGTTCTTTTCTAGGTTGAAGATACTTTCCATAAAAGGACGAAAAAGCACATACTGACACCTAGTGCAGGGCGCAGTACAAGCGAGAGTGCTCACATTATCCACCAGGTTGCAGTACAACACCATCAGTCTGGTACCTGCAGAGGAAAAAAATACGAATTGCCATTGTCATAAATTATCAGGGTAACTATCAAACCAGTTTCCCATTGAGATCTCACAAGGGTGAGATCTCATTTCCGTCGTCAGATGTAATATGCTTCTGTGGTTAGACTCCATGCCAATAAAGCCTTTTGGGTGTAATTTAATTGAGCGAGATGAAGGTCATATGTATCTAATTCGAGTCTAATCTGGGTGACTCCCACTTTGCATCTGGCCACTGACGCATTCACCACAGCGGTGAATTGACAGGTTAACTGTCGATCCCAACTCATGGTGGTAATGATGCAAGGCTCTCCTTGGAGCTCCCACCTGGCTATCTAGAGCAAGGGTTCTGGGGTTATATGTGCTACAGTAAAGAGAACAAAACTAGCACCTGCCATATTCATCTGTGCTACAGTAGAGATAACAAAACGAGCACCTGCCACATTCATTATTCCTACAAGGTCGATGCCCTAACAACAATGGCAAAAGATAATTGCTTTAATATGTAGAGCCAAAAAGCTTTAGATCATTTAAACCAGGCCTAATTCTAGAGTGAATTGGTGTCTAATAGCTATCAATTGCCTTGTAATAACATGTTTTGAATGAATAAACTCTCCAATGCCTATAAATAATTATGGATTTGATTATAATATCTTTGAGTGAAATACATCGCTGATCAATATACAGTCAAGTCAATAATTATTGTCACCCTTGATAAAGATCAGCCAAAAATTGTATATAAAATAAATAAATAATACAAATACTGAGCTATACAGAATGCAATTTTTAAAAATATATGATTTCATACTAATACAATTGCTCATGGAAAAACGTTGTTTAACAAATCATTTGTATAAAATCAAAAAACGATAGGGGCCAAAATGATTGGCACCCGTGTTTTCAATACTCTGAGCCTTTTTCTAAAATGTTTTGTTAGATTGGAGAACATGTTGAGAGGGATCTTAGACTATTCCTCCATACAGAATGGTCAGATGACATGATAATAGAGCTCTTTGGCCGCACACACCAGTGTGGGTTTGTGGGCATTGAAAAACAGAAGCATGCGGAAATGTACCTGATATCTACAGTGAAGTATGGTAGTGCGTCTTTGATGTTATGGGGCTATTTTGCTTCCACTGGTCCTGTGGACCTTGTTAAGGTCGACGGCATTATGAACTTTACCAAGTAGCCTACCAGGACATTTTATGAAAAAATCTTGTTGCCTCAGCCAGGAGGATGTACGGTTGAAGTCGGAAGTTTACATACACTTAGGTTGGAGTCATTAAAACTCGTTTTTCAACCACTCCACAAATTTCTTGTTAACAAACTATAGTTTTGGCAAGTCGGATAGGACATCTACTTTGTGCATGATACAAGTAATTTTTCCAACAATTGTTTACAGACAGATTATTTAACTTATAATTCACTGAATCACAATTCCAGTGGGTCAGAAGTTTACATACACTAAGTTGACTGTGCCTTTAAACAGCTTGGAAATTCCAGAAAATTATGTCATGACTTTAGAAGCTTCTGATAGGCTAATTGACATCATTTGAGTCAATTGGAGGTGTACCTGTGGATGTATTTCAAGTCCTACCTTCAAACTCAGTGCCTCTTTGCTTGACATCATGGGAAAATCAAAAGAAATCAGCCAAGACCTCAGAAAATAATTGTAGACCTCCCCAAGTCTGGTTCATCCTTGGGAGCAATTTTCAAACACCTGAAGGTACCCTGTTCATCTGTACAAACAATAGTACGCAAGTATAAACACCATGGGACCACGCAGCCGTCATACCACTCAGGAAGGAGACGCGTTCTGTCTCCTAGAGATGAACGGACTTTGGTGGGAAAAGTGCAAATCAATACCAGAACAACAGCAAAGGACCTTGTGAAGATGCTGGAGGAAACAGGTACAAAGTATCTATATCCACAGTAAAACGAGTCTTATATTGACATAACCTGAAAGGCCTCTCAGCAAGGAAGAAGCCAATGCTCCAAAAACGCTATAAAAAAGCCAGACAACGGTTTGCAACTGCACATGGGGAGAAAGATGGTACTTTTTTGGAGACATGTCCTCTGGTCTGATGAAACAAAAATGACCATCGTTATGTTTGGAGGAAAAAGGGGATGGCTTGCAAGCCAAAGAACACCATCCCAACCGTGATGGACGGAGGTGGCAGCATCATGTTGTGGGGGTGCTTTGCTGCAGGAAGGACTGGTGCACTTCACAAAATAGATGGCATCATGAGGTAGGAAAATGATGTGGATATCTTGAAGCAACATCTCAAGACATCAGTCATGAAGTTAAAGCTTGGTCGAAAATGGGTCTTCCAAATGGACAATGACCCCAAGCAAACTTCCAAAGTTGTGGCAAAATGGCTTAAGGAAAACAAAGTCAAGGTATTGGAGTGGCCATCACAAAGCCCTGACCTCAACCCTATAGAAAATTTGTGGGCAGAACTGAAAAAGCGTGTGCGAACAAGGAGACCTACAAACCTGACTCAGTTACACCAGCTCTGTCAGGAGGAATGGGCCAAAATTCACCCATTCACCCAATATAGTGGTGATCCTAACTGACCTAAGACTGGGAATTTTTACTCAGATTAAATGTCAGAAATTGTGAAAAACTGAGTTTCAATGTATTTGGCTAAGGTGTATGTAAACTTCTGACTTCAACTGTAGAATCTTTCTATATCCTAGATGTTCTTTGTCTGCTCTTATGGACTAGCCTCTTCAATTCAAACCACAGGTTTTCAATGGGGATGAAATGTGGAGACTGAGATGGCCATTGCAAAATTTAGATTTTGGAGTCAATTAATAATTGATGGATTTTGATTAGTGCTTGGGGTTATTGGCTTGTTGGAAGATCCACCTGCGGCCAAGTGTCAGCCTCCTGGCTGAGGCAACCAGGTTTTTGGCAAAAATGTCCTGGTAGGTTCCTGGTAAAGTTCATGATGCCATCGACCTTAACAAGGGCCACAAACCCACACTGGTGTGTGCGGCCAAAGAGCTTTATTATCATGTCATCTGACCATTCTCTATGGAGGAATGGTCTAAGATCCCTCCCAATGTGTTCTCAAATCTCATAAAACATTTCAGAAAAAGGTTCAGTGTCATTATCCTCACATGGGTAGGATGCTGGAGTACTGAAAACAGGGGTGCTTAACAGGGGTGTTTTCACTTAATTAGAATTTCAGGGACATAATGACTATTTAATGACTATACATAACTCAGTCCTGATTTATGTATATAATGTTGAGAAAAACAACCTCGCCAGACAGGCCTTAGATACAAGACAAACACCCTAACTAACTGCATTAATAGTAGGCAGGGCAAAACAGGGTTATTTCAGACTGGCCAGTAAGCCTTGGCAATGTCCAGAGTTCCAGAGTCTGTGCCACACCAGATTCTCCAGTCATCAGTGTGCAGACCATGAGAAACTTTCATTTCCTTTCTCTGTCTCTCCCTCGTTCCTCTTCCCTTCCTGCTCTCTTCCCATCCTGCTGTCTGTCTCCCTCTCTCTCCCTGTCCTCTGGCTCAGTCGTGTGTTTCCAAGAGATAAGACCCTTGCTCATTTCACACATGAGCAGAGAAGAGTTTGGGGGTGGTTGGTGTGTGTGTATGTATGTGTGTGAGTGAGTGGGAGAGAGGAAGGAGAGAGGAAGTGGGAGAGTGTGAGTAGTGGACTCTAACTTGGAATCACAGCCTCTCCTCCCATTCTTTCCCCTTTTCCCTTCTCTTTCGTCAAAGAGGATGATTGGTTCTCCCCATGGGTGGGTGTGTTCACCAGACCAATTTGACAGATACTGGAGACATGGCCCATCTCTGTCACTCTGTAGCTTTTACAGATTCACCGTGTTCACTCCCAACACCAGGGATCAGATCAACAGTTGTAGTGCACTATACTAGGGATGATTAAGTGCATTTCCTTCATGTCTTGTATACAAAACTTCACAGCAATACATTGCACCAGGTTTCTGACAAAGGACTACCCCCCCCCCCCCCCCCCCCAACAAATCTACGCAATTTGGTTGCTTCAAAGGAAAGAAACCTCTCTCTCACACATATATATAAATAGAGATTAAATGTTGAAGAATGACCTGCCAGTGCCCACAGTCGACTAGGCCTGTCGCATGAAGGCAGAGAGAGGACAGTGGCAGACACCACTTGAAAAGAGTTATTCATGCAAATACTACAGGTTAATGAAGAGTTTCACTGTCCTCCAAGCGCTTCCTTTGTCTCCCCAAGCTGTGTTGTTCTGATGAGAACCTGGTAGGAGGGGTGGGGGAAAGGAGGGAGGACAGAAGATCTCACTGTGCTCTGTTCATTCATACAGACAGACAAGACATTCAGATCCTCAGGGACCATGGTGAAGGTGCCACTACTGGGTATCATATAGAAACCTTAGGGGTTTTAATTTTAAGAGGTATGCTTGGTTGCTCTGTCTCATTTTTGGTTCGCTCTCTGAATACTGGACTCTGACCAGTCTTGTCATAGCTGGATGGCTAACAGTGAATCTGCCTCATCTAAAGTTTCACTATGCATTCAGAACTCTTATGCAACACATTACTTGAAGGTAAATTCCCAAGGATCCTAAAATGCTTGTCAATTCACTTCCTGAACTCAGAGGTCTAGCACTAGTCGGCTGTAGTTTCTTGAGATTTGGAATGAGAACCCTGAGGTTAACAGGGCACCAGTACCATAGAGAGTGAGCAGGGTTCCACTCCATTCAAAAGCCCCAGAGGACTACTGGAGGTGCAGAGGCTAATCAAAGTCTGGTTTGATGCTCTGGATGTTCAGTGGACTGCTCAATTTTAGTATTGCAGAAACAAACCTTCTTTGGGACTTTACTTATGCAGCGCCAGTTGGAACTAGGAAAGTCTTACATTTCCGACATGCTAACTGGTTCTAGTTATACACGTGCCACATTCAAACAGTTAGCAGGTCGGAAATTTCAGAGTTCCGACTTGCACGTGAACGTGGCACAAGAATATGAGAACTTGTTGTTTATCCACATAATATAAGGTTGGCGTAAAGAAAGTGAGTCGGCAGTGTGTTGGAGAAGGTGTGGTACAGTGTGTGTGTGTGTGTTCTTGTTATTAAATCAGACAGTAAATCAGGATCACCCCCCCCCCCCCCCCCAATACTTACATGTTTATACCACAAGAGGTTGGTAGCACCTTAATTGGGGAGGACAGGCTCATAGTAATGGCTGGAACTGTCACGCCCTGACCTGAGAGAGAGAGGGTTTGTTTCTGTATGTGGTTAGGTCAGGGTGTGGGGTGGGCATTCTATGTTTTGTATTTCTTTGTGTTGGGCCGAGTATGGTTCCTAACCAGAGGCAGCTGTCTATCGTTGTCTCTGATTAGGAACCATACTTAGGCAGCCTTTTTTCCACCTGTGGTTGTGGGATCTTATTTTTGTATTGCTTTGTGTGCCTACAGAACGTGACGGTCGGATTTTCTTTGTTCATTACTTTTTATCGTGTTCTGAGTAAATAAATCACCAGATGAACATATTCCACGCTGCACCTTGGTCGACTTCTTTTGACGAACGTTACAGGAACGGAATAATTGGAATGGTATCAAACAAATCAAGCACATGGAAGCCATGTGTTTTATACCATTTAATTCACTCCATTCCAGACATTATTATGAGCCATCCTCCCCTCAGCAGCCTCCTGTGGTTTATACAGCACATACTGTACACCTACAGGACAATATATGATTAAATATGAAATTGCATTACTGCCATATCCCCAGTGGAGTAATGAATGAATCCGTTCTGGAACTGGAGACATGGAGACAATCACCGATCTACTGTGAGCCATATGTATCTGTCCCAGAGCCATATACAGATACAATATGTCTCTGGATCTGTGTATTTGTATAATAATAATAATACTGTAATAATAATAAAAACACATACAGCCATTAAATGGAAAAGACATATTGCTGCCAGCTTCCCTTCCTCTCCTTACACCACTATAGGTGAGGCGAGACCCGTGAGACTCTCTGTAATAATAATGACAGTGCCAAACTTATCCTGACCGCTCTGCTGTGGGTCTGGAGCCTGGTGTCTCAAGTATTGTACCTGGCTGAACACTGACTGACTCCTATTGCCCTCCAGCAAGGGACACTCCGACAGGATCTCTACCCATCAGGCCCTTGGGTGGCGGGGGCAGCAGCCTGTCTATGTCTGCGGTGTAGGATTATTACAGAGCTGCCAGCCACAGTGAGGCCGGTCTATGTCTGTGGTGTAGGGTTATTACAGAGCTGCCAGCCACAGTGAGGCTGGTCTACAGTATGTCTGTGGTGTAGGGTTATTACAGAGCTGCCAGCCACAGTGAGACCGGTCTATGTCTGTGGTGTAGGGTTATTACAGAGCTGCCAGCCAGAGTGAGGCCGGGCTCTGTCTGTGGTGTTGGGTTATTACAGAGCTGCCAGCCACAGTAAAGGCTGTTTCTGTCTGTGGTATAAGGTTATTATAGAGCTGCCAGCCACAGTGAGGCCAGTCTATGTCTGTGGTGTAGGGTTATTACAGAGCTGCCAGCCACAGTGAGGCTGGTCTATGTCTGTGGTGTTGGGTTATTATAGAGCTGCCAGCCACAGTGAGGCCGGTCTATGTCTGTGGTATAGGGTTATTACAGAGCTGCCAGCCACAGTGAGGCTGGTCTATGTCTGTGGTGTTGGGTTATTATAGAGCTGCCAGCCACAGTGAGGCTGGTCTATGTCTGTGGTATAGGGTTATTACAGAGCTGCCAGCCACAATGAAGGCTGTTTCTGTCTGTGGTATGTTATTATAGAACTGCCAGCCACAGTGTCTGTGCAATAGTGAGAAAGATGAATATGGTGCATACGAGTGCAATCATACGCCCACTTGATTGTCAGATTTTCTTTTATATCTATTCTGCTCTGCCCCTTACTGCCTTAGTACTGCTGTTTTTACCAGAATATAACTAACTACAGTCATCAATGAAAAAAAAATATATATGGCTGTGTGTGCATCAAGGATGCAGAAAATCACCATCCCACCTGCCTCCATTTAACAAAGCCTACACTTGCTTGAACATTTGCTAACATTATATTTGGTTGTCATCTTTGCAAAATACCTATTTTGGATGCAGCAATTGTTTTAGCTAGAATGCTAACGGTCATTGATATATGCTGTAACAAAAGCTAGCCAAAAAGCCATTTTACTGGTTGAAGTTTAAGTTGTTTTTAAGTCTATTGCAGTTGATTTGTGATGATGACATTCATACGAGCCTTAAATTCCAATTATAATACAGAGGTATTGTGAAATGCATTTATAAGCAACATGTAAATGGAGGCTTGTTTTCCCCGGCGCTCTTTGAGAACTCCCGTGTTATGGCACGCATTGCCTTCGTTTACAAACACACAAAGGGGTCTATTTAACATTGTACTGGAAAATAATGGCTGGAAATTGGACTGAATCTTGGGTTTAAATCCAGAGTTCATGATAAGGTATAAGGAATGGGAATAAGGGGAGGTGGAGTGGGAAAAGGAAAAGGACAACAATGATTGGTGCGTAATAAGAAAAGTGGACTGTATCTCATAGTAGAAGATGATTGGTGCGTAATAAGAAAAGTGGACTAGTAGAAGATGATTGGTGTGTAATAAGAAAAGTGGACTAGTAGAAGATGATTGGTGTGTAATAAGAAAAGTGGACTAGTAGAAGATGATTGGTGCGTAATAAGAAAAGTGGACTGTATCTCATAGTAGAAGATGATTGGTGCTTAATAAGAAAAGTGGACTAGTAGAAGATGATTGGTGTGTAATAAGAAAAGTGGACTAGTAGAAGATGATTGGTGTGTAATAAGAAAAGTGGACTAGTAGAAGATGTTTGGTGCGTAATAAGAAAAGTGGTGTCACGTCCTGACCATAGAAAGATGTTATTTTCTATGGTAGAGTAGGTCAGGGCGTGACAGGGTTTTTTCCCCTATGTTTTCTATTTCTATGTTTAGGTTCTAGTTTTGTATTTCTATGTTGGGGTTTTGTTTGGGATGATCTCCAATTAGAGGCAGCTGGTCCTCGTTGTCTCTTCCCTGTGGCTCAGTAGGTAGAGCATGGTGTTTGCAATGCCAGCATGGTGTGTGCAATGCCAGGGTTGTGGGTTCGATTCCCACGGGGGCCCAGTACAAAAAAAAAAAATGCATGAAATGAAATGTATTCATTCACTACTGTAAGTCACTCTGGATAAGAGCGTCTGCTAAATGACTAAAATGTAATGTAAATGTCTCTAATTGGAGATCATACTTAAGTAGGGGTTTTGTGTGTGATTAATTTTGAGTAGTGTATGTTTCACCTCTGCGTCACGGTTTGTTGTTTTGTTTATTTATGTACTGCATAGTTTCACAGAGTAAATAAAATGTGGAACGACGTACACGCTGCACTTTGGTCCGCTTCTCCTTTCGACAACCATGACAAGTGGACTGTATCTCATAGTAGAAGATGATTGGTGCATAATAATAAAAGTGGACTGTATCTCATAGTAGAAGATGATTGGTGCATAATAAGAAAAGTGGGCTGTATCTCATAGTAGAAGATGATTGGTGCATAATAAGAAAAGTGGGCTGTATCTCACAGTAGAAGGTGATTGGTGCTTAATAAGAAAAGTGGGCTGTATCTAATAGGAGAAGATGATTGGTGCGTAATAAGAAGTGGGCTGTATCTCATAGTAGAAGATGATTGGTGCTTAATAAGAAAAGTGGGCTGTAACACATAGTAGAAAATGATTGGTGCTTAATAAGAAAAGTGGACTAGTAGAAGATGATTGGTGCATAATAAGAAAAGTGGGCTGTATCTCATAGTAGAAGATGATTGGTGCATAATAAGAAAAGTGGGCTGTATCTCATAATAGAAGTTGATTGGTGCTTAATAAGAAAAGTGGGCTGTATCTCATAGTAGAAGATGATTGGTGCATAATAAGAAAAGTGGGCTGTATCTAATAGGAGAAGATGATTGGTGCGTAATAAGAAGTGGGCTGTATCTCATAGTAGAAGATGATTGGTGCTTAATAAGAAAAGTGGGCTGTAACACATAGTAGAAAATGATTGGTGCTTAATAAGAAAAGTGGACTAGTAGAAGATGATTGGTGCATAATAAGAAAAGTGGGCTGTATCTCATAGTAGAAGATGATTGGTGCATAATAAGAAAAGTGGGCTGTATCTCATAATAGAAGTTGATTGGTGCTTAATAAGAAAAGTGGGCTGTATCTCATAGTAGAAGATGATTGGTGCATAATAAGAAAAGTGGGCTGTATCTCATAATAGAAGTTGATTGGTGCTTAATAAGAAAAGTGGGCTGTATCTCATAGTAGAAGATGATTGGTGCTTATTAAGAAAAGTGGGCTGTATCTCATAGTAGAAGGGTGAAGATGAGGAGGGAAAAGAGAAAGAGGACAGCAATATGATTTGAATGATGCTCTCTCTTCTAAAACCAGCTCTCAAATTGAGCTGCGGAAGCTCCAGGTAAAAAGAGAAATACCTGTAATTGTCTACATTTAACAAGAGGGAGGACTGCACCTGTCATTAGAGCTGTACTATAAAATGACATTTTCTATCTGCCGTGCAAGAGGGTACATTCTTTAATGACCTAGCAATGTCCTTCCTGTCAGTTGTTGTACATTCATATACAGCATTCAGTAAATTAATAGACTATTGGATATGCTGCTCAGGTACATTCATTCATACTTGGATTCTTGGAGATCCTATGGTCAAAATATCTCCATTGTACACGAGTCACCAACATGAGATACGTCTATATGAGAAAGAAAGAACAAAGGAAAGACAGAAATGAGAGAAAGAAAGGACATTGCTATGGAATGTCAAGGTCTGGGGTTGAGAAACGCACCCTGTACATTCATTTATTTGATCTAAAAAGTACAATATGTGCTCTTCACTTTATAAGCAGAAGAACAAATAACATTTGGTCACAATACAATCAGGAAACAAACACAAACCAAGCAGGTTTTATCTCCTTTGTCTTTGTATAATTTTCTCTCAAAAGTCTTCCACCAACACTATTCAGCTCTGCCATTAACGAAGCTGTAGTAATGGGGGCCGAGAAAACGTGATTAGAGTGGTAGTGTGTGTGTGTGTGCGAGAGAGTGTGTGTGATATAAATTATGCAGTCATAAATCACGCTGTGGGGTGGGCAGAAAGGCATTTACATACACCAGTGACGTGCCAACAAACAACGGTCTAATTATTCGGCAATTACCTGGTTTAATAATGCCTTTCCAGGGCCAGTCTGACGACCCGTCGCCACGGTGATGAGGATCATAATGGATTGGTTAATACGTGGGCACTGGGTTCTCAACGTGTACATTAGACACTGGGGAGGTTACATGTTGTCACAGAGAGGCGTCTCAGGGTCACCTTGCTACTGCAAGGAGGTGTCAGAGCTCTGAATATGGCTGCCCCAAAGGGCTGTCTTCCACCTGCTCATTCAGAGAAAGACCAACTCAGTGTTCATAATTAAACCTTTTAGTGGTTAGATCATGGTCAAGGACAAAAAGGCCTGCACACTATATTCATCTCCTAATACCACATTTTAATTGTGGTATTGTTTTGCTCCACAATGGATCTTTGTCAGGTAAAACATACATGGTTTTAATCACACATATTCTGTGACACCAACCAGTGTTTTTCAGCCATTTGATGGACACCTAACCTTATTCTAACAGAAGTGGGATGTATGTCTGCTGGGTATTATTCTGTGGGTGAAGGCCTTGACAGACAGATCATGTAGCAGATAAATGGACTGCATCACAAATCAGATGTGGTTTCTTCTCCTCTGAAAAGGTCTTATCATAGCTGACATTTCCCATCATAATGCAGGGCAGAATCAGACCTGGGTCTCTTCTACTCTGTCTGACAGGGCATCATACTGGTAGGTAGTGGTACAATAGCTAAATGGTGTTTTCTATTTACACACTGAGATGTGGTGCTGGCCACAGGTCAATGGGTTTTACCCTTGCCTATACAAACCTTCAAAATAACACCACAAAACACTGTCTCGACCTGCAGGAGCAACCTCAATAGATACGGTTGGTTGCTGCAGTCTCAAAGCAATTGGCCAGTCAGTTTAAAATCAGCCCAGCCTTTTCTTATTTTTACTTCAAAAGACCAACCAGCACAACCAATCCAGCCAATGCTATCCATTTAGATGCCCATGACAGACTACCATTACATCCAATCCAGTTCCCACACCTTCAACGTTCCAAATGGTGGACCACCAATTAAGTTCCCGCCCCTCCGATGCTCCCACTGGCCAACCACATCCAATCTGATTCCCGCCCTTCCCACACTCCCAATGGTGGACCACCACATCCAATCCAACTTGCGCCCCTAAATCGACCAATCCACTTCCCGCCCTGTCGTTGCTCCCAATGGTGGACGACCACATCCAATCCAATTTGCGCCCATAGGTCGACCAATCCACTTCCGCCCTGTCGTTGCTCCCATTTGTGGACCACCTCAACCAATCCATCTGCTGCCCCTTCAATGCTCCCACTGGAAGGGGAAATAGTACTGGTTATTTAATACGTTTTTTAATTGAAATTTTCCCACCATTTCTCCGCTTAGTTAATCCCCACGCTGGCCTGCGGAAGGATGATTGGCGTGTAATTACTGGCTGTTGGTACAGACAAGACCCAATATGTGCTTTCTCTACGGTTTCCCTCTTATTCTCTATCTCTATGATTCCCTCTCTCCATCTACTCTCTCTCTCGTCTCTAAAGCAGCAAGATCTCTTTGTTAATCTCCATCCTCTCCTCTCTCCATCTCGTACCGTCCTCTCTTCCCCTATTCTTTTCCATCCGCTTCCTATTCTCTCTCTCTTTCCTATGTCTATCCTCAATTTCTCTCCTATTTTCTTTCGTCCTGGCACTTCATCTTCTCTCTCCTTCCTCTATCTGTCTATCTGAGGAGATATCATCTCCCTAGGGAGTGTGTGAGTGGGTGTTAGTTTAAAAAATATATCTTTATTTCTCCTTTTTCCAGTGAGTGAGATAAGAATGGAAGAAGAACCGTTCAGTTTTCAGTTCGGTAATAATTTTCTGTCAATCTATCGAGGCTGGTATCAGGTCTGAGCCAAAGGGCGAGTTAAACTTCTCTGTTCATTCTGTTGAGGACATATGTTAATAAAGCAGGCCTGAGATAACAGTAATTACCTCTATGTGGCTTCTGCTCCACTCCTCGCTGGGGACACACTATACTGTACTGCACTGGGCTAGGAGAGACAGGTCTGCCTCTAGTCAGGCCGTTACGTCGCGAATATACATTTGAGTACACCCTCAGTGATACACCAAACGTAACATTCCGCCTCTCCTCACCCCCTCATCTCTCTTCCCTCCTCACCCACCTCTCTCTAACTCCCTCTACTTCTCTCCCTCCTCTCCATTACCCCTCTCTCCCCTCTCTCTACTCTTCACTCCTCTCTCCTCACTCCCTCCTCCTCACCTCACTTCCCTCCTCACCCGCCTCTCTAACTCCCTCTAATTCTCTCCCTCTCCCTTCTCTCCCTTACCCCTCCCTCCCCTCTCGCTACTCTTCACTCTTCTCTCCTCACTCCTTCCTCCTCACCCGCCATTCTATTACTCTGCTTCTCTCCCTCTCTCCCATCCTCCCCCTCTCTCCCCTCTCTCCTCACCCCTAACCTCCTCTCATCAACCCTCTTCCTCCCTCCTCCTCACCTCTCCATATTAGCATCATCCTCAACTCTCCAACCCTCTTCCTCTCCTCTCTTCACTCGATCACTCCCTCTGCTTCTCTCCCTGTCTCTATCGCCTCCATATTAGCATAAGTAATTAGAGATTCCTATCTGCCTGCATGGGGTTGCCAATTTAAAATGAATATGTTGATCTCTTTGATTCGTTTGGATTTGGGAGCTGCCTGTCATGTACAATTAAGATAACGCGTAGGGGTGGTAGACTGGAGGGTGGGGGATGAGGGGCTTGGTGGGGGGGTTTGCAAACCCCTCCTCTCAAACTGTTATCTCTTTTTATTTTTTGTTCCCAACTCTCCAGAGCTCTGTGAAGACTAAAGAGCTGTGGAGAGGAACAGAGGGCTGCTGGTGAATACTGAAGTATAGTGAGTCTGTGGGGCCAGTGGCGGTACAGGAAGATGAATAGGGGTTGTGACTCTGGCTCCATGTAATTCCATTGATTTAACTTCACAGGAAATCTGCAAGAAACACAGGGATCTATACCCACTTAAACTGACAAATAACACTTGCTTTAAATAAAGGGCCATGCCAAAACAGGCGAACAGACTGAACAGTGCTCTCACAGTTAGTCACAGCATTTAAGTTGTACCCAATCAAAAAGCATGTCTGATTTGTAGACATGAGAAAGTTTCAGTAGGAACTGTCATGGACCATGAATTCATTTTGACCTACTAAATGAACACTTTGAACAAGTTCCACAAATGAAGTAAACACCTGCTTCCTTTTTCACCCCCAGCAAAATGAGGTAGGATAATTCACCTTTGATGTTAGTGAAGAACCTGAGTTTACTACCTGTGAAGACTTTTTCATCAGGCATACATATTACACACAGATGGCCGTAAATAAATAGATGGACATCTGACTCATGCTTGCACAACACACACACCACTTCTGTCACTTTAAAGTAACCCTGGGGCCGATTGTTGTTCAACACAAGAGATTTCTTCGACCTGGCATCTTCTGTGACTTCCTACTTTGCATGTACGACTCTGTCACGCTCGGGCTGGGGAGAGATGGTTCTGTTCATCATTTGGAGATTCTTTTTTTCGTTTTCATGCAGAGGGCCCACTGACAGGGGTGTGTGTGTGTGTGTGTGTATGTAAAAGGAATGTGTGTGAGCATGTGTGCGTGGTATGTGCATGTGTGCGTGCATCCGTGCATGTGTGTGTGCGCGCACGAGGCATGCTTATTAAACCTGCTTTGAAAGGAGGAGCAGGAAGGCAGGCAACATTATTTTTTTTTTACTGTTCTGACAACATAATTTGCATTCTGTAATTAACTGTCTCTCTTGCTCTCTTCCCCCCCTCTTTTTTTACTCCCCTCCCCTCACTTTTCTGCAGGGGTTAGTGTCTGACGCTTCTCAGCCTGTGAATTAGGTCTGTGTTGCCCTGGTAACAGGTCTTTATCAAAGACCAACACACTGAGGTGGGAGAAAAGCCGACATCTGAAGAGTGTGTGTGAGTGTGTGTGTGTGCGCGCACGCGTGCGTGCGTGCGTGTGTGTGTGTGTGTGTGTGTGTGTGTGTGTGTGTGTGTGTGTGTGTGTGTGTGTGTGTGTGTGTGTGTGTGTGTGTGTGTGTGTGTGTGTGTGTGTGTGTGTGTGTGTGTGTGTGTGTGAGTGAGTGAGTGAGTGAGTGAGTGAGTGAGTGAGTGAGTGAGTGAGTGAGTGAGTGAGTGAGTGAGTGAGTGTGTGGGTGTGTGATTGCGTGACTGTTTTTTTCTGAACGGGAAAGAATAGGAGAAAGAAAATTAAGCTGGAGAAACAATGACATTGGAGTTTCCAAAGCAGGTCGATTGCTGCAGGCAGGCAGGCAGGGTTTCAGAATAACTGCAGGTGGTAGGGCCTCTCTGATAACACTCCATCAATGCTGCCATGCCACTGCGACAGCCAGGGTCCTGCAGAGTAATGCTCATTCACAACACCTGCACTAACTGCCACCACACTGCAGAGGGACTGCATAAGGGTCTCCATATACCCCCTTCTCAAATTCCTCTACAGAAATACTGCAGACATAATAGCATGCCACTTCAATGTGTTAGTGCTGCAGAAACATGCTAGAAAACCCTGAAAACCAACTTCCACAATTATCTCTGTGGCTCAGTTGGTAGAGCATGGTGTTTGCAATGCCAGGGTTGTGGGTTTGATTCCCACAGGGGACCAGTACGGAGAGAAAAAATAAATAAAAAAAATGTATGAAATGTATGCATTCACTACTGTAAGTCGCTCTGGATAAGAGCGTCTGCTAAAATGACTAAAATGTACTACTATCAACTATTACAACTCACACTAACAGTCCCACTAGCTAATAATAAAAACATTTATACAAAACACTCTATTGATGTCTTGGCAGTGAAGTTATTTGTCACTTCTGCTGTCTGTGTATGTGTATGTGCCTGTGCACGTGTGTGTGAGTGTGAGTGTGTATCCCAACCCAGCAGTGGGTTTATGCCAGCCCAGATCGATCACTGCATAGTAGGGGTATCTGAACACTAAACAGTATACTGCTGTGAGTCCCTGTCTTTTGTCTGCTCCCTCCCTTCCCTCTGTGTCCTCTGAGTGGGAATGGAGGCATGGCCATTAGCCAGCGGCCAGGAGAGTGTCTCCATGTAATGGCTATTGAACGGGCCGCTCCACTCACAACGAGAGGTAATCAAAGCCCTGTATAATTACACACCTCTCCTCTCCTCACCTCCCAAAGACCAGCCATTGCGCGTTGAGCTCTCCACTTTATAATGACACAGGTAGGGGATGAGGCAAGGTGGAAGGTGGAAGGTGGCTGGAGTTAGAGGGGGGGGGGGGGGTCACAGATGCAGTCATGTACCAATAGTGGAGGTGCATGAAGATGGCGGCCACCATGTACTTAACACAATTTTCTCGTTTGCTAAGTTCACTGTAAAATACATTGTCCTCTGTTACTCTTTTTGTATGGTCATTAGCACAGTTAACATGATCCCAATTTTGGTCCGAGACGACGACAATAAAATAAATAAATGAAAAGGTAGATTGTACTGGTTTATTGGTGCATTGAACCATGTAACATGCCATAGATTAAAAACTCTATGAATAGTGCTAAAACAATGACGCCATATCTAAGTTCTGCCACCTTCATGCACGTTCGCCATTGCAAAGAAGCAGTTGCAATTTAGTTTTATTATGAGTGGGTTGGCTAGTAAAGAAACAGAGCAATACTTCATCTCTTCTTCTGACCAATAGGTGGTGAGAGCACAAACAGTCTATTTGGACTTTGGCAGGGAATGGACTGGTACTGCACTCATAAACTAAGACATAAAGGCTTCAAGAAAATTAAACTACTGATATAAAATGGGCCCAAGGGCCTATAGAAAACCAATCAGTGTGATTGGTAGGTCTGGCTATCTTGCCTCACAGCTTTCAAAGACTGAAGAAGGCCCATTAACCCTGACCAAGGCAGCTTGACTTGAGGGTTGATACTGTCATTAAACCAAATCCTTGCTTTCATGGACTGATAGGGTCTATAGTGTGGCGTGCATGGCCATCATTTGAATCGTGGTGGTTCTGTGGTCACTAAGTGTTCTAACTTCAACGCTGACTTTAATCGGCATGCTGCTCCAGTCCCTCTCTGTCATCTCTAATAGGATCAGGCCCTAATTAGAGGCCCTCTGCAAGACTTACACACACATTCTCTCTTTCTCCTCTTTCCTTCTCCCACTTCATCACAGATTTAGCATTTATATTGCCTATGATTATACCTTCCCAAGCATCCCGTTTATAGGGACTGTTGTATCATTTCAGACACACGCATTCACACTGATGCATCTGTTATAACATCATCGTGCCCCCCTGTGAACCCAGTACCCTTTAGATGGCTTTTATTTCAGACCACGTCCCCTGAGCTGGCTTTGGTGCATTAGGGGATTATTTGCTGATTCGCTCAATTCATTGTGTGCTATTGTTAAATATTTCAAAAATAGAGAAGGGTTTTCATACAAAAGAACTGTTAATACTCCCACTTCCCATGTTGACCTGTACTTGTTCACTCAGAGAGACCCATGAGTGATTGACAGGCTACCCAGACTATTTGCATTGTCCCCCCCACCCCCACTTTTACGCTGCTGCTACTCTCTGTTTATTATCTATGCATAGTCACTTTAACTCTACCGAATGTACATATTACCTCAATTACCTCAACTATTTTTTACTTAACACACATTTTTCTTAAAACTGCATCGTTGATTAAGGGCTTGTAAGTAAGCATTTCACTGTAAGGTCTACACCTGTTGTATTCGGCACATGTGACAAATACAAATTGGTTTGATTTGATTTGATGTTTAAAGGTTGTCCCTGAGAGACAGAGTGTATTTGAAGATAGGCCTGTTCTCTATGACAGGGAGAGAAGGTGTTCTTAGTCAAGTGGAAATCACAACAGGTGTCCTGCTAGGTTAAACAAGTGTCCTCTGTCCTCTCTAGTGTGCTCTCTCACACACTTCTCCTATGACAGCAGGACATTGTCCATACTCACTCCCTTGTTGTCTCTCCTCTCTCTCTCTACCTCCCCTCTCCCCACTACTCTCTCTGTGTCTGTCTCTCTCCCTCCACTAATCATCAGGGGTGGGTACATGAGAAAACTAACTGGAAAAGTCTTAACCATTTAGAAAAAAAGGCATTTCTCCCGACTCCTGTGTGCTTCTTTGACTGTTGGGTTCTGGCTTGTCCTTATCAGTGTGTGTCAGGGTGGAGGGAGAGAGAGACAGAGGAGAGAGACAGATGATAGAGAGAGTGAGAGGAGAGAGAGAGAAGGGAGAGAGGGTAGAGAGAGAGGAGGGAGAGAGGAACTAAGCTAATCCAAAAGAGCTCTTCTTTGCTAATCTCAAATGAGATGGAAATCCGTACGATTCAGAAGACCAAAACATGCAGCCTTCTGCTGTTCGAGCTGGCTTAAGGCGAAAAAAACAATAATTTACAAATATGATAAATTAAAAATTAATAATGAAATGGAAAAAGTACAGAGAAAGAAAAGTATTTTGGACTCAGCAACAGTAGCCACTGTTTTGGATTTTCACTGCAGAAGTTTGCTTGTGTTGACTTTACATAGACTATACATATTTGATAGGATCTCTGTGGCGTTGAGTTTGTTCATGTTATTCATGCCTCTCGCTTTCCTTCATTACAGCTAATTCCCTTGGTAGAGTGAGCTTAATTATGTTCAAATGAATAGTTGTCCTTCCGTGTAGCACAGCTGTTGTCATGACTCCTTCTGAGGTTTGGAGGATAAAGAAGTATTAGGCAGAGAAATAACGTCTCCCTGTTCACCCTCTGCTCATGAATCTGTACGTTTCTCTTCCTCTCTGCATCTCCCTTTCTATCCCTCAATCTCTCTTCCTCTTTCCCTCCCTCCACCCTTTCTTTCTCTCCTTATCCCCCCTCCCTCCATTTCCCTCCCTCACTCATCTCTTTCTGCTGCCCTTTCACTAAAACTCATAGAGCTTTAAGACTGATTACTGTTTCCAAGTTCTGCTCTGTCATTTCTCAAAAACAGTATTCGACACTATAGTCAGTTTACTATGCTATGGCATCCTGTCAGGTGTTGTGTGTTCTTTCCTGCAGCCTTGACAACGCAGTTCAATCTAACCTGTTGTACAGATGAATTTGATTCATGACCCACTTCAGTGTTGGGCATCAGAGAGATGAACGGACAGAGGACGCTGAGTATTTTAATCACCTGCAGAGAGCGAGAGAGAGGCAGAGAGGGAGAGTGAAAGGGAATGAGGGAGAGAGAGAGAGATAAAGGAAGGAAGAAAGGGAGTGAGAGAGAGAGAGAAAGAAAGAAACATCAGAGTTTGGCAGGAGAGAGAAAGCGAGCTAGTCATTTAGTGAGGCATGGGAGACAGATCAGTCTAAATCCTAATTGGAGCGTTTTACAGTTTAATCATCCTCAGATGTGACAGAGCCTCACCTGGTCTGGTCCCTACACAGGGCTTAATAAGCAGAGAGTGTGTATATGTGGTGTGTGTGTGTGGTTTGTGTGTGTTGGGGCAGTGACACCTCCATTCATCTTTGAGGAACTGGCAAAGAACGCCCCTGTCTCACTAATGGCATTATTTGTTATTCAGACGTCAGACAGATGCATTCTAATTCACACACACACACACACACACACACACACACACACACACACACACACACACACACACACACACACACACACACACACACACAAATAAAAATGACATTCATGAGCCAGAACTAAGCAGGACTTCTATCTTGTGAAGTTGGGCTGTATTTTTCTTTCTTGACGCCTGTGAGCTTTTATTATTTCTATTTCTCTTTAAGTCACTCACTTCCTGTTCCTGTTTGATCCTGGAGAAGAAAGGCCAGTGGTGCTGAAGTAGTCAGAGCCGGCCTCCCAGCCAATAAGATTAGTCCCCCGCTTGTTGAGGATTCTGGAACTTTCCTTGTCAAAGAAAAACACTTTGGCCAAACTAACTGCTGACTGCACTGCAGTAAAAAGGAGTGGCTGGCTGCATCGTGGCTGGTGGCTCCAGGACCACAGTCAGCTCCATGGAGGGATGTGGCAGAACAGGAGCAAATACTAGCTGGGATTATCCTGTTCAAACTGGAGTCTGGGTTCTCAGTTTGACAGTTTTTCTATCTGCATCTATCTCTCTCTCTCTCTCTCTCTCTCTCTCTCTCTCTCTCTCTCTCTCATAATTATCACACACTTTCCCCTGTCTTTCTCCCTTGTCCCCCTCTCTTTCCCTCTTTCCCATTTTCCTTTTATCCCTACCATTGGTTCCTAATGGTTCTCCTCTTACATTATTTCTCATACAGTTCTTGGAAAATGTCACTTCTTAATTAAATCAGAGAGACTGGGAGAGAGCATAATGATAAAATGGCTGAAGGGCAGGGAGGGGTTAGCCACTGAACCTGTTGAGACTGACCTTTAAAGCGTGAGGAGAAGGTCGGTAAATCTTAGGGACATACCCAAATGTTCTGAGCCTTCAAGGGCTCCCCCCAAGCACTGACTGTGCTCAGCCTGAACACTAGAGGGTGCCAATGCTCTTCTCTCTCACTCTCCAACACTGCCAGCTTTGTAATGGGGTGACCGCAAAATATACAAAAGCATCTATATATGCACAGTAAAAAAAATCATGTTGTTTTTACAGTAATTTACTGGCAGACAGTTATCTGTAAGTTACTATAAAAAAGTACAGTATATTACTGTAAATTCCAAATAAACCAAAGTAATGTACTGTTAAACCAAAGTTTCTTTGGAATTTATGGTAACATACTGTACCTTTTTTTGTGTGTGTGAGAGCTTTAGTGTTTGAATGCTGACAGATCTGTGCCAGTGCATGGGGGAGTGTATTGGCAGATATGTTTTGATGATTGTGTGTATTACTCGTTTGCCAGGCCATCATTGTAAAGAAGAATTTGTTCTTCTCTGACTTGTGTGGTTAGATAAAGGTTATTTAAAATGAAAGTATACTTGTTTTAATAAAGTGCACTACCAGAGCAAACCTCCACTACTACTACTACTACTACTACTACAACAACTACTACTACTACTACCACCACCATAAGTGCTACAAAGACAACAACAGTGATTCAGCACATGTGGCTACCAGCACTACTACTCTGCTAGCCTCCAGGGACCACAGTAGTATTTTGGGACGGAGGGAGCTAGTGGCAGGTGGATCTACAGAAGTTCAGTTATATCTCTCTGCCTACCTGTCTGCCTGTCTGCCTGGCGGTTGGCTTGCTGGACTCCTCCGTATCACTGGATCTCCCTCCCTCTCTGCACAGAGCAGAGCGAACGCCTTTAGGGCTTTCAAATCTTATCATCAGTGAAATGCATTAAAGAGAACATTAATATAAAAGAACATGCCAGAATGTTCCTTCCAGAAGGCTCAAAAAGAATCCAATAGCAACATCACACGTTTGAGGTGTGGATTAGACTGGATAAGGTTTCTGGTCACAATGCTACTACACAAAACATAGACATGCAAAGTCAAACTAACCCATTCACACAAATAGAAACACTCAAAGCACAGAAAATACATTACTGTACACATAGCTACTCAAACAAATACAAGGACCCACACACAAAAATATACTTGTACTCACTTACAATGGAATATATGTGACACATGACTGGAATCTGAACAAGAATCGAGCACACACCCTCCTTAGAATTCTTAAGCTGCTTCCCCCTTACATTCATTCAGATGCAGTGGTTGAGAATGCATGATGTCACCGCCTGCTCTTTTCAACGACAAGGGATAAGGGGAGAGAAAGGGTCCATTGAGTGAGATGGCCCTTACCTCCATTCACACTCTCCGTCTCTGTGAATGATTCCAGAAACAGCTCCAGGAATCCCACTGCTCACCCTGCCTTGCCTATCACCCATGCTTCATACTCTGCTTAAACCCCGGCTTCGTACTTTGGTCATTGATTGATGCGTCTGAGGGCAGCTACAGCTGAAAGGCTGAAAATGTTACAGTAGTGAGAAAATAGAAACATGAAGGAAGGATGCCCTCCAGGTATCATATATGCCATTCCATCACTGTGTGTCAAACCAAGGCAGTTAGACTTCTGTAGGTGCTAAGTGCTGACCTGCTGACAGTCATAGTCAACCTGTGTCACAACTCTCCCTGACTCACACTCGCACACTAAAGTGCACACAGGCATGCTCACACACTCACTCACTCACACACACACGCACACACTTTTTCCTTCCGTGAAAAGAACCTCCATGGACCAGCAGTATGAGTTAACCTGCAGTATGAGTTACCCGGCAGTATGAGTTACCTGGCAGTATGAGTTACCCGGCAGTATGAGTTACCTGGCACAGTGGACAGAAATGGAGGTACGAAGTTCTACTCCTTTTCTCTCTGTCTCTCTCTCCCCCTAGGCTACTTCCTGCCTCCAGCTTCCCAAAACAGAAGGGTGAGAGAACCTTCAGTTGTAAACTCCCCACATGTTCCACTGGGAATCCCTCCTGAACCCTGTTTGACATTCAATGATTCAACCACACCACATACTGTTGAAACTAAGCATATTCAACTTCCCAATTGTAATAAAACAAACTATTTTTTATTGTTCATACATCTAAAGGGTATGTAGTAGTACACATGGCCGGTCAGGCTTCCAAAATCCAAAACACTCAGCAGGACATACGGTATGTGTGGCATCCTCTGATAAATTAGTCATGACATCACATCCTGGTGGAAGAGAGGGCACATGCAAACAGAGTGGCTTTCCTTGTTAACGCAGGAGCAAAGGAACCTGAACATTTTATGACAACTAAATTATTCAGACTACAGTTTGGATGACAAAAACAGGGACATTCTGAAAAAACATACTCCGAGTATACCAAACATTAGGAACTCTAATACTGAGTTGCACCCCCCCCCGTCGAGGCATGGACTGTACAAGGTGTAGAAAGTGTTCCACAGGGATACTGGCCCATGTTGACGCCGATGCTTCACACAGTTGTGTCAAGTTGGCTGGATGTCCTTAGGGTGGTGGACCATTCTTGATGCACACGGTAAACTGCTGAGCGTGAAAAACCCAGCAGCATTGCAGTTCTTGACACAAACAGGTGCGCCTGGCACCTACTACCATACCCCATTCAAAGGCACTTACATTTTTTGTCTTTCCCATTCACCCTCTGAATGGTACATAATACACAATAAATGTCTCAATTGTCTCAAGGCTTAAAAATCCTTCTTTAACCTATCTCATCCCCTTCATCTAAATTGACTAACAGGTGACATCAATAAGCGATCATAGCTTTCACCTGGATTCACCTGGTCAGTCTATGACATGGAAGAGCAGGTGTTTTTAATGTTTTGTATACTCAGTGTGTAATCTATTGAAAAGGGAAGATATGTTGAGTGGATAGTGCAGTTTGGACACGCAGACACACAAAACATACATATGCTGTAGCCTACGTACACATAAAGTACACACACAAACAATCCAGCAGCAGACAAAGTCGTTTTCTGTGACTCTCTTTTTGTGGAGTAATTGAGGTTTGTCATTAGGGTGGAGAGGTGGAGGAGCGGTGGATGGGATGTGGGGGAGAGGTGGGGGTCGGTGTGATATGTAATCGGATGAGGGAGAGGGTCATTTTTTACCAGCATGCTGCATGGACAGGCATTTTGATGAAATTAAGGACTCTCTTCACCCATCTTCCCCTCTTCCCTCCTCATCCCCCTTTCCTTCCCTCCTAAAAAGATTAGGCCACTTCAGGGACATTATTTGGATTGTTTATCACTCTCTGCAGCAATTGAAATGAAGTGGATTTTATTACAGAGTCTCTGTCTCTCTGCAAGATCTGGATTTCTCTCTCTCTTCTCTCTCTCTATTAAACTCTACACTCTTAGAAAAAAAGGTGCTATCGAGAACCTTTAAGGGTTCTTCAGCTGTCCTCATAGGAGAACCCTTTGAATTACCCTTTTTGGTTCCAGGTAAAACACTTTTTGGGTTCCATGTAGAACCCGTTATACAGAGGGTTCTACTGTAATTTCCGGACTATTAAGCGCACCTGAATATAAGCCGCAGCCACTGAATTAAATTTTTGTATTTTTTTTTTACATAAATAAGCCGCACATGTCTATAAGCCGCAGGTGCCTACCAGTACATTGAAACAAATGAACTTTACACAGGCTTTAACGAAACACGGCTTGTAACAAAAATAAATAGGCTTTAACGAAACACGGCTTGTAACAAAAATAAATAGGCTTTAACGAAACACGGCTTGTAACAAAAAAAAATAGGCTTTAACAAAACACGGCTTGTAACAAAAAATAAAAAATGAGCAGTAAGCTTTAGTTGTCTTTTTGCACTGAGTCAATTCCTCACGCTGCTGTTTCCAACGTCGTATCATCGACTCATTAAGACCAAGCTCCCGTGCAGCAGCTCTATTTCCTTTTCCAACAGCCAGATCAATCGCCTTCAACTTGAAAGCTGCATCATATGCATTTCTCCGTATCTTTGCCATGATGAGGGTGACAAAATGACTACCGTAATCAGAATGATGGGAAGTTTGAGAGCACTCGATTTAATCTAAACAGTAAACAAAAAAGTTGTTTGACCTTAACCCGTTCGGCAATTTCATTGGTCTAATGAAAGCTTCATGCCGCCAAAAAACTGAGCACGTCACAGAATGTGTTTTTTTAGAGAAAAAAAATTGAAAGCGGGAAAAATCCATATATTAGCCGCGTCATTGTTTAAGCCGCGAGGTTCAAAGCCTGGGAAAAAAGTTGCGGCTTATAGTCCGGAATTTACGGTACATGGAACCCAAAAGGGTTATACTGTACCTGGAAACAAAAAGGGTTCTACATGGAACCAAAAAGGGTTCTCATATAGGAAGAGCCGAAGAACCCTTTTAAAACCCTTTTATCTAAGAGTGTACCATATTTTCCCCCTTTTGTGTGTGTGAATTTGAGTGTGTGAATGTGTATATGCTAGTGCACATGTGAACATGTTTCAGTGTGTTAGTGCGCCAAGTATTAGACAAATACAACTTGTTCTAAATGTGAAACGCATGAACAAAAGCCATTTATGTGGAGCTGATAGAATTGATGCAATACCCAGTACCACAGTCATTCATTTAGATTAGACTCATCACTAGCATTGTTAATTACTCCCAGAGATTGGGAGAAACCTCAATTACCAAATGAGCTTAGTGTATTTAGTCAGGACTAATCCTATGGCGAATACCTTGTTTCAGTATTTGATGAGGAAGACAAACAGACAAGACACAGACAGACAGACAGTTAATTAGTTAGTACACAAATATACATATCATACAAAAACCACACAACCAACCTGGATCAGGCATGAGGTATCAGGGTCTTGGTGTGTTCGCGATTTACACATTAGTGTCACACCCTGATCTGTTTCACCTGTCTTTGTGATTGTCTCCACCCCCCTCCAGGTGTCGCCCATCTTCCCCATTATTCCCCTGTGTATTTATATCTGTGTTCTCTGTTTGTCTGTTGCCAGTTCATTTTGTTCCATCAAGCCTACCAGCGGTTTCCCTCTGTTCCTGTCTCTCAATTGTTCCTGTTTTCTAGTTTTCCCGGTTTTGACCTTTTCTGCCCGCCCTGAGCCTGCCTGCCGTCCTGTACCTTTGCCCCACCTATCTGGATTACTGACCTCTGCCTACCCTGACACTGAGCCTACCTGCTGTCCTGTACCTTTGCCCCACCTATCTGGATTACTCACCCCTGCCTGCCCTTGATCTGTCTTTTGCTTGCCCCTGTTGGATTAATAAACTGCGGAAATCCCGAGGCTTCCTGACCTCCCCCGAGAATCACCGAAGACGGCGGAGTCACCGCTTCCCGAGCCTATGCAACTAGGCAGAGCTGGACTGTCACCAGCGGAACGGCAATACAGGATCAACACGAAGAGTTGTCTGTATTGCTGGACTGTTGGTCATTTGGTGTCCTCTTGTCCTTTAAAAGACCAGGCTCATCGGTAGGAGCGAGTACTCTGGTGGGCCATATGGAGAACTTTTCTGCTTCCCTTGCTTGTAGCCCTTTTCATGCCATTCTGCTGTGGGGAAACCAGTCTTATTCTCTCCAGGTACTCATTGACTCTGGGGCCGATGAGAGCCTTTTGGACGCTACCCTGGCTTCCGAGCTGAACATCCCCACTCAGCCCCTCTCCATTCCCATGGATGTTAGAGTGCTGGATGGGCACTCTATAGGCTGGGTCACTCATAATATCACTCTCATTAACCTTCGGGTGTCAGGGAATCACAGCGAGACAATTCAATTTCTGCTCATCAAGTCTCCTTAGATTCCTGTGGTTTTGGGATTCTCCTGGCTTCAGTGACACAATCCCCTCATCAACTGGTCTACGGGTTCCATCATGGGCTGGAGTCCGTTCTGCCACGCCCATTGTCTGAAGTCAGCGCAACCTGCCCTGGGATGTCTTCCTGGGGGCTCAGAAGGTGCCCCGGACCTCTCCCCCATCCCCGCGGAGTACCAGGACCCCCGGGAGGTGTTCAGCAAGGCCTGGGCCACTTCGCTTCCACCGCACCGACCGTATGACTGCAGGATTGACCTTCTCCCTTGCACCACGCCGCCCCGGGGACATCTGTACTCTCTGTCGGGACCGGAGACTAAGGCTATGGAGACCTACATTGGGGACTACCTAGCTGCAGGATTTATTCGTCCCTCTTCCTCTCCCGCCAGCGCAGGGTTCTTCTTCATGGAGAAAAAAGACAAGACCCTGCGCCCATGCATTGACTACCGGGGACTCAATTAAATTACTGTTACCCGCTACAACTAATTTCCTCTGCCTTCGAGCCGCTCCAGGGGGCCACCATGTTTTCCAAGCTGGATCTACGGAACGCCTACCACCTGGTGCAGATACGAGTGGAAGACCTCCTTCAACATGGCCTGCGGCCACTACAAGTGTCTGGTCATGCCTTTTGGCCACACCAACGCCCCAGCTGTGTTCCAGGCTCTGGTAAATGATGTTCTCTGGGACATGTTGAACTGGTTCGTCTTTGTCTACATTAATGACATCCTCGTCTTCTCCCGCTCCCCCCAAGAACATATGCTCCACGTCCGGCAGGTCCTTCAATGCCTTCTGGAGAATCAGCTGTTTGTGAAGGCGGAGAAGTGCGAGTTCCACCGCTCCACCATCCCCTTTCTGGGTTACATCATCTCTGCTGGGAGTGTCCAGATGGATCCCGGGAAGGTGAGAGTGGTGGTGGATTGGCCTCAGCCTACGTCCAGGGTGCAGCTGCAATGTTTCCTGGTGTTTGCCAACTTTTATCGCCTTTTCCCATCTCTAAAAGTATTAGCCCCTCTGCTGTTCATCTTCTGTTGCCCCGTACACTTCGTATACATCCCACCTTTCATATGTCCGGAGTTAAACCTATGTCTCACAGCCTTTTGTCTCCTGTTTCCAGGCCCACCCCTCTCCCCAGCTCATCGACGGTCAACCGACATACACAGTGAGGCGTCTCCTGAAGGTTCGACCTCAGGGCAGGGGGTTCTAGTACCTGGTTGACTGGGAGGGTTATGGCCCGGAGGAGAGGTGCTGGGTCCCCGCCAGGGACATCCTGGACCCAGGCCTCATCACGGATTTCCAACGCCGACACCCTGGTCAACCAGGTATGCGCTCAGGTAGGACGCCAGGTGGCGCACCTAGAGGGGGGGAGGATGGGTTACTGTCACACCCTGATCTTTCGTCCGGTCTTTGTGATTGTCTCCACCCCCCTCTAGGTGTCACCTATCTTCCCCATTATCCCCTGTGTATTTATACCTGTTCTCTGTTTGTTTTGTTTTGTCAAGCCTACCAGCGTTTTCCCCTCTAATGTGTGTACAGTCAAACATAACCACACCAAATCTACTACAAATCACACTTAACCCCCGCTGTCATCCATTACATGAAAATGCTCAACATGTTTCATTACTCAACACAATTCCAGTACTGTATATGACGTAGTATCACCCTGGTGAGAGAGAGGGCCTCTCCCTGTGTTGTATGTTTAGTGGTTCTCTCCATCTGTCACGCGGGCCTCAGGGGTGTCGGCCCTCTTACAGTAAAGCTGGCTGATTGGCTGTTTAGGGATGATGGACAGCTCTGTAATGGAACAGGAGGCACCCCACTGCACTCTCCTGAGTGATGCACTGTTTGTGCGTGCATACAGTATGTGTGTGGGCAGGGTTCTCAACCTCGTTCCTGGAGAACTACCATCCTGATGGTTTCTGCTCCGACCATAATCTAGCACAACTGATTCTAATAATTAGCTGGTTGATAAGCTGAATCAGGTTAGTTACAACTGGGGCTGTAGTGAACCTACAAGAGGGTATCTCTCCAGGAACAGGGTTGGAGAGCTTCTTCTTCCCATCACATTGAATCACACACCATTCAGGTACAGTGAAGTATTTCATGGTGTCGAGAACATGACGCAGTGGCACCAGATATAGACACTCATAAAAAGTCATGACATTTGACGACATATGACTTGAATGTAAAAGTGGGCGTGTCATCCTACTCTCATATGAAACATATAGAAATACTCTATAACATGGGGCGGCAACAGGTGACGTTGCCTTGGTGACGTGTCATACTGACAGGACTCTGGATGATGGCTTGTAAGGGATGAGTGCTGGCCAAAAGTTCTGCAATATAGGGAATAGGGTGCCATTTGAGACGTGGCCTTAGTGACGTCATATAGTATCATATAGCTGATGCTCTAGATGATGGCTTCCAGGGGACCAATATGAGGAACACAGGACACTAATGAATCTGTGTGTAACATCTGCTGAGCCTCTCTCTGCACGCAGGCTGCTATTACAAGGATGTGATGGAGAGCCCAGCCAGAACCAGACATTAATTGCCGACGCCGCCAGATGCCAATCCTCCCTCCTGGTAGGGCGCAGCGTGCGTGATGGACAGGATGGATTGCTTTTGTCTGATTTTACGAAAGTGTTTCTTGATTCTTCTCAGAGCTCATAGATGATTGTTGTTTTGTCTTCTCTCTCATCTCCACCTATTCTTGTCATTTCACACTCCCCTGCTTTCTCTCTTTTTATTTCTCTTTCAGTTCACATTTTCCTCTTCCCCCACTCTCTCTCTTGCTCTCCCTCTTTAGCTCTCTCTCTTGTTCCCTCTCTCTTTTGCCCCCCCCCCCCCATCTCTCCCTTTCTGCCCACTCTTATGCCCAGGTAGCTAAGTTTACAGATGGCTGTAACATCAGTGGGCGGTGATGACGCAGTAACAGGAGCCACATTTTCCAATTAAATACACCACACGTTGGAATTGTGATTCATTTTTGACATCATTGACGCTATTGCATCTCATACCATCCATCTTAATTTGACGAGGTTGACAAGAGAGCAAGCTGTAATATGTGAAACAAAAGTGTAAAATTCCTGAAAGTCACAAGTTAACTTTTTACAGAATAGGATCTAAATGGTATTCAAATCAGAGTTTTTTTTCCTTGCAAAAACAACGCTTGAGGCAATGTTGTAGGCTCTGTCTATAGACAATATGTAATATACAGTACCAGTCAAAAGTTTGGACACACTTACTCAAGGGTTTTTCTTTATTTTTGACTATTTTCTACATTGTAGAATAATAGTGAAGACATCAAAACTATGAAATAACACATATAGAATCATGTAGTAACTAAAAAAGTGTTAAATAAATCAAAATATATTTGAGATTCTTCAAAGTAGCCACCCTTGGCCTTGATGACAGCTTTGCACACTCTTGGCATTCATGAGGAGTGCTTTTTCCAACAGTCCAAACTTTTGACTGGTAGTGTATGTACAATATTAGGAGAATCAAATCAAAATTTATACAGCACATTCGATATATAGAAAAGCGTCCCTTTTCTGCATGTAGTGAGAGAACACGTTCCACAAACCATGTCTCATAGCTGTCTGCAGTTTCCACACTGAGCTGAGAGAGAGTTCTGCTCTGTCATTCTGACAGACCATTACCCCTCACTGTGCCTAATGGGCGATCACAGCTTCAATGAACAGGAGACTGAAAAAAAGAGTCCGGGGTTGACATGTGCTTTACGTATCAGCTTCAAATACCATTTACATTAAGATAAAGGGCTATTAGAACTATTAAAAGGTTAGGTGATTCAAGAGTGGGGACAAAAAATGTCCTGGCGATCATTTTTAGTTTTCTTGTCTGTTCGTGTCACCTATAGCTAGCTCTAAGACTCCTACTGGTATCAGCTCCAAGTCTTCAAATCTTGTGTTTTATATCTGATAAGTGCTAATCCTTATTGGAAGCTATACTCTACCAGCTGAACAGAGAAACCCTGTCTTCAGTCAGTCAGAGCCTGCATAGTGCTGCAGTGTGTCATGGCAGGTCCTCCGCAGACAGATAAAGAGAGCAGAGAAGCCTGTTGAATTGCACATTATCGCCTGGGGGCTCAGCGGGATATCCCTCCTGACATCCAGGGTAATGTCTCATAACAGTGACAAGCCGGAAAACACAGCCAATTTATGCATCCAGCCTCATCCATCCTCATCCAGTCCTGTGAGTGACAGGTAATCAATACGGACTGGCCGGGGAGAGGAGTGACTTCACAGTCTGGCCATGACACACTCTCAGTTTGTGTAGCTGACGATGAATGTGTCTAGGTTTGTGTGTGTGTGTGGGGGGGGGATGTGTGTGTGTGTGTGTGGTGGTGGTGGTGGGGGGTGGGGGGGGGGTGGGGGGGGGGGGGGGTTTGGGACTCTCTGAAGTGAGACAACAGAGCCAAGCGGTATCCTCAGAGGTCTCAGAAAACACATTGCACAAACAGAGTGGATGCTTAGTGACTGGATGTCAGTAGACAATACGACGTGGAGGCTTGAGATGAATGCAGATTAGATAGAAAAAACAGCTGAAGGAGCACATTAATCATTTGTAATATAACATCGCTATTATTGCTTCCCTTAATTGGTTTTCCCTCTGCTTTGAATCGCAATGGAAAGCAAAAGATGACTTAGAAGAGTGTGAGGGAAGATCGTATCTGTGTGTGTGTTTCTGTATGAGAGTGTGTATCAAAGAGAGAGAGAGAGAGAGAGAGAGAGTGCATGTGCAAGTATAAGTGTGTTCATGTGTGAGCGTATGTGTGTGTGTGTATGTGTGTGTGTGTGTGTGTGTGTAAGATTGTGGGAGAGTATCTGAGTGTGTGTGTGTGAAGAGTAATTTCCCCAGCCCAATCTGCGGAAGCACGATCTGTAATTACCCACGCCACTCAGACTCTCTCATGCAGCTCTAACGTAAAGAGAAAAAGGCGATAAACGCCATACTGCAGCTCTCCCTAGTCTCCCACTCAGAGCTCCAGGGAAAATAAGATTAACCCCAGCCGCTGTGGTTCAAAGCCACTGGACAGGCAGGAGGCAGAAGAGAGGCAGGCTCTGTGGACAACCATGTAGCACTGTGTGTATGTGCGTGTTTGCGTGTGTGTGTGTGTGTGTGTGTGTGTGTGGTGTGTGTGTGTGTGTGTGTGTGTGTGTGTGTGTGTGTGTGTGTGTGTGTGTGTGTGTGTGCGCATGTAGACAGTGAGCCAAGCAGGACTCCTCAACAGGCCCCAGCAGTGCTCACTCTCTAGGCTGACATGCCAGTGAACCAACAAGGTCAGAGACCCCCACTTCACAGCAGAGTTAGAGCGCAGTGGAGAAGTAGTTGGCCTGTGTATGCTGGCTGAGGGCGAGTGGGGTGTAGTCTGACTGGCACGTGGACTGGCACAGCTATAGTTGTGGGATGGGACAGACTATGTAGAGTGTATTTGACCTGAAGTAGAGTTAAGTAGCGCGCAGTTCAAATAATACAGCTCTTGCTGTAGTTGGCCTAGTACATGACACAACACATAGACAGGATATTGCTTCTTGTCTTTCCCAACATTGTCTTTTTTCTATCTCTCTCTTTGTCTCTCTACCTCTTTCTTTCTCTCTCTCTCTCTCTCTCTCTCTCTCTCTCTCTCTCTCTACCTCTTTCTTTCTCTCTCTACCTCTTTCTCTCTCTCTCTCTCTCTGTCTTTCATTCTCTCCCTCTCATTCTCTCTCTCTCTCTCTCTCTCTACCTCTTTCTTTCACTCTCTACCTCTTTCTCTCTCTCTCTCTGTCTTTCATTCTCTCTCCCTCTCATTCTCTCTCTCTCTCACGCACGTATAGACAGAGACAGAGACAGAGACAGAGAAAGAGACACACACACACACACACACACACACTCACACACACACACACACACACACACACACACACACACACACACACACACATACACACACAGAAACGTCATTCATTTCACTGACAGCATGAGTGGCATTAATATTCTGGGTTCATGGATGAGAGGCCTCTGATATTGTTAACCTTTAACATCCGCCCTTTGTTTGGGTGTTTGCCAAGAGCCAGAGGCCTGTTGCTGTGTGTGTTACTTACAGGGCAGAGGTAATTCACAGGGTACCATAGAGTATAGCTCTCACTCCGAGCTCAGTCAAATAGGAACATTAGAAAGCAAGCAAACCCACATGAAAAAATGATATAGTTTACTATACTGTAGTATTACTATAGTTTAAAAAACATAGCGCTTTTGCAGACAGGAATGTTTTTGCGGACAGTAGTATACTGTAGTATTTACTATAGTGTTTTTGCAGATATTACTGTAGAATACTATAGTATATAGAGGTTACCATTTCATTTGTTTAATTTTAATTAGCCAGGGAGTCATGTTGAGACCAGTCTTTTTTGCCCTGCACCAACACATCAATAAACAACAATTACACTATACAGTACATACAGTGCATACAGTGTATTCAGAAAGTATTCAGAACCCTTCACTTTTTCCACATTATGTTACGTTACAGCCTTCTTCTAAAATTGATGAAATTGTTTTTTTCTCTCATCAATCTACATACAATACCCCATAATGACAAAGTAAAAGCAGGTTTTTAGAAATATCACATTTAAATAAGTATTCAGACCCTTGATTCAGTACTTTGTTGAAGCACCTTTGGCAGTGAATACAGCTTTGAGTCTTCTTTGGTATGAAGGTACAAGCTTGGCACACCTGTATTTGGGGAGTTTTTTGCCCCAGTTTGAGGTCCTGAGAGGATCTCTCTGTACTTTGCTCCGTTCATCTTTCCCTCGATCCTGACTTGTCTCCCAGTCCCTGCCGCTGAAAAACATCCCCACGGCATGATGCTGCCACCACCATGCTTCACCGTAGAGACGGTGCCAAGTTTTCACCAGATGTGACACTTGGCATTCAGGCCAAAGAGTTCAATCTTGGTTTCATCAGACCAGACAGAGAATCTTGTTTCTCATGGCCTGAGAGTCCTTTAGGTGCCTTTTGGCAAACTCCATGCGAGCTGTCATGTACCTTTTACTGAGGAGGGGCTTATGTCTGTCCACTCTACCATAAAGGCCTGATTGGTGGAGTACTGCGGAGATGGTTGCCCTTCTGGAAGGTTCTCACATCCCCACAGAGGAACTCTAGAGCTCTGTCAGAGTGACCATTGGGTTCTTGGTCACTTCCCTGACCAAAGCCCTTCATCGCCGATTGCTAATTTTGTCCGGGCAGCCAGCTCTAGGAAGAGTCTTGGTGGTTCCAAACTTCTTCCATTTAAGAATGATGGAGGCCATTGTGTTCTTGGGGACCTTCAATGCTGCTGAAAGGTTTTGGTATCGTTCCCCAGATCTGTTGTGGAAACATCTCAAGGATGATCAATGGAAACAGGATGCAGCACCTGAGCTAAATTTAGAGTCACATAGCAAAGGGTCTGAATAATTATGTAAATAATGTATTTGTTTTTTTATTTGTAATGAATTTGCAAAAAATTCTAATGAACAGTTTTTGCTTTTTCATTACGGGGTATTGTGTGTAGATTGATAAAAAAAACTATTTAATCAATTGTAGAATAATGCTGTAACGTAACACAATGTGGAAAAAAGGAAGGGGTTTGAATACTTTCCAAATGCACTGTATATATAAATCGATTACACAATACATGAAAAGCAAACACAAAACATGAAATGCAAAACACAACCATTTTTACCAGCTACATGAAGCCAGACCAACACCAACAATTAATAAACACTGTGTTCTTTCCTTTAAATATTTTTGTAACCAGCTACACGCAGCCTGTTCCAGACCAATTTATACATACACTATAATAATTACTGTAGTGTTTTTGCGGACTTTTCTATATTGTAGTACGTACTGTAGTGTTTTTGCGGACTGTAGTTACTGTAGTATTTACTGTACTGTTTTACGGACATTACTGTAGTATTTACTTTAGTGTTTTGTTTTCTTTGACATAGTGTTTTTGCAGACTGTAGTGTTTTGTGAACATTACTGTTGTATTTACTATAGTGTTTGTCACGACTTCCGCCGAAGTCGGTCCCTTTCCTTGTTCGGGCGGCGTTCGGCGGTCGACGTCACCGGCCTTCTAGCCATCACCGATCCACTTTTCATTTTCCATTTGTTTTGTCTTTGTTTTACACACCTGGTTTCAATTCCCCAATTACATGTTCATTATTTAACCCTCTGTTTTCCCCATGGTTTTTGTGCGTGTTTGTTTTATGTATTTCGGTCCTTTTGTGTGGGCTTGGTATTTACCTCAAGTATTTGGTAATTTTGAGTAAAGTTACTTTTATTACTCATCTCTGCTGTCCTGCGCCTGACTCCTCTGCACCAGCTACACCCAGACCTTTACAGTGTTTGCTTTATTATCTTTGACATAGAAGTGTTTTTGCCAACTGCAGTGTTTTATTTTGTGGAGATTACTGTAGAATTTACTGTGGTGTTTTTGTGGACTGTAGTATACTGTAGTTTTACTATAGTATTCTACAGTATACTACAACATTCTATAGTAAGTCCTACACATGATCAGGAGATACTACAGTGTGTAGTATAGTATTCTAAAGTACACTACAGTTTACTGCGGAATTCTATAGTAAGTGATGTAGTATTCTATAGTAAACTGTAATATTTTTTCATGTGGGAAGGGCCTTGAAAATGCACTGTACTGGTGAGGACAGTTGACTTGCTCTGAAGAATGGAGGTGAATAGATAGAGAATGTGTAGCTACTTCACATGGATTGTTTGGGCTTAAAGACCTCAGATTTACTGAGATGAGCGAAGAGATAGAGGGAGGGAGAGAGAGAGGTAGGCGGAGGTGGTAAATGGATGGAATATTATTCAATATGAATAAACTATAAACCCCCACTGCTTGTTTCTCTGACATGTAAAAATTCTCCATGGGTTCCCTTCCTGTCAACCCATTGTTCTCAAAAAGAAAGGATAATTCCCTATAAAATGTGACTCTATGACAATAAAGATACTAGACAGGGTCAAAGCAAATTCACGCTGTCAAGAAGTATTTTACAGCAAACAAACATGAATGACCAAATTCCTCATCCATATACCATCATGATGCTCTGAAAAGGGTAGATATGGATGTGTTAGGCCATTATCTGCTCCAAATTGCCTTCTGGATGGAGCAAGTGACTTGACAGAGTTGTAGTGATGATTAGGCTTTATCCAACCACGGTTATAGGAGCTACTCAGGCTCAAGATAATGCAGGATATCCTCACTATCGGCTGGCTGGGTGCTAGGCTTGTACGATTTACTGCCCCTTACGTCTGACCCTGACAATCGGCTATATGAGGGTCTAAATCGACTTTCTTCAACTTTTCCCCATTTCACGCTGGGGATCTCTGAGAAGTTTAGAGCAGTATCTCTGTTAGGCTTGGAAAGTATCTAGATTGTCATACCGACCTTGTGCCATATCGGGATATTCGGTAATGCCGGTACTGAACATAAAGGGCATTATTTTCTAACCCCACAGCCTCCGTAATCTGAAGGTTAGCAATGCTAACAAGTACATATACATTCCCAGATAGAATGCTAACTTAATGCTAACGAGCGCATTGCGATCATTTGATACAGTCTCTGACCTAAACTATTTTCAGGACAGACAAAGTTATAAAAGTAACTCAAAAATGCTACTCACAGTTTGCTGCAAAACAAACATTAGATGGAAAAGCTCTTGATCCAGGAGGGGATTCTCTGTTGTTACCAGGCGAAGGTTGATTTTTTAAGAAGCTAACCACTTAGCTAGAAAGCTAACTAGCTACTAAATTAGCAAACCAAATGCACAACTGCAGAGCATTTAGCACATTTTCTACAGTTAACTTAATAGTTATCAGATATGTAGCTGACAAACATTTATACTGAACAAAAATATAAGCACCACATGCAACAATTTCAACGATTTTACTGAGTTACAATTCATAAGAAAATCAGTCAATTGAAAAAAATTCATTAGGTCCTAATCTATGGATTTCACATGACTGGGAATACAAATATGCATATGTTGGTCACGTATACCTTAAAAAAAGTAGGAGAGTGGATCAGAAAACCATGCAGCACGACACATCTCTTTTGCATAGAGTTGATCAGGAAGTTGATTGTGGCCTGTGGAACGTTGTCTCACTCCTCTTCAATGGCTGTGCGAAGTTGCTGGACATTGGCGGGAACTGGAACACGCTGTTGTACACATTAATCCAGAACATCCCAAACAAGCTCAATGGGTGACATGTCTGGTGAGTATACAAGCCATGAAAGAACTGGGACATTTTTGGCTTCCAGGAACTGTGTACAGATCCTTGTGACATGGGGCTGTGCATTATCATGCTGAAACAGGAGGTGATGGTGGCGGATGAATGGCATGGCAATGAGCCTCAATCTCAAAGTCCAGAAATGTTTGAGACCAGGGACGATGAGGAACTGTGGCTGCAGGAGGCCAGAAGGAGCTTGCCGTGGAGTCTTGTTTTGAGCACACACAGTGCATGCGGTGACGAAGGCAGAGACGTCAGTGACCATTGTGGGCCACCAGAAACGTTGTCGAAGGAAGGCTAGTGTACGACAGGACCCTGGATGACAGGTCAGCCTGGAGGAATGAGCCCATTCCAGGACCCGGGACCGGACTGGGTTAGGGACAAACAGCCGGTTAGCCGGGTCCCTTTCAGATCCAGACTGGGCATGAGGTTGGGAGAATGGTTTTGGAGGTCGAGGGTGTGGCAGAGGAACTGTATAGCCGGGAGAGAGCATCAGGCTTCACATTTTTAGACCCTGGACGGTAGGAAATGATAAAGTTGAATCTGGTAAACAGGAGGGCCCACCGGGCCTGCCTTGAGTTGAGGCACTTGGCTGAATGGAGATATACCATGTTAGGGTCGGTCCAGACCAGGAATGACTGTTCTGCTCCTTCCAGCCAGTGGCTCCACTCCTCCAACACCATCTTCACCGCCAGGAGTTCTCGGTTGCAAACATCGTAGTTCCTCTCAGCAGGATTGAGACGATGAATCAGGAAGGCACAGGGATGAAGCTTCTGGTCCTGGGCAGATCGCTGGGACAGGATGGCCCCCTCTCCAACATCCGAAGCATCCACTTCCACCACAAATTGACGCGAGGGGTCCGGATGGATGAGGATGGGTGCTGTTGTGAACGGATGCTTCAGGTCCACAAAGGCTTTGTCGACAGCTGGAGACCATTTGAACCGTACCTTGGGAGAGGTGAGTGCTGAGAGGGGGGCCGCCAGGGTGCTGTAATCTCGCATGAAACGGTGGTAGAAGTTTGCAAAACCAAGAAACCGTTGCAATTGCACCCTGGACGTTGGTTGAGGCCAATCCACCACTGCTTTCACCTTTCCAGGATCCATCTGAACATTGCCTTCAGCAATGACATATCCCAGAAAGGTGATAGAAGAGCGGTGGAACTCACACTTCTTGGCTTTCACTAAATAATTTGTTCTCTAGGAGGCGCTGAAGGACCTGTCTGACATGGAGACCGATCGTTGATGGCTGTAGCTCAAAAATAAGCGAGCACTGAGAAAGAAAACCCCCGCAGGTACCAGGATTCTCTGAATATCGCTCTGGAGGAGGTAAGCGGGGTTCACGGGGAGTCGGGATAGGCAGTACAAACTCACCACAGATAAGGAAAAAAAATGACTGGGTGATTGGGGTTTTTCAGAGGTGGCAGACAGTCGGAGCTAACTCCCTGATGTGCTCCATAATAGCCTTTAACCCATGGTTGTGGCGTTTCGTCAAGGAACTGAGCCCTTCCAAAAGGCCCTGTAGCAACTCTTGATGTCTCCCAATAGTGGCTCCCTGCAGGGAGACAGCGTGGCGGAGCTGGTCCAAGTCTGCTGGGTCTGTCATGGCCAGTTCGTACTATCATGACACAAGGCGAGACCCAGATGCAGACACAGGAGGCAGATGGTTGGAGTCTTACAATATTTATTAATCCAATAGGGTAAGGCAAGAGAATGGTCGTGGACAGGCTAAAGGGTCAAAACCAGTCCAAAAGGTACTGAAGGGCAGGCAGAATCAAGGTCAGGGCAGGCAGGATGATCAGGCAGGAGGGAAAGAAGTCCAGAGTCAGGCAGGGGTCAAAACCGGGAAGACTATCAAAAAGAGAATAGCAAAAGGTGTACGGGGAAAACACGCTGGTTGACTTGACTAAGATACAAGAACAACTGGCACAGAGTTACAGGAAATACAGGGTTAAATACACTGGGGTAAATAAGTGACACCTGGAGGGGGTGAAGACAATCACAGGAGAAACAGATCAGGGCGTGACAGTATGTAACATTTCTGGGATCTTTTATTTCAGCTCAAGAAACATGGCACCAACACTTTGCATTTATATTTTTGTTCAGCGTAGTTATGAATTCCATACTGTAACTAGATCACCTGGCACGTGCTGCACAAGTGCTGCATGAGTGACTCACAAGGCTTTGGTCTCTTGTCGTTGTGTGCTTGTAAACAAACACCGCGTGACTGGAGTCTACAGGTAAGGTTCATAATGAAAAATGGCACAAATTTCGAAAAAATAGTTTCAACGATATTGACGGTACTATTTCTAAATACCCCGATATACGGTATATACGGTATACTGCCCAAGCCTAATCTCTGTAGTTCTGTATTCTTGTATGTCTGTATTTTTGTATTGCTTTATTGCTGTATTTCTGGACAAATACTAAAAGAGCACATTTTCTTTAACCTGATGTAGGTAGGTAGGACAGGGGTCTGAAAGTATAGCTCAGAGATTCTGCTCTTTTCTGTAACCTGTAGGGAACACAATATGGTCTATACTTGCTGTATTTCTGTACTTCTCTATTTTCTGTGCACGGTGAATCAGCAGCATCCCATAGTAGTAGTTGTGAATGAAGCCACTGCTGCATTCGACTGAGTTAATCCCAGAGCCGTAGGCTTCTCTTAATACCATAGTAGCTCTCCCTTCATCCAGCCATAAGGCCCAGAGAATAATTTCATTTTAAATGACTGTGCAGACAACAGCCCACACATTACTGTTTTAATTCAGCCCAATGTGTGTGTGTGAGAGAGTGAGTGAGTGAGACTTTGACCTTTTGTCTTTCTTTACTGAAGCATTCTCATTTCATTTAAAACTCACCCCCCCCCCTTAAAAATAAACCCCCCAAATATATCCTGTACTGCATACATGTACCATACTCACCTTTCCATCTACCACATGATACAAACCAACATCACAATACTCAAAACAATACCCACTCCTACAACCGTATATCCAAAACATCTTCCCCAGTTATACAGACAGCCCCCCCAACACCATATCTCCTCAAACATCTCCACACTTTTATCATTTTATAGAACTCAAACTCAACCCTAAGGCGCACAGAGACCATCCCATTAAAGAATAGTAAAGGGTCTGTTATCCCCCACCTTTGACCCTGTTCCTCCTTGTTAGCCAAATAGCTAACTTTGCCTGTGCAAACAGAAAATTCAACAAAACACATTTGGCCTTCTCCTTACTCGAATACCTGTATCCCATTATAAACATCCCAACAGTAAAAACCTCCTCCAACCTCTCACACTGACATTCCATTAGAGACATTCATGGAATTAACCTGGTGCACACAGAAAACACATGAATCACAGTTTCTTTCATTTTACAGAAAGGACACCCCTGCCCGACTCCCGGTTCAACCCGTGTCAACTAGCTGTTAGTGGCCAGGGCTCCATGAAGAACCCTCCACTGGAGGTCCCCTGACCTCTTTGGTACTGGGGGTTTGTAAAGCCCCCTCCATCTAAAACCCACCATACTCTCTGCCCCACATACCCCCTGCCACCGCCCTCACTCCTGTTAGTCTCCTAATGCTCCTAACCTTAATGCAAAGGTTGTAGAGGGCTTTACCTCCTACCCCTTCAAACTCCCCCAGGCTCAGAGTGTTAAAATCTAACAAGTCCTTCAGACCCCCTTGCCAGTCTCCAGTCTCTGCCGTCACCTGCAGTGGCGGAAACACTGGTGGCCCCTCTCCCTTTGGCCGCTCAAACATCCCCCTTACCGGCTCAGACAGTGCCTCCTGGACCTCCTCCAGGAATCTCTAGAGCAGCCTAAAAGACGTTATTCCTGTTTGTTGTGCCAAGACTTCCGGGGTTTTCCACCCCTCCTCTCCCAGCAGTCTCAGGTCACCCAGCCTTTGTAAACCCCCTGCCATCAGTTGCCTCTGCAGGGTGGCCGACTGAACCGATCTCAAAGGGATGGCTGGGTTGTGGAAGATAGGCTCCTCCCACACCCACACCCACAGCCCAGGCTCCACACCCCCTTCTCATGTGGGCCTTAGCAGCTGCCAAGCCCTCAGCATTGCAGAGTAAAAATCTGAGAAACCTGCTGTACTCAGCCTCTCCAGCTTCATGAGGAACAGCTGCCGGTCCAACCCTAATCCGCCAGCTCCCCTCAGCAGCGCGCATGCTGGTTCCCTCCAGCCAACATCAGTATGGTACAGCAGTCTCTGCACCGCCTTTAGCCGGAAGGCAGCCATTCTGCTCTCCAGCTCCACCAGGCCCTGTCCTCCTTCGTGGACGGTCATGTACAACACTGCAGCCCTCAGCCAGTGATGGCCCGACCAGAAGAAGTCCACCAGCTTGCATTGCAGGTCTGCGAGCAGCGGGGGGGAGCTTTGCTCTTGCCCCAGTTTAACAGAGCTTTGCTCTTGCCCCAGTTTACCTTAGCTGATGAAGCTCCCTCATACACCTTCAGACTGGTCTCTAGTGCCTGCATATCTTGACCATCCCTGACCATCACAGAAACATAATCTGCATATGCTGACACTGCTATTCCTGTCACCACATCCATGCCTGTCCAGAACACTCCCTGCAGTCTCCTGCGTAGCAGTCCTAAAAAAGGCTCAATGGCTAGTGTGTATAACTGCCCAGATAGAGGGCATCCTTGTCTAATGCCCCGTCTCACACAGACTGGTCTACTGAGCCCCCCTCCCACCTTAACCATACATGACGCCCCAGCATACAACAGCTTCACACAGGTCAAAAAACTCTTCCCAAACCCAAACACAGACATCACATTAAACAGATACTCATGGTTCACTCTATCAAAAGCATTCTCTTGATCTAAAGAGACCAGTCCAAAGTTCACATTAGAACCTCTCGACAAGTCCAACATGTCCCTAATTAAGAACAAGTTGACCGTGATTGAGCGTCCCGGTACACAATATGTTTGGTCCTTATGTACTATCGAAATGGGACTTCAGTCTGTTAGAGAGGACCTTGGCAAATATCTTGTAGTCCGCACAGAGTAATGCCACAGGCCTCCAGTTCCCTTTTTTGGGCAGGAGAGTCAGAGCCGCCTGACGGCAGATCATCGGCAACTCTCCTACCCCGACGCATTCACGTAACACGCAAAAGAAGTCCTGTCCAATTATTCCCCAGAATTTTTTTATAAAACTCCACTGGGAGTCCATCGGGGGACATCTGGGTTACGGCCTCTGCCAGTTCATGGTACAACAGAGGAATGTCCATTTCATCCCTCTGTGCCAGAGAGAGCTTAGGGAGTCCTGCGAACAAGACCTGAGCACACATAATAGGATCACACACTTCTGCCCTATACAATTCAGTATAAAACTCCACAGTCCGTTCCCGCATCTTACCCACCACAGAGGTCACCTGCCCATCAGACAGCCATAGACAATGCATACCCTTGGCTTCACTGCTCTGTCTTTCCAAACCAAAGAAGAAGGAGCTGGGAGCATCCATCTCCTTGAGCATGGAGAACCCAGCTCTTACAAGTGCTCCCTTTGCTTTAACCTGGAAAAAACTGCCCAGGTCCCTACGTAATTCGACTAAATTAGCCTGGAGGCCTACATTGCCTTGCCCCACCATCTCTACCTCCATCTCACTAGTACAACGCTCTAGTTCCCCCAATACTCTCCTAGCCTCTGAGGATGAGAGAGCTGTGTACTGTTGACAGAAAAGCCGAATTTGGACTTTCCCCACATCCCACCATTGACTCAGAGACTCATACTCTTCTCTTCGCTGCCCCCACCTTTCCCAAAAGGTCTGGAAACCTGAGCAAAAAGTGGCGCCTTGTAAGAGCTTTACATTGAACTTCCAATAAGATGCCTGCCGGGGCCCTGGTGAAATAGACAGCCGTGATGTGATGATCCGAAAACCGCACCAGGAGAATGGAAGCGCCCAACAGCCTATTGCTCCGATTCCTAGACATGTAAAACCGATCAAGTCGGGCTGCACTCACCCTAGCCCTAAAAACCTTCACCCATGTATACTGTCTTGTGTTGGGATGTTTAGTTCTCCAAACATCCACTAGGTCGAACTGAAGAATGATGTCCCTTAACACTCCCACTGACACTGAATGAGGCTCTTCCCCATTTCTGTCTTTCGTAAAATCCATTGTACAATTCCAGTCCCCTCCGACCACCAGCGTTTCCTCAGGCACTACCTGTGAGAGTTCCTGTCTAAGACTCCCAAATAGAACCCCTCTTTCTCTCCCTGTATTAGGCACATACACATTTATAAAGACAAAACCCATGTTGTTAATTTCTGCTTTAACAACAAGCAGCCTACCCCTACACACCTCCCTTGAGGAGCAAATTTTTACAGACAGACCTGGTGCAAAAAGGACTGCCACCCCTGCACTTAGATTTGTCCCATGGCTCAACACACTTGCCCCTTTTCACCAGAGCCCCCAATCGACTTCATTCAACACATCACTATGTGTCTCCTGCAGAAACAACACCTGTACTTCTTTTTGTTTTACATATTCACCCAACACACTCCTCTTTCCTGCATCTCTGGCGCCATTTATATTGAGCGAGCCTACGCAAAGCGTCTCCATAAGAAGTGGGAGACATGCCAGCAGAGAAAGAGACCAATAGCAAAGCTCAAAAAGCCCCAGTGTCAGAAAGAAAATATACATCTAAACAGTGTCTGAAGGTAAACCTTTACGCACTGTTGTGACCCACTTCCTCAACCTAAACCGTTTCCTGGGTGAGAGGACACCATGCCCCTCATTTATCATAGCATATTGTACTGATCTTACAAACTTTCTCGGATCAGAAAAAAAAGCCTCAAGATTAGCTTTTTTCCCTTTGGTCTCATTCAGGAACCTTGTCAGTTCTCTTAACGTGTACTTAGACCCCTCTGCTTGACTGGCTGTCAGCTCCGGGCCCATTGAAGAGGAGCCTGAAAAAAATAACTCCTCATCCTCTTCCTCAGACTCACTTTCCTCCTCATCTCTATCTCCCACCCTGACCACCTGCCCTTCCTCTCTGGTCAGGGCATCCCCCACAGCAACAGGCAAAGTTTCCATGGTGCCTTTGACCACAACCTTTTTCCTTTTCCGCTTGACACCCTCCTCCTCCCCCCTAGTCTCTTACACTTCCCCACTATACTCTCCTCATCCACTAGCATAACCTGACTAGACCCAGCATCATCTACACCACCCTCCATAGCATGACTAGGCCCAGCATCATCTACACCACCCTCCATAGCATAACTAGGCACAGCCTCAGCTACCCCACCATCTCTAGCCTGACTAGACCCAGCCTCCGCTACCCCACCATCTCTAGCCTGACTAGGCCCAGCCTCATCTACACCACCATCTCTTGCATGATTAGGCCCAGCCTCATCTACACCACCATCCCTCGCATGACTAGGCCCAGCCTCATCTACACCACCATCCCTGGCATGACTAGGCCCAGCCTCTGCTGTCTGCATCTCATTACCCCCTGCACTTTGACCTTGATTTCCCCCACTGGCGCTTGTACCCTCACCTTGTCTACGGCCTTTATGTGGGTACGCAAAGCTCTTATGCTCCAAATCCACACACTCAAAACACCGTAGACTATCTGTGCTGGCAAACCCTGCATAGAGCCCCTCCCCATGCCTCACTTTAAAATTAACATTTAACTGTTGCTCATTGTTATTCAGAAACATGAACACTTGCCTCCGGAACGAAACAACGTGCTTAACGGCATCTGCCAGAAAACCTGCCGACAGTACACGAAACCGCTAGCAAACTTACCAAAACGACTCAGCTCTTTCCTGATTTATCATCCATAATAAACGGAGGCAAATTTGCAACAACCACTCTTGTCGAAGGGGTAGAGAGAGGTGAAACTGGCACCAACACATCCCTTACAAATATTCCGCTAGCAATTAGCCTACCAACCAAATTTGCTCTTTTCATGAACACAACCACAGCTTTGTTCATTCTAGCAGCAAAATGTATAAATTCAGGTCCTACCTGTTCACCAACTGCAAGCAGAACCTCTACTTTAACTCCATTCTCAGGAACATACCTGAATCCATGCCGTATCGACAGCATCTCCTCCGCGCTATGCTGAGAAGCCATCGTGCACACCACACCTTCCAAACCCCAGGAAACTTACTCTGTCCTCTTCCACCCTAACTTTGAAAAAACTGTGGATGCCGCTAAAACAAATATTGCATTAACCCTCCACTATAAAAAAAATAACATGTAAAGAAAAGAATCAAGAAAGTTGAGAGAGAGAGAGAGAGAGAGAGAGAGGAGAGAGAGAGAGAGAGAGAGACTAATCAAAATAACTTTCGCTCACACTGTTTCTTATAGTCTGATAAATGCAACACTCACTAGTTGATCCCCCCACTGCCTTGGGTTACCATTTATAACGTTTGATTATTTATTTAGCTTAAATATGAAAAATGAGTTTTAGCTATAGGTCATATGCGAACAAGGCGGGGAGCTCAGAGGGACATGCATTATTCATGGTTGGAGGATACACTGGGTGCCAGAGGTTTACAAGATATGTGAGTGAGATTTACCAAAGTCATCCTTTTCTTTATCGCACAAAAGCCTCTCGGACAGAGTACAACGAGCAAGGCCCTTCTACATAGAATGAGAACAGAGAATGTGTTATTAATAAAATTGAGGTAACCCATATTAATATCTGGTAGTGGATTGTATTCATATCCTAGCCCCAGCACAGTGCAAACATGGACGTTTGACACTAGAATGAACACTCCTCTTTTCACTCAATAGGCTGAATTCATAATGCATATTTCATCATTTTAACTAGCCAATCACCTTGTTTATTGCTTTTTATGTATTATAAGATATTGCAAAGAATCCAACAAATACGTCTGCATTAGTTGTATTTGTAAATGTGGCATCCTAGTATAAGTTCATCTTATTGATTGCAAGATCCAGTAAAACATTAAGAAAAATATTTATTCTTACAATAACATTTGAAGATCCCAATATGCCAAACAGGTTAAATAATAAGTTGTGGGCTGTTCTTACATGGGCTACATGTTGTGTACACAAAGCACCTTGATGTGTTGTTGTGTTCCTGCAAACAGAGATGGTGAAAGTCTATGGAAACTGAGGAGGGTCATTTGGTTGATGAGCATTTCTGTTGTGGCCTGCCCTCCCTCGGCCCGGACTGACTCATACAGTGATTAGTGGGGTAGAAGGGGGTGAGGGGTGTGTCTGAGGCAGGGGGGAGCTTCCCTAGATCAGAGATAAATTACTTCATTAAAGCTTGACTCTCAGAAAGCTGCAATGAGCCGCTGCATCTCCCGTCTCCTCCCTCTCTCTCCCCCCAGTCTCCACACTCTCTGTGCCACGGGAGATTATGAATTCAATAAGTCAATAGATTTCTGTAAAATGATCATTTTCCCAAGCTCTTTACCTCCAGGTGTTGGTTAGACAGTAGTTTCCATAGTGAGGTTATGTGGTTAGTGTGGGTAGCTGTTAGCATGAGAGGAGAGTACTGTGTGGTTAGTAGTTCCCTGCTGTCTCTCTGTAGCAGAGTGAATCTAGTTATCAGCTAGAGTTATTAGGTTAACCTAAATAGCTGCGTAGATCACTGACAGTAGTAACATGAAGGGTTGGCAAATTTGATAATAACATACAGTAGTATGTATGTGCATAGCAGATAAAGGTAACTCGTTCTAATGGACCGCATTGCCGAGGTCTACGATACAAGCAAACCAGCCTCCTATAAACTTTATCCAGGTTTGTATGCCCCTAAAGCAAAAGATTACTGTGCAGTGTATAGACTTAAACTGGTACTTGAACCTGTACCCTTGCAACCCTCCACTCCACAAAAACTACAACTCCCATGATGTGGTTGCATAGCGTACCCCCTACAGACCTGCAGTGATTGAACAGGAACTTGTTTGTAATTGTATAGAGCTCCTCTGTCGACCTTCTCTGTCAGAAGGAAAATAGGGGCCATCATTCATCCCTGCCGTTACCGGCCTGCACCGCCGTGGATAATGCAATTTGTATCCTCTATGGAGTGCATCCAGAACAACAGCCACTCCAATAAACAAACAGTAGACCACAGTAGAAATCCACTTACTGTCGCTGGCCTGGCCAACGCATTGGCCATTAGAGACATGATCAGGTGTCATCATTCCACCCCATTCACCCTGATATATACATCTCTACTTCATTTGTTTCTGTGGCTATATGATAATGAGAATGTCATGCCAGCTATGTTCTGAGGCTATTTCCCAGCTAATTCTTGGGTTCTCCTGGACCTTATCTGGAGATAAGTTGTATATGGTGCACACACGCACGCACGCACGCGCACACACACACACACACACACACACACACACACACACACACACACACACACACACACACACACACACACTGTTGAGGGATGTTCTGTGGGGTGTCTGTGTATGTGTGTATGACTGTGTGCTCCTTTCAGAGCCTATTCATTTGTTCTCCACCGCTGTTTCAACCCCCCTTTCTCTCCATCATGCCTTTCCACACTCCGCCTGCCAGAACAAGATAATCCTTCTCTCTCCCAAAAGATGGCGGCATCTGTCATCCATAATAATCTGTGGGAGCTGGCTGAGGAACAGTCGTGTGAGGGAGGCCACAGAAGGGAGAGGGAGTGCAGACGGAGATGGAGCCTGAGCCAGCTCCCAACACAACACCCAATTAGAGGGTGTATTATCTCCTCACGTGAAGATCCTTTTAGCTCTCTGACCCGACCGCTCTCTAGCCAGCAGGGGACCAGAGCATCCAGGCTCTGGAAATGAGACATACCCTTCAAATTTGCAGTTTCACATGTTTTTCAAAATTTGTTCATATGTGAAACTGCAAATTCGATTTTTGTGTGTAATTGTTTTATTTTTTTTATTATATTATTTATCTTATCATTTTTTTTCTTTTTTTTACCCCTTTTTCCTCACCAATTTCTTGGTATCCAATTGGTAGTTACAGTCTTGTCTCATCGCTGCAACTCCCATATGGACTCAGGAGAGGTGAAGGTTGACAGCCGTGTGTACCCCGAAACACAACCCAACCAAGCTGCATTGCTTCTTGACACAATGCCCACTTAAACCAGAAGCCAGCCGCACCAATGTCTTGGAGGAAACACCGTGCACCTGACTACCGTGTCAGCATGCACTGCGCCCGGCCCTCCACAGGGAGGGCCGGGCGCAGTGCAGTAAGCGACATTAAGAGTGGGAAATATACCAAAATATAAGGGTGAGGCACATGGGTGTCATGATGTGGCCCTCTTTGGGTATAGCAAGCACCACCCCCCCTCTCTCTTTCTCTCACCACCTCTCTCTTCCCCCTACACCCAGGCTCTGTTATCGCAGGTCATAAATTCCTAGAGGAGTCTCTCATCTCATGGCCATTCAGTATAGAGAGAAAGAGTTTTGCAGGAGAACAAAGGAACTTCTTTCACATCATAGAACTTGAGAACTGAACAATGTCCATGTTTTGGAGAATGTGTACACGGTCGGGGAGAATCCAGCTACGACCGGTCCATTTCGTTTAATGTTTGTGAAACTCATGAGAGACAATACAGCCACATTATCAGAACTCTGTTTATACAAGAGTCTCAGTTGTGAGGCTTGCATCTAATTGTTGTTTAAAATGAATGAGTAAAGATGAAACTATTTGTGAAATTATGTAATGGGATTCTAAACTGTTTAATGAAGGAAACTCCAGTTCCCTTTGGAGTTTAACTAAGTCATAGGCCTGCCCCATGAGCACAGACATTGATCTGGCGTCATGGGACAGCCCTTTCCAACGGTTCTGGATATAACCCCCACCTTGAGAATTTCCCAGTAGACCAGTACCTCGATCAGGTTTGAGTAGAGACCATGCGTACCTCGACCATCGAGGGAGCTAAGGTTGTAATGGTTGCTGAATCTTTTAACCATACCACGTGGTTAAACTCTGAGACTATCGATCTGACCGAATAAGAGCTACTCTTCGATACTAATTACTAGTCTGCAGCTAGAAATTATATACCCATGAATGCGAAGGCCGACAACCTCCGAAACAGCTATTCTAAAACAACATTTCTGAATGGGACTCTGAAGTATCCAATCTAACCAAAGACTCCAGGGACACAGAATCTCGGATGAACTCTCCAACAGAAAAGGACAACTCCAACAGAGATCACGACGACACACTGAGCGTGAATATATATATTGATTGCAATTATTCCCGAATGACTGAGCGTTCATGTGCAAAGGATTAGCATTTCAATTATTATAATTATCAACTGTGTCTTTCCCGCCCTTCCCAGTCCCTTTTTCAATCAAGCCGCGATATCAGTTTAGCCCACTAGGGTACATCCCCTATCATTTCCTTGTAACTATATCTACTTTGTTGTTTGTTTATGCATTTCTGTGATTATTTAGTTAGTAAATAAATAAATGATTGAGACAATTGATGAACTGATGATTCATAGTGAAGACTGGGTTCGTGCAGATAACCAACAATTTACGACGTTTGGAATGAGACTAACGTGAGGTAAAGAATAATTCATTAATTAGAAGAACAATTGATCAGATATTAAAATATCTGAAAGTTATATTAGGAAAATTATAACTTTGTAATCTGAATATTTTCCTTGGTGCCCTGACTTCCTAGTTAATTACATTTACCTGATTAGTTTAATCACGTAATAATAATTACAGAGAATTGATTTGATAAAATAACAGTCTTCAGTTTAATGATCCCAAAGACACGACATATGCTACTAACAGTTTACTACACAACATACACTTAGTATTACTTTCTTAGCTATAGTATAAATATATTCCTGGCATATTACATAATTTATGCAGCAGCGTACAAGACATTTTTGGACTCACCTTGTTGTGCTGTGCTCACTTGAACAGGAAGGTGGCGTGGCAGTCCTTCGTGGGCAAATTTTGTCATCAAACTTTGTAATCGAAGTCTAGCGTTCTCTGGATTCATGGTGCTTTCAAGATAACGAGGAACTCGGAAATAAACAAGTTCGAATCATGATGACGTCAGTGATCTTCAGGTTGTAGCTCTAGAAAGAGGCCCGAGTTCCCGACTTACATTTCCAAGTTGGATGTTCATCCGTTCAAAATTAATTACCCAGTCGGAGCTCGTTTTTTCCCGAGTTCCCAGTTGTCTTGAACTCATTGAAGTCAGATTTCCCAGTTCCCAGTTAATAGTTGTTTTGAGCGCAACAGCATGCCCAATGTTGAATGTTTATCATTTTAAGCTTGGAAAAGAAACCCTTAAACCCAGAATTGGGACCACACACCCAATCCACTGAATAGCAGGCTATTGATTGCTTTGCAATGCTTGCAGTTAGCCACTGATTCCTTCCAAACCACTCATTGTTGAATTTGTGATTTCCAACTTGTTATATAATGTTTCCATTATTTTTCTTCATATGACAATGATTAAAAATGATTTGCCAGTAGATTGTTGACTTGATGCATGATGATGACTGCCAGATAAGATTTTGAAAGTATGACGTTGACATGATCAGTCCAATCAAAGTTACTGTAGATATAACGTGATTTGACGTCATTTTATCTGCGGCCAATGACCTTGAGCCTTCTTGGATGGGCACTTCTAATGTAACTCTATGGCAGCACCCAAGGGGCTTGAATTTTTTAGCTCTACCCTGAGATTTGGCAATGAAGTAGTGTACCCATGAGTGACAGAACACTGAGCCAATCATGGCGCATCTAAAGAACATTACCAACGCCTATGCTGCGTATTTTACGCTGGCTGCCCCACCTGCTGAAACACCTGCATTTTGGAGCTGCCATACCCAAGAAAGCAAAAATGAGACCATGTTTGTATGCGGCTTTATTAACTCAATTGTGTGTGTGTGTGTGTATATATATATAATATATATATATATATATGTGTATATATATATGTTTTTACATTGTTTGTAAATTGATATGTGACATGCATTAATGCCAAAATAACATGCAAAACAGGCAACCCCCACACAATTTCTTTTGCTAAAAATGTGGGGTCAAAACATGACGGGTCGCCACTGGTTATATGGTGGTATTATACATTTTGAATTGTACATTTTGTATTGTTGATATGTGGTGGTGTAATAATGTCATATGATGTACTTTTTTGATCTTTTGTTTTATATGTAATGTACGTGCTTTAACAGGCAGTGACCTTCATACAGCAGTTGAAAGTCATAATTCTGCTGTATGAAGGTCACTGCCTGTTACAGGGGCAATTCTTAGTTTCTACATCAATTTTTTGTAGCCATTTAAACGCGATCCATTAAAAGGGGCAATCCTTAGTTGCTACATACATTTTTTGACTTCTAAATTAATTATACAGTAATTTCTAAATTAATTATACAGTAACAGTCAAAAGTTTGGACACACCTACTCATTCAAGGGTTTTTCATTATTTTCTACTATTTTCTACATTGTAGAATAATAGTGAAGACATCAAAACTATGAAATAACACATATGGAATCAAAAATGTTTTAAATAAATCAAAATCAATTTTACATTTTACATTCCTCAAAGTAGCCTCCCTTTGCTTTGATGACAGCTTTGCACACTCTTAACATTCTCTCAACCAGCTTCACCTGTAATGCTTTTCCAATGACCTTTAAAATGTTCCCACATATGCTGGGCACTTGTTGCCTGCTTTTCCTTCACTCCAACCCATCCCAAAGCATTTCAATTGGGTGGAGTTTGGGTGATTGTAAAGGCCAGGACGTCTGATGCAGCACTCCATCACTTTCCTTCTTGGTCAAATAGCCCTTACACAGCCTGGAGGTGTGTTGGGTCATTGTCCTGTTGAAAAACAAATGACAGTTCCACTAAGCGCAAACCGGATGGGATGGCGTATCGCTGCAGAATGCTGTGGTAGCCATGTTGGTTAAGTGTGCCTTAAATACTAAATAAATCACTGACAGTGTCACCAGCAAAGCACCATCACACCTCCTCCTCCGTGCTTCACGATGGGAACCACACATGTAGAGATCATCCGTTCACCTACTCTGTGTCTCACAAAGACACGGCGGTTGGAACCAAAAATCTCAAATTTGGACTCATCAATCAGACCAAAGGACAGATTTCCACCGCTCTAATGTTCATTGCTCGTGTTTCTTGGCTCAAGCAAGTCTCTTCTTCTTATTGGTGTCCTTTAGTAGTGGTTTCTTTGCAGCAATTTGACCATGAAAGCCTGATTCACGCAGTCTCCTCTGAACAGCTGGTGTTGAGATGTGTCTGTTACTTTAACTCTGAAGCATTTATTTTGGCTGCAATTTCTGAGGCTGGTAACTCTAATGAACTTATCCTCTGCAGCAGAGGTAACTCTGGTTCTTCCTTTCCTGTGGTGGTCCTCATGAGAGCCAGTTTCATCATAGCGCTTGATGGTTTTTGCGACCGCACTTGAAGAAAATGTCAAAGTTCTGGGTCTGGGTCTTCCTTTCCTGTGGCGGAAATTATATTTTCCGGATTGACTGACCTAGATGTCTTCAAGTAATGATGGACTGTCGTTTTCTCTTTTCTTATTTTTGCTGTTCTTGCCATGATATGGACTTGGTCTTTTACCAAATTGGGCTATCTTCTGTAAACCACCCCTACATTGTCACAACACAACTGATTGGCTCAAACGCATTAAGAAAGAAAGAAATTTCACAAATGAACATTTATCAAGTCACACCTGTTAATTGAAATGCATTCCAGGTGACCACCTCATGAAGCTGGTTGAGAGAATGCCAAGAGTGTGTAAAGCTGTCATCAAGGCAAAGGGTGGCTACTTTGAAGAATATCAAATATCAAATATATTTTGTTTACTACATGATTCCATATGTGTTATTTCATAGTTTTGAAAAATGCACTATTATTCTACAATGTAGAAAATATACTGCTCAAAAAAATAAAGGGAACACTTAAACAACACATCCTAGATCTGAATGAAATAAATAATCTTATTAAATACTTTTTTCTTGACATAGTTGAATGTGCTGACAACAAAATCACACAAAAATAATCAATGGAAATCCAATTTATCAACCCATGGAGGTCTGGATTTGGAGTCACACTCAAAATTAAAGTGGAAAACCACACTACAGGCTGATCCAACTTTGATGTAATGTCCTTAAAACAAGTCAAAATGAGGCTCAGTAGTGTGTGTGGCCTCCACGTGCCTGTATGACCTCCCTACAACGCCTGGGCATGCTCCTGATGAGGTGGCGGATGGTCTCCTGAGGGATCTCCTCCCAGACCTGGACTAAAGCATCCGCCAACTCCTGGACAGTCTGTGGTGCAACGTGGCGTTGGTGGATGGAGCGAGACATGATGTCCCAGATGTGCTCAATTGGATTCAGGTCTGGGGAACGGGCGGGCCAGTCCATAGCATCAATGCCTTCCTCTTGCAGTAACTGCTGACACACTCCAGCCACATGAGGTCTAGCATTGTCTTGCATTAGGAGGAACCCAGGGCCAACCGCATCAGCATATGGTCTCACAAGGGGTCTGAGGATCTCATCTCGGTACCTAATGGCAGTCAGGCTACCTCTGGCGAGCACATGGAGGGCTGTGCAGCCCCCCAAAGAAATGCCACCCCACACCATGACTGACCCACCGCCAAACCGGTCATGCTGGAGGATGTTGCAGGCAGCAGAACGTTCTCCACAGCGTCTCCAGACTCTGTCACGTCTGTCACATGTGCTCAGTGTGAACCTGCTTTCATCTGTGAAGAGCACAGGACGCCAGTGGCGAATTTGCCAATCTTGGTGTTCTCTGGCAAATGCCAAACGTCCTGCACGGTGTTGGGCTGTAAGCACAACCCCCACTTGTGGACGTCGGGCCCTCATACCACCCTCATGGAGTCTGTTTCTGACCGTTTGAGTAGACACATGCACATTTGTGGCCTGCTGGAGGTCATTTTGCAGGGCTCTGGCAGTGCTCCTCCTGCTCCTCCTTGCACAAAGGCGGAGGTAGCGGTCCTGCTGCTGGGTTGTTGCCCTCCTACGGCCTCCTTCACGTCTCCTGATGTACTGGCCTGTCTCCTGGTAGCGCCTCCATGCTCTGGACACTACGCTGACAGACACAGCAAACCTTCTTGCCACAGCTCGCATTGATGTGCCATCCTGGATGACCTGCACTACCTGAGCCACTTGTGTGGGTTGTAGCTCTCCTCTCAGAGCCAGCCAAGCAGTACACACACACAACACAATAGCTCTCCTCTCAGAGCCAGCCAAGCCAAGCAGTACACACACACAACACGATAGCTCTCCTCTCAGAGCCAGCCAAGCCAAGCAGTACACACACACACAACACGATAGCTTTCTCTCAGAGCGAGCCAAGCCAAGCAGTACACACACAACACGATAGCTCTCCTCTCAGAGCCAGCCAAGCCAAGCAGTACACACACACAACACGATAGCTCTCCTCTCAGAGCCAGCCAAGCCAAGCAGTACACACACAACACAATAGCTCTCCTCTCAGAGCCAGCCAAGCCAAGCAGTACACACACACAACACAATAGCTCTCCTCTCAGAGCCAGCCAAGCCAAGCAGTACACACACACACACAACACGATAGCTCTCCTCTCAGAGCCAGCCAAGCCAAGCAGTACACACACACAACACGGTAGCTTTCTCTCAGGGCCAGCCAAGCCAAGCAGTACACACACACAACACGATAACTTTCTCTCAGAGCGAGCCAAGCCAAGCAGTACACACACAACACAATAGCTCTCCTCTCAGAGCCAGCCAAGCCAAGCAGTACACACACACAACACAATAGCTCTCCTCTCAGAGCCAGCCAAGCCAAGCAGTACACACACACACAACACGATAGCTCTCCTCTCAGAGCCAGCCAAGCCAAGCAGTACACACACACACAACACGATAGCTCTCCTCTCAGAGCGAGCATGGCCAAGCAGTACACACACACACAACACAATAGCTCTCCTCTCAGAGCGAGCCAAGCCAAGCAGTGCACACACACACACAACACGATAGCTCTCCTCTCAGAGCGAGCATGGCCAAGCAGTACTCTCAATACAACAACACACGCATGCACGAAGCAAAAAGGGTTTACCTGGAACCAAAAAGGGTTCTCCTATGGGGACAGCTGAAGAACCCCTTTGGAACCATTTTTTCTAACAGTGTAGGTCAAGCCATAGTTTCCACAATAATTGACAGGGAACTTCACTAAGTGAACGTCACTAAAGGATTTTGACAAAATTATTGATTAATATTCCAGCATTACTAGCTATGCTCTTTCCTCGCCCTCTTCCATACTCCTACATTTACCATTTCTGCACAGAAATCACCAGAAATCGTTATTTCATATCTCACAACACTTCCTGCATCTATCATGAAGACCATATAGCATTTTCCCTCCACTGCCTCCATCATTCTAAAGGACGTTACCCCAGTCCCCCCTGCCTTTGTCCAGTCCTAACCCCCCTCTTCATGCTTTTGGCCTCACACAGGTCAATTAAAAACCTTTACAGTCCTCCCTGCTCTTATCACACAGAACACACATCTCCTCCCTCGTTTCCTCCTTCCCTCTATATTTCCCCTTTTCCTCCGTCTCCTGCCCTGGTATGTTTTTATCTTCCAAGTTCCGCCCAATCTCTCTGTAAGTCCAGGGCAGGCAGGCAGGCTTCCATATACTGCCTACCCACAAGCACATCCTCTATGTGTGTTTGTGTGTGTGTGTGTGTGTGTGTGTGTGTGTGTGTGTGTGTGTGTGTGTGTGTGTGTGTGTGTGTGTGTGTGTGTGTGTGTGTGTGTGTGTGTGTGTGTGTGTGTGTGTGTGTGTGTGTGTGTGTGTGTGTGTGTGTCTTTGTGTGTGTCTTAGGCAGAGATAGTAGTGAGATGGGTTTTCAGCTCCTCTCTGCTATCTCGGGGAGACAGGCACACACAGACCTTTGATTTCCAGAAACACCTCCACCTACCATCACCACATGGCATTATGGTCATCATAATCAGGAAATGCAAAACCCTACAATGCGGGGGGGGGGGGGGGGGGGGGGGGGGTGGTGTGTGTGTGTGTGTGTGTGTGTGTGTGTGTGTGTGTGTGTGTGTGTGTGTGTGTGTGTGTGTGGAGAGAGAGAGAAAGAGACCCGCCCATTGTGATTAAATTAACAGTAGAACTAATTGTGCCCTACACCTCTGTGGAAAGGTTTGTACATATAACTCAAAAGGTTTCTACCTACAACCAAAAGTCTTCTACCTGGAACCAAAAAGGGTTCATCAAAGGGTTCTCCTATGGGAACAGCCAAAAAACCCTTTTAGGTTCTAGATAGTGCCTTTGTTCTTATAGTAGCTTTACGCCGTTGATGTACTGATGCGTTACAACCCCAGCAAAATTAGAAAATAAAGTTTATTTTGAAGTAGTTCATGTCTCTTCAAAAGGGAGGGTTGGACTTTGCTCTCTCTCTCTCTTTCTTTCCCTCTCTCTCTCTTTTCCTCTTTCAAAAAGACTCTCACCAAAAGAATATCAGGCTTTTATCCCTACACATGATGATAATCTCCAATATGAAATTACTCTCTTCTTCATCTTGAGGCTGAGAGAAAGAACACGTAATCGCTTCATTCACCATCTTGGCTTCAAAAGCCCGCCCGAGGTTCATTGAGGGTATTGGCATTCAAGGATGACTTAAGATTCAAGTGGCCGTTGTGTGTTTCTATTGTCCAATGGAAGCCATCCTATGGACTGCAAATGTCAGTGTGTTTCTAACGATAACAGAATGGCCGTGTTTGCCTCGTGTAAGATTGAATGTATCCTTTTGTTGGGTTTAGAGATGCTGAGAAATAAGCTGGCAGCAGCTGAGTCTATTCCTCCTCATCTTCTCCACCCTGTCGGACAAAATTGCAACCGACTTTCCACTGAGCTCTGTTTTAAAAATCCACCGCAGTTTTAACAAAAAGGCTTGTCAATTGCCATCAGGGAGGCTGGTTTATCTTCCTTTCGGAATAAGTATTCTATCAAAACAGATTACCTGTAATTTTAACCTTTTCCTCTTCGCCATGCCTCACCAATAAGGCTGGGTAATGCCTGGTAGGAGCTTGTGCCGTGTGGAAAGCAAATGTTTCTTGCTCAAAAGTTAGCATGTTCCATTTCTTCAGCATTTTCATTTCTTGGTTCTTTGTTTTTCTGCCATGACATGTTGGCTCAGTGTGCCTCATAACAACTCAAATAAAATGAGCAAAAATGGTGCATCAGAGCATGGAGAGGATACTGGTGGAAGATGCACTGTTATGTTTGGTTCAGCAGTCGTGAGGTTATGGTGTGTTTGTGTGTGTTAGCCAATCTGTGTGTGCGCGTGTGTATGTGCGTGTACTGTATTCATGTACGCGTGTGTGTTTGCCAGTGTGTGTCAGTGTATATTAACATGGTCAGGTCTTCTATTCTCATTATGCACCAGGCTCACCATCATCCTACCTGTTAACCATTTAGCTCATACCACCTCCCCTCCTCTCCATGTGTACTGATGACACATAGAGGACAGCCAAACTGAGACAGAGGATTCAGAGAACCATGCCATGGCAGGAGGATAGGTCCTCTGTTGGAGGCTTCAATAGGCCAGCCCAGCCTGTCTGTCTGTTCCTGCCCCCAGCCCTATTAGAGAGAGGGAGATCTTTGCTGTCAGAGAGAGAGAGAGGAGAAGAGCGAGAGGTGGGGGAAAAGAGAGAGAAAGAGAGAGAGAGCGAGTGAGAGAGACAGAGTGATGGAGAGAGCGCACCATCATTAGAGTTGATTAATGATTGTGCTTAGCTAAACTATAGCATTTGATTGGTTTGGTGTACTGATTGATTTACTTGTCCACACCTGCTCTCCATCTCCTGATGTCATTTCCTGTTGGTGACCTGAAAATCAATGATATGTCACAAGTTCAAGTGTTTCTCAAACTAACAGAAGGAAGGAATTATCCTGTGATCTGTTGCATGATGGGCAGATAATTGGTTCAGGTAAATATTATTACATCTTATGACAGCACTTGAATATGTCCTTGCAGCCATGATGGTAATTTTGAACATCATAGTTCAGGTTGCAATCAACCATATTTGTTTAATAAAATAATCAAAGTATGTGTTTAAAAACTAATACTTGATGTTTAATTTACAAAAGATTATTGACTTACACTAACACTCTTGTATTGTTCCTCTGCAAACTTTTGTTCCCCATGATCACTTATCCTTCCCTTCTTTAACCAGCCTCCTCTTTTTGACCCTGTCCACTATCTGCAAAGAGAGAGAGACAGAGAACAGGAGAGAGAGAGATTTAGAGAGAGAGAAAAAGAGAAAGAGAGAGAAATAGAGTCTTGTCAGGATTCTCCTTAAATAATTCAAAAGTAATACTTGATTAATCCAGCATAATGCCTCACATGTTATGTTTTGGAGAGGGTCTACTCGGCTTGTGTTTTACAAAATTGAGTTGAGGACGGGAATGAGTGGCCAGGCGAGACTTATCCTCTTTTTTGTCTTTTTGCATGGTTAATAGATTCAAGACATTACAATCCATCACTTATTGATGTAATGCTAGGTAACATCAGTGGGGAGTATGTCCTGGATAAAGGTACTCACAGGGCTGGAGGTCTATCTGCCGTCTATTAATTAGACAGAAGAAGAAGAAAAGGGTTTCTGTGTCCCAGACTCACAAAGTTACAATACAATAACAAACAATGTATGTGTGTGCGTGCGTGCGTGTGTTTGTGTTTGTGTGGGATGGCCATCCTACATGAAATATCAACATAATAGTATGAGCAGGTCATTCAAATCTATGGTTAACCATTGGGAGTTTAACTCCAGTTTGTTGGTAGTCTGCTCAACCCTTCTACTGGCTTTCTTGATGCCTATAGTATTCTCTGGTATGCAATCTGGTTTCCGCTCAGGTTATGGATGTGTCACTGCAATCTTAAAGGTCCTCAATGATGCCACCATTGCCCTTGATTCTAAGCAATGTTGTCCTGCAATTTCTATTGTCTTGGCCAAAGCTTTTGATACGGTAGACCATTCCATTCTTGTGGGCCGGCTAAGGAATATTGGTGTCTCTGAAGGGTCTTTGGCCCGGTTTGCTAACTACCTCTCTCAAAGAGTGCAGTGTATTAAGTCAGAAAATCTGCTGTCTCAGCCACTGCCTGTCACCAAGGGACTACACCAAGGCTCAATCCTAGGCCCCACGGTCTTATAAATTTACATCAACAACATAGCTCAGGCAGTGGAAGCTCTCTCATCCATTTATATGCAGATGATACAGTCTTATACTCAGCTGGCCCCTTTCTTTTCCTCAGCTGGCCACTTCTGTTAACCTGTCTGGGCTAGGGGGCAATATTTTCACGGCCAGATAAAAAACGTACCGGACTTAAACTGGTTACTACTCTTTCCCAGAAACGAGAATATGCATATTATTAGTAGATTTGGATAGAAAACACTTCGAAGTTTCTAAAACTGTTTGAATGGTGTCTGTGAGTATAACAGAACTCATATGGCAGGCCAAAACCTGAGAAGATTCCAAGCAGGAAGTGCCCTGTCTGACAATTTGTTGTCCTTCTGTTGCATCTCTATTGAAAATACAGCATCTGTGCTGTAACGTGACACTTTCTAAGGCTTCCATTGGCTCTCTAAAGCCACCAGAAGGTGGAATGGGGTATCTGCTGTCTCTGGGCAAAGTACAGCAGCAGAGTTTGTAAGAGGTCAGCCTGGGGACAGTGAGACTGAGATGCGCATTCACGAGACTTCTCCATTTTTTTCTTTCAGCCTTTGAATGAATATTATCGCTATTTTATGAGAAAAATAGCATAAAAATTGATTTTAAACAGCGTTTGACATGCTTCTAAGTACGGTAATGGAATATTTTGAATTTCTTTGTCACGAAATGCGCTCGCGCGTTACCTTTCGGATAGTGACCTGAACGCACGAACAAAACTGAGGTATTTGGATATAACTATGGATTATTTGGAACCAAAACAACATTTGTTGTTGAAGTAGAAGTCCTGGGAGTGCATTCTGACGAAGAACACCAAAGGTAATCCAATTTTTCTAATAGTAATTCTGAGTTTAGTGAGCCCCGAATTTGGTGGGTGTCAAATTAGCTAGCCTGTGATGCCGAGCTATGTACTCAGAATATTGCAAAATGTGCTTTTGCCGAAAAGCTATTTTAAAATCTGACATAGCGTTTGCATAAAGGAGTTCTGTATCTATAATTCTTAAAATAATTGTTATGTATTTTGTCAACGTTTATCATGAGTAATTTAGTAAATTCACCGGAAGTTTTTGGTGGGTATGCTAGTTCTGAACATCACATGCTAATGTAAAAAGTTGGTTTTTTATATAAATATCAACTTGATTGAACAAAACATGCATGTATTGTATAACATAATGTCCTAGGAGTGTCATCTGATGAAGATCATCAAAGGTTAGTGCTGCATTTAGCTGTGGTTTTGTTTTTTGTGACATTATATGCTAGCTTGAAAAATGGGTGTCTGATTATTTCTGGCTGGGTACTCTGCTGACATAATCTAATGTTTTGCTTTCGCTGTAAAGCCTTTTTGAAATCGGACAGTGTGGTTAGATAAAGGAGAGTCTTGTCTTTAAAATGGTGTAAAATAGTCATATGTTTGAAAAATGGAAGTTTTGGGATTTTTGAGGAATTTGTAATTCGCGCCACACGATTCCACTGGCTGTTGACTAGGGTGGGACGCAAACGTCCCACCTAGCCCAGAGAGGTTAAATACTCTACAACAAAGCTTTCTTAGTGTCCAACAAGCCTTCTCTACCCTTAACCTCTATGGGCTAGGTGGGACGTTAGCATCCCACTCTATTCAACAGCCAGTGGAATCGCGTGGCGCAAAATACAAATACCTAAAAAATGCTGTAACTTCAATTTCTCAAACATATGACTATTTTACACCATTTGAAAGATAAGACTCTCGTTAATCTAACCACATTGTCCGATTTCAAAAAGGCTTTACAGCGAAAGCAAAACATTAGATTATGTTAGGAGAGTACATAGCCAAAAATAATCACACAGCCATTTTCAAAGCAAGCATATATGTCACAAAAACCCAAACCACAGCTAAATGCAGCACTAACCTTTGATGATCTTCATCAGATGACACTCCTAGGACATTATGTTATACAATACATGCATGTTTTGTTCAATCAAGTTCATATTTATATCAAAAACCAGCTTTTTACATTAGCATGTGATGTTCAGAACTAGCATACCCACCGAAAACTTCCGGTGAATTTACTAAATTACTCATAAACGTTGACAAAATATATAACAATTATTTAAAGAATTATAGATACAGAACTCATTTATGCAGTCGCTATGTCAGATTTTAAAATAGCTTTTCGGCGAAAGCACATTTTGCAATATTCTGAGTACATAGCTCGGCCATCACAGGCTAGCTATTCAGACACCCGCCAAGTTCGGGGCTCACTAAACTCAGAATTACTATTAGAAACATTGGATTACCTTTGCTGTTCTTCATCAGAATGCACTCCCAGGACTTCTACTTCAACAACAAATGTTGTTTTGGTTCCAAATAATCAATAGTTATATCCAAATACCTCCGTTTTGTTCGTGCGTTCAGGTCACTATCCAAAGGGTAACGCGCGAGCGCATTTCGTGACAAAAAAATTCAAAATGTTCCTTTACCGTACTTAGAAGCATGTCAAACGCTGTTTAAAATCAATTTTTATGGTATTTTTCTTGTAAAATAGCGATAATATTCCAACCGGACAACGTTGTATTCATTCAAAGAGGGAAAGAAAAAAATGGCGAGGTCTCGCGAACGCGCATCTCCAGTCTCTCTGTCACCAGGCATTCCACTGACAAACTCTGCTGCTGTTATCTGCCCAGAGACAGGAGACGCGTCAATCCGGTTTCTGAACGCTTTTGAGAGCCAATGGAAGCCTTAGAAAGTGTCACGTAACAGAACAGATACTGTAATTTCGATAGAGATGCAACAGAAGGACTACAAATTGTCAGACAGGCCACTTCCTGCTTGGAATCTTCTCAGGTTTTTGCCAGCCATATGAGTTCTGTTATACTCACAGACACCATTCAAACAGTTTTAGAAACTTTAGAGTGTTTTCTATCCAAATCTACGAATAATATGCATATTCTCGTTTCTGGGTAAGAGTAGCAACCAGTTTAAATCGGGTACGTTTTTCATCCAGCCGTGAAAATACTGCCCACTTGCCCAGACAGGTTATCCTTGTTCTGAACACTTCTAAAACAAATGTCATATGGTTTGGTAAGAATAATGCTCTTCTCCCCACCGGTGTGATTACTACATCTGAGTGTTTAGAGCTTGAAGTCGTCACCTCATACAAGTACTTGGGAGTATGGCTAGACAGTACACTGTCCTTCTCTCAGCACATATCAAAGCTGCAGGCTAAAGTTAAATCTAGACTTGGTTTCCTCTATCGTAATCGCTCCTCTTTCACCCCAGCTGACAAACCAACTCTGATTCAGATGACCATTCTAACCATGCTAGATTACAGAGACATAATTTATAGATCAGCAGGTAAGGGTGCACTCGAGCGGCTAGATGTTCTTTACCATTCGGCCATCAGATTTGCCACCAATGCTCCTTATAGGACACATCACTGCACTCTATACTCCTCTGTAAACTGGTTATCTCTGTATGCCCGTCGCAAGACCCACTGGTTGATACTTATTTATAAAACCCTCTTAGGCCTCACTCCCCCCTATCTGAGATATCTACTGCAGCCCCCACCCTCCACATACAACACCCGTTCTGCCAGTCACATTCTGTTAAAGGTCTCCAAAGCACACACATCCCTGGGTCGCTCCTCTTTTCAATTCGCTGCAGCTAGCGACTGGAACGAGCTGCAACAAACACTCAAACTGGACAGTTTTATCTCGTTCTCTTCATTCAAAGACTCAATCATGGACACTCTTACGGACAGTTGTGGCTGCTTTGCGTGATGTATTGTTGTCTCTACCTTCTTGCCCTTTGTGCTGTTGTCTTTGCCCAATAATGTTTCTACCATGCTTTTTGCTGCTCCCATGTTATGTTGCTACCATGCTGTGTTGTCATGTTTTGCTGCCTTGCTATGTTGTTGAATTAGGTCTCTTTTTATGTTGTGTTGTCTCTGTTGTTGTTATGTGTTTTTTGTCCTATATTTATGTTTTTTATTTTAATTGTTTTATTTTTAATCACAGCCGCAGTCCCTGCAGGAGTTTTTTTTCTCCTTTTGGTAGGCTGTCATTGTAAATAAGAATTTGTTCTTAACTGACTTGCCTAGTTAAATAAAGGTTAAATACAAATAAAAATAAATACAAATTCTAGCGACGTTGGAATGAAAACTTCTACTACAGAGAACATTTAGTAGCCCTTTGCATTTACTAAGGAATTACATTGTCACATTTTCTGTTGTGACAAAATAGAAAGAAAGAAACTACTTTCTTTGTTAATATTTCTGAAGAGTGATGTGCTTGGAGGTCCTGTGTGATATAGTCAAGTTCTGAGTGAAAGGAATTCTATAGGTTTTTATCAACAAAACGTCACAATAAGGTACAGAGTGTTCGACTTGCCTGCTGGGAGGCAAGGAGACCCCCAGCTCCACTAAAACCATTGACAACTACATGCTGCTTTTAAGGGGTTGTTAAATGTTATTACTATTTGGTTTTAATACCATCACCTTGAAGAGCATAGTCAGAACTACACAATTCAGAATATTCCACATTTAGCTGTCATCAGAGTTATACATCAAGTAACTGCATGTTTTCATGATCAGTCAACATCTATTGATCATGTCATTTCATATGCGTGACGAAAGCCTCTCAATATCACCATTAGTTAGATATTTGAGTGATATTTGAGTGATATAAAATATAAATTAGCCATACCTGACAAGAATGAGTGGCTTAGATGAATTTCCCATCCTTTCTGGGCGCTGTCTGTCAAGCAGCAAAAGGGAACATTTGCCGATGTACTGTTAGCTGATAATGTTTACTTTACAAGCTACTGGTAGAAACTTAAAACATAGTGGTATGTAGACCGAGTATACTTTTTTCTCCATCCAACGTAGGCCTAACTAGCAAAGTTTGATAACATTATTCCCTTTTCAAAATTGTTTTAAAGAGTGTTTAATCACGATTGCTGCTGACAGACATTGTAGATGTCAAATTGGCTAGCTAATGTTAGCTCATAACAGATGACATCAATATGGCTAGTTAACAAGCTAACTTTCAGGGGATAAACTAGATGGCTATATCCAAATATTGTTTGATTTGCTTGCCATCTTGCCAGTACCAGTCAAAGGTTTGGAAACACCTACTCATTCAAGGGTTTTTCTTAATTTTTTACTATTTTCTACATTGTAGAATAATAGCGAAGACATCAAAACTATGAAATAACACATTTGGAATCACATAGTAACCAAAAAAGTGTTAAACAAATCAAAATATATTTTATATTTTTCAAAGTAGCCACCCTTTGCCTTGATGACAGCTTTGCACACTCTTGGACTTCTCTCAAGCAGCTTCATGAGGAATGATTTTTCTACAGTCTTGAAGGAGTTCACTCATGTTGGCTGCTTTTCCTTCACTCTGCGGTCTTACTCATCCCAAACCATCTCAATTGGGTTGAGTTTGGGTGATTGTGCAGGCCAGGACATCTGATGCAGCACTCCATCACTCTCCTTCATGTCAAATAGCCCTTACAAAGCCTTGAGGTGTGTTTGGGTCATTGTCTTGTTGAAATGATAGTCCCACTAAGCACAAACCATATGGGATGGTGTATCGCTACAGAATGCTGTGGCAGCCATGCTGGTTAAGTGTGCCTTGAAATCTAAATAAATCACAGACAGTGTCACCAGCAAAGCACCCCCACACATCACACCTTCTTCTCCATGCATCACGGTGGGAACCACACATGCGGAGATCATCCGGTCACCTACTCTGCGTCTCACAAAGACATGGAAGTTGGAACCAAAAAATCTCAAATTTGGACTCAACAGACCAAAGGACAGATTTCCACCGGTCCAATGTCCTGATTAGGCCTGATTCACACAGTCTCCTCTGAACAGTTGATTTTGAGATGTGTCTGTTACTTGATCTCTGTGAAGCATTTACTTGGGCTGCAATTTCTGAGGCTGGTAACTCTAATGAACTTATCATCTGCAGCAGAGGTAACTCTGGTTCTTCCTTTCCTGTGGTGGTCCTCATGAGAGCCAGTTCCATCATAGCGCTTGATGGTTTTTGCGACCGCACTTGAAGAAAATGTCAAAGTTCTTGACGTTTTCCGGATTGACTGACCTTCATGTCTTAACCTCTCTAGGGTATGTGGCACCAAATCGTCCCACCTATGTAACAGCCAGTGTAATCCCGTGGCGCGTTATTCAAAAACCTCAAAAATGCAAAAACTTCAATTTTTCAAACATATGACTATTTTACACCATTTTTAAGACAAGACTCTCGTTAATCTAACCACACTGTCCGATTTCAAAAAGGCTTTACAACGAAAGCAAAACATTAGATTATGTCAGCAGAGTACCCAGCCAGAAATAATCAGACACCCATTTTTCAAGCTAGCATATAATGTCACATAAACCCAAACCACAGCTAAATGCAGCACTAACCTTTGATGATCTTCATCAGATGACAACCCTAGGACATTATGTTATACAATACATGCATGTTTTGTTCAATCAAGTTCATATTTATATCAAAAAACAGCTTTTTACATTAGCATGTGACTAGCATGTGACTAGCATTCCCACCGAACACTGCCGGTGAATTTACTAAATTACTCACGATAAACGTTCACAAAAAGCATAACAATTATTTTAAGAATTATAGATACAGAACTCCTCTATGCACTCGATAAGTCCGATTTTAAAATAGCTTTTCGGTGAAAGCACATTTTGCAATATTCTCAGTAGATAGCCCGGCATCACAGGGCTAGCTATTTAGACACCTAGCAATTTTAGCACTCACCAAAGTCAGATTTACTATAAGAAAAATGTTATTACCTTTGTTGTCTTCATCAGAATGCACTCCCAGGACTTCTACTTCAATAACAAATGTTGGTTTGGTTCAAAATAATCCATAGTTATATCCAAACAGCGGCGTTTTGTTCGTGCGTTCAAGACACTATCCGAAAGGGTAAATAAGGGTGACGAGCATGGCGCAATTCGTGACAAAAAAAATTCTAAATATTCCATTACCGTACTTCGAAGCATGTCAACCGCTGTTTAAGGCCATTTTTCTGGGATTAAAGGTCAAAAATGAAAATAGAGTGCTAATTTGAGTGCTTCACATCAAAGTATATGAGCCTACGGTGTCAGGAAAAAAAGAACCAGACATTTATCTATCGTAATTTAAGAGAAATCGTATACAATGTATAATTGGTGATGTTCAAAATTATACATTATTTTCCCCAAAAGGTTACAGATCCAGTTGCAGCGTGTTCAGACGAATCTGTTAAGGCGGGTTTCAGAGCTCTGCGAGATTTCTGTGATTTTCTGAAATAACACACACTCATTCAACCCTCTGTAAATAAGTCAATTCTTAACGTAAAGACTTAAAACTCAATATTCTATAAGAGCCTACCCAAAGGAGGATATGTGTTCACTTTCAGCTTCCTGTGTCAACCGGAAGTGCCTTAAAATGGTGTCATAAGGGCTGTTTCGAAGGGTTAAAAAGGTTGGATCTTTTCAAAACTTCATATGTGTGATTAGGCAACCCTCATGAACTGTAAATCAGTAATTTCTCCCATCAGATGTCATAGAAAAGCTCTCTCTCTCTCTCTCACACACACACACACACACACACACACACACACACACACACACACACACACACACACACACACACACACACACACACACACACACACACACACACACACACACACACACACACACACACACACACACACAGCAAGGATGGAGTGACACAATGCGATGATTAAAGACACACAGAGCCTGCAATAGCATTACCATAATCTCCAGGCTGTGCCGAGTTCAACAAGATGCCCCGCTTGACCGTAGCTCACTCGGTCTGAGAACAGCGACCGTGAAAAAAAGAAGGCCCAAAATGAAGCCTGGCCCTAAATTTCAGGTGCTTTTGGGTGACAGCGGGAGAACTGTTAGGGTTAGAAGCACAATTCGACCTCAGGAATGTTCCTGAGGTCCTCCCGATCTGTGCAAGCCTAACCTAGAAAAACTCACACACACACACACACAGCAAGGATGGAGTGACACAGTGTGGGGCTTAGAGACACACAGAGCCTGCAATAGTTACCTTCGTTCAAACTATCAAAGAATCGTCAGACCTAGAGCTCTGAAACTTTGGAAACCTGTTCTAGAGCTCAAGTCAATACTGCACGGTGAGTTATGTGGCTCTAGAAGGTTCTCAGACCGAGAAACAGCCTCATACATTTGCAATAACTTAATAACCTCTTACATCTAGACGTTCCGCTAGCGGAACACCTGCTCCAATATCCAATGATAGGCGTGGCGCGAATTACAAATTCCTCAAAAATACAAAAACTTCAATTTTTCAAACATATGACTATTTCACAGCATTTTAAAGACAAGACTCTCCTTTATCTAACCACACTGTCCGATTTCAAAAAGGCTTTACAACGAAAGCAAAACATTAGATTATGTCAGCAGAGTACCCAGCCAGAAATAATCAGACACCCATTTTTCAAGCTAGCATATAATGTCACAAAAACCCAGAAGACAGCTAAATGCAGCACTAACCTTTGATGATCTTCATCAGATGACACACCTAGGACATTATGTTATACAATACATGCATGTTTAGTTCAATCAAGTTCATATTTATATCAAAAAACAGCTTTTTACATTAGCATGTGACGTTCAGAACTAGCATACTAACTTCCGGGGAATTTGCTAACAATTTACTAAATTACTCACGATAAACGTTCACAAAAAGCACAACAATTATTTTAAGAATTATAGATACAGAACTCCTCTATGCACTCGATATGTCCGATTTTAAAATAGATTTTTGGTGAAAGCACATTTTGCAATATTCTAAGTACATAGCCCAGCCATCACGGGCTAGCTATTTAGACACCCGGCAAGTTTAGCCTTCACCAATATCAGATTTACTATTATAAAAGTTCGATTACCTTTTGTTGTCTTCGTCAGAATGCACTCCCAGGACTGCTACTTCAATAACAAATGTTGGTTTGGTCCAAAATAATCCATCGTTATATCCGAATAGCGGCGTTTGTTCGTGCGTCCCAGACACTATCCGAAATGGTAAATCAGGGTCGCGCGCATGGCGCAATTCGTGACAAAAAATGTCTAAATATTCCATTACCGTACTTCGAAGCATGTCAACCGCTGTTTAAAATCAATTTTTATGCAATTTATCTCGTAAAAAAGCGATAATATTCCGACCGGGAATCTCCTTTTCGGCAAACAGAGGAAAAATCACAAAGACGGGGGCGGCCAGGGCACGCCCCTAAGCCCACAGTCCCTTGATCGGCCACTTGAGAAAGGCGATAATGTGTTTCAGCCTGGGGCTGGGATGACGACATTCAGGTTTTTCCCGGGCTCTGAGCGCCCATGGAAGATGTAGGAAGTGTCACGTTAGAGCAGAGATCCTTTGTAAAAGATAGAGATGGCAAAGAAGTTCAAGAAATGGTCAGACAGGCCACTTCCTGTAAAGTAATCTCTCAGGTTTTGACCTGCCATTTGAGTTCTGTTATACTCACAGACACCATTCAAACAGTTTTAGAAACTTTGGAGTGTTTTCTATCCAAAGCCAATAATTATATGCATATTCTAGTTACTGGGCAGGAGTAGTAACCAGATTAAATCGGGTATGTTTTTTATCCAGCCGTGAAAATACTGCCCCCTAGCCATAACAGGTTAAATTAATTTTGACCATCACGAAAATGATGACATTTAGAAAAGTCCCAGAGTCACAAGACTAGGTGCATTGAGACCGCCTCTGCCCATAGAGATGGACCCTAACGTTTCTGTCCGATAGCTCATTCAAGGACCCCGTAGCAATGCCCGGAAAATGTGGATTTTCAGCACCAATTAAGGTCGCTGCTCGGGCTCCAAATGACCTATTGAGCTGAAATTTGGGATTCGGGGTCGCCTCAGCTAGGCCTACACACAATGTCAGAACTGGACCCGCAGCTAGAATGTAACTACGTGTTTTATGTTTTTATTATGGTTTAAACAGTACATTTGCAATATGATTCAACAGTGAAAAAACATCACCAAATGGACATGATGAAATCAACACAACTGTCATGTTCTGACCAGTAAAAGGGAGTTATTTGTTATTGTAGTTTGGTCAGGACGTGGCAGGAGTGTGTTTGTTTTGTGTTGTCGGGGTTTTTGGGTATTGTTCTGTGTTTTCTATTTCTATGTTCGTATTTCTAGTATTTGTATTTCTATGTTAGTTTTGGGAACGACCTCCAATTAGAAGCAGCTGGTTGTCGTTGCTTCTAATTGGAGGCCATATTTATATGGGTTTATTTTCTCTTGTGTTTGTGGGGGATTGTTCCATGTATAGGCAAGGTTACCTTACAGGACTTTCGTGCGTTTTCTTGTTTTGTTTCAGTGTTCACGTATGAATAAAAATATAAGTATGGACACTTACCACACTGCGTATTGGTCCGATATTTCTTACTCTTCATCAGAAGACAAAACGTATGACAACAACGAGCGATGGAGAGGAACCACTATCACTGCCCGGCCATCCCGAGTTCATCGGGCCAGTCAATTTTGCATTTCTATAGTATTTTTGAGCATGTCAAATTTGTGATGGTAAATGCCCATTGAAACATATTGCAAATAGACAGCGGTGCACCTGATGATTGGAATGTGTTACCAGAAGCACATTTTTAAAATGTTTTTTTAATGCCTTAGGGGGAGCAAGGGGTCTACGGTTGGGCAGGGAGCAGCCCCACCTGTGCCCATCCAATAGGGGGCACCCCTGGTCATTTTGGACCTTTTTAAAAAAAGTCCCACTTCTCCCTCATCATACATGACAAATAGACCATCTAGGTTGATTCATGGATTAACATAGGGCTATATATCATTTGGGCAGTATAAATGCCATTTGGACATGGTTCACTGACTTTTGGGTTTGGAAACCGACTTCCTATGATCGTACATGGTGGCAAATGGACTTAACATCCTGATTTGGCACTTTCAATACTTTCATATTGCATTTGGACATTTCTTATGGCATTAGGCAAAACAAAGTGACTTTTGACTTCGATTTTTGACTTCCTATGAAATCATATTGCAAATGGACAAAACATTCTGATTTGGCACTTTCAATACTTTCATATTGCATTTGGATATTTCTTATTGCATTTGGCAATAGTTCACTGACTTTTGGCTTCGACTTTTTACTTCCTATGAAATCATATTGCAAATGGACAAAACATATGCCTTATGGACAAGTAAAAAAAATACAAATAATTATGACAATAAAATATGACAAAAGTATGTTCATACAGTTCTTATACATGTGTAATAGACAAAATAATCGAAATAATTTCGAAAAACAGTCCAGATAGCACTTTTTTAACCTGTTATGGCTAGGGGGCAGTATTTTCACAGCCGGGTAAAAAACGTACCCGATTTAATCTGATTATTACTCCTGCCCAGAAACTACAATATGCATATAATTATTAGCTTTGGATAGAAAACACTCTAAGTTTCTAAAACTGTTTGAATGGTGTCTGTGAGTATAACATAACTCATTTGGCAGGCCAAAACCTGAGAAGATTCCATGCAGGAAGTGCCCTGTCTGACAATTTCTTGCCCTTCTTGATTATCTCTATCCATTACAGGGGATCTCTGCTGTTACGTGACACTTCCTACGGCTCCCATGGGCTCTCAGAAGGCGGCAAAAAGCTGAATCGTGGCTTTGCAGGCTCTGGCTGAAAAAAAGTAGCATGTCTGGATAGTGGCTGGTCACAGTACTGTGAGACTCAGGCACGTGCCCGAGTCGACCCCATGCTTTGTTTTCTTTCGTCTGTTTACCTAAACGCAGATTCCCGGTCAGAATATTATCGCTTTTTTACGAGAAAAATGGCATAAAAATGTATTTTAAACAGCAGTTGACATGCTTCGAAGTACGGTAATGGAATATTTAGAAATCTTTTGTCACGAAATGCGCCATGCTCGTGACCCTTATTTACACTTCGGATAGTGTCTTGAACGCACGAACAAAACACCGCTATTTGGATATAACTATGGATTATTTTGAACCAAACCAACATTTGTTATTGAAATAGCAGTCCTGGGAGTGCATTCTGACGAAGAACACCAAAGGTAATCAAACTTTTATAATAGTAAATCGGAGTTTGGTCAGGGCTAAACTTGGTGGGTGTCTAAATAGCTAGCCGTGATGGCTGGGCTATCTACTGAGAATATTGCAAAATGTGCTTTCACCGAAAAGCTATTTTAAAATCGGACACCTCGATTGCACAAAGGAGTTCTGTATCTATAATTCTTAAAATAATTGTTATGTTTTTTGTGAACGTTTATCATGAGTAATTTAGTAAATTCACCGGAGGTTTGCGGGGGGTATGCTAGTTCTGAACGTCACATGCTAATGTAAAAAGCTGGTTTTTGATATAAATATGAACTTGATTGAACAAAACATGCATGTATTGTATAACATAATGTCCTAGGGTTGTCATCTGATGAAGATCATCAAAGGTTAGTGCTGCATTTAGCTGTGGTTTTGTTTTTTGTGACATTATATGCTAGCTTGAAAAATGGGTGTCTGATTATTTCTGGCTGGGTACTCTGCTGACATAATCTAATGTTTTGCTTTCGCTGTAAAGCCTTTTTGAAATCTAAATGGTTAGATAAAGGAGAGTCTTGTTTTTAAAATGCTGTGAAATAGTCATATGTTTGAAAAATGGAAGTTTTGTATTTTTGAGGAATTTGTAATTCGCGCCACGCCTATCATTGGATATTGGAGCAGGTGTTCCGCTAGCGGAACGTCTAGATGTAAGAGGTTAAGTGGGTGATAAGTTTTCAATTTTCTACATTTTACTCTTGGGTCTTGACTTGTGTTACATTTGCAATAAGAACATTTACGGTGGAGCGCGCTCGCCATCTATTGGATTTTTGCTGTGTGACAAAATGGCATTTGCAATCAGTTTTGAATGAAACAACATCCATTTGAGTGGTATTGTACATCGTGTATATGTTTCGTACGGTGCCAATAAGATCCCATTAATTTTTGTCCATTTCAGGGGGGTGTTCCCTTACAATGTTAAGCTCTTTCCAAAAGTCTAACCTCTGATGAAGCAAGCTAAATTACACATATTGTTTGCTTAGCTAGTCAGCTACATGCCAAATGGATCAGCTACCCTCACGTATCTGAAAATACATGTTCAATTGATCTTTATTGATCATGGAAAAACATGCAGTTACTGGCTGTATAACTCTGATGATAGAGCTAAATGTGGAATAATCAGAACTGTGTAGTTCTATGTTCTTCAAGAGGTGATGATATAAAAACCAACATTTATTTAACAACCCCTTGAAAACGGCACGTAGTTGTCAATGGTTTTAGCGGAGCTGGGGGTCTCCTCGCCCCCCCCCCCCCCTCCCAGCAGCAAAATCGAGCGCTCAGCACTGTAGTGTGACATTTTATGGATTAAGACCTACTCAATACAATACAATACACTACAATACAACACAATGGTTTGTACTTAAACGTCTATCAGTCCTGTCTTCTGGGCTAATTATCATTCTGTGCCTGATGTCCTAAGCTATCTCCCACAACCATCTCCCAGTGTGCGTGACTCCCCACTGCCTGATGACAGTCTCACTGTGAAATAGAGAACATATAGATAATTTTACAGCCTGAGAGGTTCTGGCAGCTCTGGCCTGTGTTTGCTTGGCTTTATGTTTCCACACTATACTGTATATTTGGAGAGCTGCAATTGTGAAGTAGAGAAAATTAAATATCCTGTGAGCTGGGAATCCTAAAGAATAGTCGTGTTTGCTTTGGGCGTTCATCCCCTGCCCTCTCATCACAAACTTAGTTTCTGATCATTAAATCCCTTCCTCTATCCTCCTTCTATCTACACCCCTCCCTCCTCCTTCCCTCTTTCCCTAGAGCCATATAGCACCCTTTAAAACATTTCACTAGATGAAGATAAAAACACCACCATAGATTCTTAAAGGACTGATTGCTGATCAAGCTCTGACCTCTTCTAAACCGAAGAGGAGAGTAGAGCGAAGAGAATAGGCGAGTCCACCACTAGCTCACACCTAGTCCATTAAAACCCTAACCCATCTCCATAATTAAAGCGTTTTATTTGAACAATTCCCCATTAGAAGCTCGGGGAGTGGAGAAAGGGATAATGTGAGATTGGAAGTGACAGCAACATTCTCCACAGTGGCCTGGGCGCATTTAAACACACGCTGACTCATTAAAAATGCATCTACTTTTGTAGCGACATCACAGCTTAACAAAGCAACTCATCTCGACACAGTGGCGGTTGAACATGTGCTCGGACACATGCAAAGAAGTACTCGCTCACAAGCACATACACACACGCAAAGATATACTTGCATGTACACTGGCAGACACGCAAACAACGCAACACACATGCACAAACGCACGCACGCATGCACACACACACACATACACTCACACACCACTACCATACCAGAGAGTAAAATACCCAGTTCAACCTGAAGCTCAGTTGGTAGAGCATAGCGCTTGCAACTCCAGGGTTGTGGGATTGATTCCAGTATGAAAAAGTATTTACACATTTTACTCACTCACTAAGTCACTCTGGATAAATGACTAAAATGTAACTACACATTTTATTCATGAGGTGATGTGGGATTGCAGTCAATTGCTCAGCTACTGTATAGTTACAGTAAAAGCCAATTTATGGTTGTTCCGATGGAGAGTGTGATGCAATTGCGAAGCCTCCAAAGACATGCAGAGGCCAAATCAAGCTCCGTGCCATGCTCCTCTCAAATTTTGTAAGAATGTGGACTGTTCCGTATAGCTCTGCATTGACATAATTGGTTGATAGTAAGTGGGGGCGGGAGGTTCTGTATAAACAAAAACTCACTTCCTTGACAACGTCTGTTACGGAGTCTAGTTTTTAAGTAATCGACAAGCCGGACTGTTCCCCACACTCCGCGTGAAGGGATTTGTACAATGCTTGAACAAGGCTATTGAACTTGACATTGGTGTCTGTCTGTATTCCTTTATCCAACATATCATACTGAAACATGGTATCAGAAGTGGCTTGAAAACCCCACGTTTGTTCTTTTTGTAGCTAAGAACAGTATAGGCGCAGTTATGTTCCATATGCGAACACACTCCGTTTCCTACTCCTAGTCACAACACTGATCAACTCATTGTTAGCTGGCTAGCTAGCATCACTACCTGACGTTACCTCGATGGCTGAAGGCAAAGAAATCTCCTATTCCATCGCTATGGCAGTGTCATAACGTTGCCCTCTTTGGACACTGTGAGCACCATCCCCCAACCTCTATACTTCTGACACCAGGCTCTGTAAGAGCGGTCGTAAATTCCTACGAGGAGACCCTCTCCTCATGGCCACAGTAGAGAGAGAACAAAGGAGTTCTTCCACCTCACAGAACTGGAGAACCCGAACGACATTTATGTTCTGGAGAATGTATAATGGATCGGTGAAGAATCCAGCTACGAACTGGTCTGTTTGGTACAATTTTGTGAAACTCATGAGGGACAATACCGCCACATTACCATAATCATGTTTATACAATAGCCTCGGCTATGAGACTTACATCTAAATGGTTGTATAAAATGAATGAATAAGGATGGAACTGTTTGTGAAATTGTGTAATGTGATTTTGGACTGTTTAATGAAGGAAACTCCAATTCCCTTTGGAGTCTTAGCCTGTTAGGGCTAGGGGGCAGTATTTACACCGCCGGATAAAAAACGTACCCGATTTAATCTGGTTACCACTCCTACCCAGTAACTAGAATATGCATATACTTATTACATATCGATAGAAAACACCCTAAAGTTTCTAAAACTGTTTGAATGGTGTCTGTGAGTATAACAGAACTCATTTGGCAGGCAAAAACCTGAGAAGGTTTCATGCAGGAAGTGGCCTGTCTGACAAGGTGTTGTTGTTCTTGCTTCTGTTTATTGAAGAGTCAGGATCTTAGCTGTAACGTGACATTTCCTAGGGCTCCAATAGGCTCTCAGAGCCCGGGAAAAACCTGAACGATGACGAGGCAGCCTCAGGCTGAAACACATAATCGCCTTTGCCAAGTGGCCCATCAGAGGACAATGGAATTAGGCGCATGCCCGATTCGACCCAGTGATATATTTTCCTTCAGCTGTTTATCTAATTGCAGATTCCCGGTCGGAATATTATCGCTTTTTTACGAGAAAAATGGCATAAAAATTGATTTTAAACAGCGGTTGACATGCTTCGAAGTACGGTAATGAAATATTTAGAAATCTTTTGTCACGAAATGCGCCGTGCGCACAACCGTTATTTACCATTGGGATAGTGTCTGGGACGCACGAACAAAACGTCGCTGTTGGAACATAACTATGGATTATTTTGGACCAAACCTACATTTGTTTTTGAAGTAGAAGTCCTGGGAGTGCATTCTGACGAAGAACAGGAAAGGTAAGACCATTTTTCTTATAGTAAATCTGATATTGGTGAGTGCTAAACCTGCTGGGTGTCTAAATAGCCCTGTGATGCCGGGCTATGTACTTAGAATATTGCAAAATGTGCTTTCACCGAAAAGCTATTTTAAAATCGGACATATCGAGTGCATAGAGGAGTTCTGTATCTATAATTCTTAAAATAATTGTTATGCTTTTTGTGAACGTTTATCGTGAGTAATTTAGTAAATTGTTAGCAAATTCCCCGGAAGTTAGTATGCTTGTTCTGAACGTCACATGCTAATGTAAAAAGCTGTTTTTTGATAAAAATATGAACTTGATTGAACAAAACATGCATGTATTGTATAACATAATGTCCTAGGTGTGTCATCTGATGAAGATCATCAAAGGTTAGTGCTGCATTTAGCTGTCTTCTGGGTTTTTGTGACATTATATGCTAGCTTGAAAAATGGGTGTCTGATTATTTCTGGCTTGGTACTCTGCTGACATAATCTAATGTTTTGCTTTCGTTGTAAAGCCTTTTTGAAATCGGACAGTGTGGTTAGATTAACGAGAGTCTTGTCTTTAAATAGCTGTAAAATAGTCATATGTTTGAGAAATTGAAGTAATAGGATTTTTAACCTCTATGGGCTAGGCGGGACGAATTCGTCCCACCTACGTAACAGCCACTTGAAGCCTGTGGCGCGATTTTCAAAACCTTAAAAATCCTATTACTTCAATTTCTCAAACATAACAAACTTTTCAACATAGATCCCGACGACACACTGAGCATAAATATATATCTTGATTGCAGTTGTTCCCGAATGAGTGAGCGTTCATGTGCAAAGGTTTAGCATTTCAATTGTTATAATTATCAACTCTGTAGTGCCTTCTCAGATGATCCCCACTCCCCTTTGTCTAACAAGCCGCCATGCCAGTTTAGCCCACTAGGGCACATTCCTCTCATTTCTTTGTAACAATATCTACTGTTTGTTATGCATTTCTGTGAATTACCTAGTTAGTAAATAAATGATTTGAAGAAAATTGATGTATGGATGTGTCACGTTTTCTCTTAGGAGCAGGAAAGGAGCAGAGTCAAATGCAGGAGACTGAGGTCCTGTAGGTCAAAAGTTTATTTCCACTGTAGACAATAAGGTGGCCGAAAAAAGCACAGGCTGCGCATAACACCCAAAACAGGAGAATCGTTTGGAAATGTTTAACGCACGAGGCGCAGCCCGGCAAACACAGTACAGAACAGTAACACGCTTAATATAAAGACAGCGCTAACTAACACCTGTCCTCTAGCGACAGATAAACAATCCCGCACGAATACCTAACACAAAAAGACAAACTAAATACCCCCCCCACTAATGATAAACAAGGAACAGGTGCGGACCAGACAGACAAAACCAAAAGACACAGAAATATAGATTGATGGCAGCTAGTAGGCCGGCCACGATGACTGCCGAGCGCCGCCCGACCGAGGAGGGGCGCCACCTTCTGTGGATACTGTGACAGTACCCCCCCTCTGACGCGCGGCTCCATCAGCGCGCTGATGCCGGCCTTGGGGACGACCCGCAGGGCGAGGTGCCGGTCGATCCAGACGGAGACGGTGGAATCCCTGCAGCATAGCTGGATCCAGAATGTCCCCCACCGGAACCTAGCACCTCTCCTCCGGGCCGTACCCCTCCCAGTCCACGAGGTACTGCAGGCCCCCTACCCGACGCCGGGAGTCCAGGATGGCCCGGACTGTGTACGCCGGGGCCCCCCCGATGTCCAGGGGGGCGGAGGGACCTCCCGCACCTCAGCGTCCTGCAGCGGACCAGCTATCACCGGCCTGAGGAGAGACACATGAAACGAGGGGTTAATACGGTAATATGAAGGAAGTTGTAACCTATAACACACCTCGTTTATTCTCCTCAGGACTTTGAACGGCCCCACAAATCGCGGACCCAGCTTCAGGCAGGGCAGGCGGAGGGGCAGGCGGAGGGTCGAGAGCCAGACTCTGTCCCCCGGGTTAAACACGGGGACCTCACTGCGGCGACGGTCAGCGCTCTCCTTGTGTCGTCCTATCGCTCGCTTCAGACACTCCTGGACAGCACTCCAGGTCTCTTTCGAGCGCTGTACCCAGTCCTCCACCGCAGGAGCAGAGGCTCTGTCTGGCTCTGTTGCCATGGCACCAGGACTGGCTGATACCCTAACACAACCTGGAAAGGTGACAGGTTAGTAGAGGAGTGGCGCTGAGAGTTCTGGGCCATCTCGGCCCATGGCACGAACCTCGCCCACTCCCCTGGCCGGTCCTGGCAATACGACCGCAGAAACCTGCCCACATCCAGGTTAATGCGTTCCACCTGCCCATTACTCTTGGGGTGAAAACCCGAGACCCCCAGCCTCTCCATAAACAACCTCCACACCCTGGACGTGAACTGGGGACCCCGATCAGATACGATGTCTTCGGGCACCCCGTAGTGCCAGAAGACATGTGTAAATAGGGCCTCCGCGGTCGGTAGGGCCGTAGGAAGACTGGGCAAAGGGAGCAGATGGCAGGACTTCGAGAACTGATCCACAACAACCAGGATCATAGTGTTCCCCTGGGACGGCGGGAGATCCGTGAGGAAATCCACCGAGGTGAGACCAAGGTGTCGCTGTGGAACGGGGAGGGGCTGTATTATCCCTCAAGGCAGGTGCCTAGGAGCCTTGCACTGGGCGCACACCGAACAGGAAGAGACATAGTGCTTAACATCCTCAACCAAGGTGGGCCACCAGTACTTTCCTTTCAGGCCCCGCACTGTCCGTTCCACCCCAGGATGACCCGAGGAGGGTAGAGTGTGGGACCATCGGATCAGGCGATTGCGAACACCAAGCGGAACGTATTTCAGGCCCACGGGACACTGCGGTGGAGTGGGTTCTGACTGGCCCGCCCGCTCGATGTCCGCATCCACCTCCCATACCACCGGTGCCACCAGACACGATGCGGGGAGTATGGGAGTAGGATCGATGGTCCGCTCCTCGGTGTCGTAAAGACGCGACAGTGCGTCGGCCTTCCGGGTTCCGGGAACCTGGAATGTATGAGAGGGTAAATTGGAACCTCGTAAAGAACATGGCCCACCTGGCTTGACGAGGATTAAGTCTCCTCGCTGCCCGGATGTACTCCAGGTTACGGTGGTCAGTCCAGATGAGAAAAGGGTGACGTGTCCCCTCAAGCCAATGTCTCCACACTGTCAAAGCCTTAACCACGGCTAACAACTCCCTGTCCCCCACGTCATAGTTGCGCTCCGCCGGGCTCAGCTTCTTAGAAAAGAATGCGCAGGGGCGGAGCTTCGGAGGAGCGCCCGAACGCTGTGATAGCACTGCTCCTACCCCAGCCTCGGACGCGTCCACCTCCACTATGAATGGCAAAGAGGGGTCCCGGTGCGCCGGCACCGGAGCGTCGGTAAACAAAGCCTTCAGACGACGGAAGGCTCTGTCCGCCTCTGCCGACCACCACAGCTGCACCGGACCCCCCTTCATCAGTGAGGTAATGGGAGCCGTCACCTGGCCAAAACCCCGGATAAACCTCCGGTAATAATTGGCAAACCCCAAGAACCGCTGCACCTCCTTCACCGTGGTTGGGGTCGGCCAATTACGCACAGCCGTAATGCGGTCACATTCCATTACCACCCCCATGGTGGAAATGCGATATCCCAGAAAAGAGACGGCTCGTTTGGAGAACTCACATTTCTCAGCCTTGACGTATAAGTTATGCTCCAGCAGCCGCCCAAGCACTTTACGCACCAGAGCCACATGCGCGGCGCGTGTAGCGGAGTAGATCAAGATGTCATCGATGTACACCACCACACCCTGCCCGAGCATGTCTCTGAGAACCTCGTCCACAAAGGATTGGAAGACAGCAGGAGCATTTTTTAACCCATACGGCATGACGAGGTACTCATAATGGCCAGATGTGGTACTAAATGCGGTTTTCCACTCATCTCCATCTCGGATACGCACCAGGTTATACGCGCTCCTGAGATCTAGTTTTGTGAAGAAGCGCGCCTTGTGAAATGACTCCACTGCCATAGCAATGAGAGGTAGTGAGTAACTGAAACCCACCGTGATAGAATTTAGACCTCTATAGTCAATGCACGGGCGCAAACCTCCCTCCTTCTTCTTCACAAAAAAGAAGCTCGAGGAGACGGGTGACTTGGATGGCCGAATGTATCCCTGTCTCAAGGACTCAGCGACGTATGTCTCCATAGCCGCTGTCTCCTCCTGAGACAGAGGATACACGTGACTCCTAGGAAGGGCCGCGTCAGCCTGGAGGTTTATCGTACAATCCCCTCGTCGATGAGGGGGTAATTGGGTCGCCTTCGTTTTACTGAAGGCGATAGCCAAATCGGCATATTCTGAGGGAATGTGCACGGTGGAGACTTGGTCTGGACTTTCCACCGTGGTCGCACCGATGGAAACTCCTATACACCTACCTGAGCACTCCCTCGACCACCCCTTAAGAGCCCTCTGCCTCCACGAAATCTGAGGGTTGTGAGTGGCTAGCCAGGGGATTCCCAGTACCACCAGAAACGCTGGGGAGTCAATGAGGAATAGGCTGATACGTTCCTCATGGCCCCCCCACATCACCATAACCAGTGGCACGGTGACCTCCCCTACTTGGCCGGACCCTAGCGGTCGACTATCTAGGGCGTGCACAGGGAAGGGGTGGTCCAGCTGAACCAGGGGAATCCCTAACTTCTTAGCTACCCACGGTCCATAAAACTCCCAGCTGCACCTGAATCGACTAGTGCCTTATACTGGGAGTGAGGGGAAAAATCGGGAAAACAAACTGAGGTGTACATGTGGTCGGCAGGGGGTTCTGGGTGTGGCTGGTGCTGACTCACCTGGGGGGTCGATGTAGTGCTCTGCCTGCCATCCGAACTCCCGGGTGGACCTCTCCAGCACCGGTCCGCAGTGTGTCCTCTGCGCCCACAGTGGGTGCAGGAGAGGCCCCCCCTCCGGTCCTCCTTGAAGCAGCTCCTCCTATCTCCATGGGCAGTGGAGCAGGAGGGCTGGGAGGTGGAACGAACAGGCCCTGACTGGAACGTCCCCGGGCAGCCAGCAGGTTGTCCAGCCTGATGGACAAGTCCACCAGCTGGTCTAGGGTGGTGGTGTTGTCCCTACAAGCCTGCTCCCGGTGGACGTCCTCTCGCAGACTACATCTGTAGTGATCTATCAGGGCCCGCTCATTCCATCCCGATCCAGCGGCGAGAGTCCGGAATTCCAAAGCGAAGTCTCAAGTGAAATAGTCACTCCCCCGCCGCCTTGCCCTCTGGGGGATGATCGAATACCGCCCGGAAGCGGGTAATACCGCCCGGAAGTGGGGAATACCGCCCGGAAGCGGGAACTCCGGGTAATCGCCCCGAGCCAGGTCTGGGCCATCCCAAACTGCGTTGGCACAATCCAGGGCTCTACCCGTGAGACACGAGATGAGGATGCTCACTTTCTCTTCGTCAGAGGGAGAGGGGCGGACGGTCACCAGGTATAGTTCTAACTGGAGTTAAAACCCCTTGCACCCGGCGGCCGTCCCATCGAAGTCCCTGGGAGGTGTAATCCAGATTTCACTTGAGCCCACTTTAGTGGGTGCCGTTAGGGGTGCAGGATGAGGAACCGGAGCTGGTCTGGCTGTGGAAGTACCTCTCTCCCAGCTCTCCAGCCGGGCTAACACCTGGTCCATAGCCAAGCCCAGGCGGTGGAGGCTGGCGTGTTGCGACACCTGCTCAGCCATGGACGGCGCTTCTGCTCCTGCTGACTCCATCGTAGGGATGCGGGATTCTGTCACGTTTTCTCTTAGGAGCAGGAAAGGAGCATAGTCAAATGCAGGAGACTGAGGTCCGGTAGGTCAAGTTTATTTCCACCGTAGACAATAAGGCGGCCGAAAAAATCCCGCACGAATACCTAACACAAAAGGACAAACTAAATACCCCCCCCCCCCCACTAATGATAAACAAGGAACAGGTGCGAACCAGACAGACAAAACCAAAAGACACAGAAACATAGATCGATGGCAGCTAGTAGGCCGGCAACGACGACCGCCGAGCGCTGCCCGACCGAGGAGGGGCGCCACCTTCTGTGGATACTGTGACAGGATGACTCATAGTGAAGACTGGGTTGGTGCAGGTAACCAACAATTTAGGATGTTTGGAATGAGACTGGCGTGAGGTAAATAATAATTCATTAATTCGAAGACTAATAGCCGCTAAAGTTATATTAGGAAAATGATAACTTTGTAATCTGAATATTTTCCTTGGTGCCCGACTTCCTAGTTAATTACAGTTACATGATTAATCAGGTTAATCGCGTAATAATAATTACAGAGAGTTATTTGATAAATATGTCTTCAGTTTTAATGATGCCAAAGACACGACAGCAGTGAACATTCCGCCAACAAATCCCATGGTTCTCGAAGGGGACTGGAATACTTATTGGGACAATTTCAGGGATGAATTCGAGGACTATGCGCTGGCGACCGGTCTACATGAGAAACCCAACGAGGTACAAGCGGCAACTCTGAGGAGTTTAATGGGCAGCGAATGCAGGCATATCTACCGGCACAATCTCACCCTCACAGCACGACAACAGTGTGACGCAAAGGCTATATTGGATGCATTGGAGAATTACTTCAAACCCGCCAGGAACGTCATTTGCAAGCGGTTCGTTTTCGGAAGCTACAAACAGGAAGAGGGTGAGTTCGTACACAACTTTGTAACCCGTTTGAGAGAACAATCCGCTACTTGTGAATACAGGGGATTGAAAGATGAATTTATTCATGAGAAAATAGTCCTGGGAAATGCAAATGAGGACATGCGCTGGCGTCTACTAAGAGAGAGAGGCTTAACATTAGTAACTGCCATTGAAATGTGCCACACTGCTGAAGTCACTGACATGAGAATGAGAGCAATGGAAATCGAAACCCCACTCACCGAAGTTGATACTGTTCACGCTGTTGCCAGGCAGACATTCAGACAAAACCAATCGAGGCAGAGTAATTCACCACGAACGGTGAACACAGAGAGCCCCATAGCATGAAAATACTGTGGGAATACACACACACACACACGAGGCAAAGAGCACTGCCCTGCCTACGGAAAACCATGCAGAGCCTGTGGAACTAACAATCACTTTGCAAAATTGTGTCTCAAAAGCAAAAGAAGGGTGAGTGAGGGCAAGATTCACTGTGTTGATGATGTCACTCAATGTTCAGAGCAGAACAGTGAAAGTGACATTTACATGCATGAATCAATTGGGGCTGTACACTCAAGAGGGAAGAAATGGTTTGTGACACTACGATTACACAATAAGCAACAACAATGTCAACTGGATTCCGATGCTACATGCAACGTAATGAGCTACAAAGACAAAATCAATCTGGCACTTGACACACATCTATTGCCCAGCAATACTAGACTTAAGCTGTACTCAGGAAAGTTAATGAGCTCTATGTGCACCTTTGAGACCGAATGTGTTATTCGGGGACGCAAACACAAGCTACAGTTTGAGATTGTGAAAACCAGTCAACATCCCCTCCTCTCAGGCTCTACATGCGAATGCCTGGGACTGATGCAGTTCGCTGTACCAAATGACCTGCACATTGTGGAGCATGTCCAGCATGGACCCCTGTCCAAAGAACAACTACTCAGCAGATATGACGATGTCTTCAACAGGCCCGTTGAATCAGTGCCTGGGGAGGTACACTTTGAATTGGATGAGAGCGTCACTCCAGTCCAGTATGCTCCTCGCAATGTGCCCATTGCAGTGAAAGTGGCTGTGAAGGCCCAGCTGGACAATAATGAGGCCGATGGCCACATGACATCTGTGACTGAACCAACTGACTGGATAAGCAATATGGTCATAGTGAAAAAAACAGAGAAGCTGAGGGTCTGCATCGACCCAAAGCATCCGAACCAAGCACTGAAACGATCCCACTACATCATGCCGACACTAGGTGCTACATGCTTCCCAAGGCCAGAATTTCCACCTTGGTGGATGCCCGAGATGCATTCCTTCAATGCAAGCTGGACGAAGAAAGCAGCTTCATGACTACCTTCTGGACCCCCTAGGGTCGGAAACGCTGGCTCAAGCTCCCGTTTGGTGTCTCAGTGATGCCTGAGGTATACCAACGCAAGCAGCATGAGTTACTGGCTGGGCTCAAGGGCATTGAACCCATCGCCGATGATGTCCTGATCGTAGGCTGTGGTGACACAGACGAAGAAGCAGAACGTGCAGAAAGCGCAGAACGCGCCTTTCAGTTAAGCTTCGTCTTGGCATGAAGAAGCTGCAGTTCAAGGTGAAAGACGTCCACTTCCATGGCCACATTCTCTCGGCCAAAGGCCTGAAGCCAGACCCAGACAAGGTCAGAGTGATCCTCGACATGCCAAACCCGTCTGATGCAAAAGGAGTACAGCGTCTCATGGGCTTTGCAAACTATCTTGCAAAGTTCATGCCACACCTATCAGCAGTCTGAGAGCCTCTGCGCCGGTTGCTGGACAAGAACACACCATGGCACTGGCTACCCAAGCATGAGGCCGCAGTGCAGGAGATGAAGTCTCTGGCTTCATTCATGCCAGTGTTGCGCTACTACGACGTCATGAAGCCTGTCACAATCCAGAGCGACTCCAGCCAAAGGGGACTTGGATGCTGCCTTATGCAGGAAGGCCAGCCCATTGCGTTTGCCTTGAGAGCGCTCACCCCCATCGAACAAAACTATTCACAAATTGAGAAAGAGTGCCTCAACATCATCTCCTGCCAGCGCTTCCATCACTACTTATGTGGTCGAGAGCTGGTCACCGCTGAAACTGACCACAAACCACTCATTGCCATATTCAGTAAACCTCTCCTCAACGCGCCCAAGAGAATTCAAAGCATGCTCCTGACTATGCAAAACTGCAGCCTGAAGGTCATCTACAAGCCAGGACCAGACATGTACATCAGCGACACACTGAGCAGGGCATCAGCACAATGTACAGGCAGAGGCACTGCCTATCAGCGGCATGCCATCTGTTCGCTACAGCAGGAACAACAAGATGTTCAACAGATCAATCAGGCAGACTACTTAAACATCACAGATCACCGCCTAGCGCAGATCAGGCAGCACACTGACAAGGACGAACACTTACAGTCACTGAAGTCCATGGCTCTCGCAGGTTGGCCATATCTGAAAGAGGAAAAACCTTTCACAGTGAGAGAATACTGGACCTTTCGAGATGAGATCAGCATGCAAAATGGCGTCTTGTTCAGATGTCACTAGGTCATTATTCCCAAATCACTACGTCCAGAGATGCTTACCTGCATACACTCCAGTCATTTTGGAGGTGACGCATGCTACCGCCAGGCTCGTGAAATAATATACTGGCCAAACATGCAAGCAGAAATTAAAGACTTTGTCAGCAGCTGTACCACATGCAAACGAGTACGCTCATGAACAGCAAAAGGAAACCATGATGTCACACAAACTGCCCACAAAGGCCTGGCAAATCGTCAGCATGGACTTAGTCCTTTTATCTGTGGCTGAATATCTTCTCATTGTTGATCACTACTCTGACTTTTGGGAAATTGAACTGCTCACTGACTTGTCTGCAGAGACGGTCATAAAGCACTGCAAGGCACAGTTTGCAAGGCAAGGTCAGCCTGACAAGGTAATCACGGACAATGTTCCACAATTCACTGCACGGTTTAAGTGTTTCGCCTCAGAATGGGAGTTTGACCACGTGACCTCCTCTCCAAGGCAACCAAAAGCAAATGGAAAGGCAGAGTCAGCTGTCAAGATTGCAAAAAAACTGTTAAGCAGGGCCTTGCGTGACAGCAATGACCCATGGAAAGCGATCTTACAGTGGAGGAACACCCACCAAAAACATGGACAGCAGCCCAGCACAACGCCTTTTTTCCAGACGTCTGAAGAATTCCATCACCGTAGCTAACAAACTACTTGAGCCCTGCGTCATGGTTGGCGTCACGGACAAACTGCATCACAGAAAGCAGCTCGCTAAGTGGTTCTACGACCGGACTGCTCGAGACCTACCAGAGCTGGAGGTGGGTGAAACGATAAGGATGAAACCGCTGCCGGGAGACCACACAGGACTTTGGAGGCTGGGCACGTGCCTACAGAGAGTTGCATCACGTTCTTACCTGGTGGATGTTGGTGGCGCCCTCTATCGTCGCAATCCGGTGGATCTGAGCATAGCAGAGCAGACAAACCAGAACACACCATACACTCACCTAGATGAGCTGGATCACAGTCCAGGGCTAAGGGTAAGGGGTGCAGAATTGAGACATGAGCCAACTGAAGGTGAGGCTTCTACCCCACCAAGCTCTCCAGCTCGTGGCCCTAATCCTACCCCTGTCAGAGCCAATACCTTCTCACGGGTGGGTCGGCTATGCAAGCCACCAGACAGGCTTACTCTGTAAGCAAGAGACTGTGTTAACTTGTCCTCTTGTCACGTCCTGACCAGTGTAAGAGGTCATTTTCTATAGTAGATGGTCAGGGCGTGACAGGGGGTGTTTGGTTGACAGTCTGGGTTGTTATTTCTATGTTTTGGGTTCTATGTTTTCTGTTTCTATGTCGGGTTTTGTTTGGGTTGATCTCCAATTGGAGGCAGCTGCTTCTTGTTGCCTCTGATTGGAGATCATATTTATGTAGGGGGTTTTCCAATTGTATGCCGTGGGTTGTTAATTTTGTGAGTAGTGTATGCCTGCTCTGCGTCACAGATTTATTGTTTTGTATTTTCAAGTTTATTGTTTATGGCATTTAGTTTCACAATTAAAAAAAATATGTGGAACTACGATCAAGCTGCGTATTGGTCCGATCCTTCTGAAAGCCCTGACACCTCCGTTTATATAAAACAATTTTAAAAAATAACAAAAAACTTAAATAAAAAAAGAGGAAGATGACAACTGAAGTAAAAAGAAAATGTCATGCTTTTTCAATTGTTATGTTAAGAACATAATGTTATGCCGTTATGTTTACACTTTCTATTGAAAAGGATGATGTTACGGAGTCCAGTTGATAGGTAATCGACAAGCCGGACTGTTCCCCAGACTCCGCGTGGGATTTGTAACATGCTTGAACAAGGCTATTGAACTTGACATTGATGTCTGTCTGTATTCCTTTATCCAACATATAATACTGAAACAACTTCCTTCACAACCATAAGAGATCAATCCATAGGCTTTAGTCTTGTCAGGTCATTAAACGATAACACCATTTACGTTAAAGACTCATTGGGCTAGAGACCTCACAAACCAGTTTCTGTCAAATTATCAGTATGTCCTCAAAAAACAGATTATGTCATATTATCAGTATGTCCTTATAAACCAGGTTCTGTCATATTATCAGTATGTCCTTAGAAACCAGGTTCTGTCATATTATCAGTATGTCCTTAGAAACCAGGTTCTGTCATATTATCAGTATGTCCTTAGAAACCAGGTTCTGTCATATTATCAGTATGTCCTTAGAAACCAGGTTCTGTCATATTATCAGCATGTCCTTAGAAACCAGGTTCTGTCATATTATCAGTATTGTCACGGCCGTCTTAAGGATTGGATCAAAATGCAGCGGGTACGTGAATGCTCATATTTACTTTATTGAGAACACGACACAAAACGAACGACAGCTAAACAGTTCTGCAGGCTAACCATAGCAGTGCAAAAACAACTTCCCACAAAAGACAGGTGGAAAAAGGGCTACCTAAGTATGGCTCCCAATTAGCAACAACGATGTACAGCTGTTCCTGATTGAGAGCCATACCAGGCCAACACAAAGAAATACACACCATAGAAAGAACATAGAAATACAAAACATAGAACAATACCCAAAAACCCCCGACAACACAAAACAAACACACCCCTGCCATGCCCTGACCAAACTACAATTACAAATAACCCCTTATACTGGTCAGGACGTGACAAGTATGTTATGGTTTAGTGGGACATGTTTAATAAGGAACCGCCACACACAAATCATCTAATGAGAGGGTCTCAAGGGAACCTCATCATAAAGTAAGCCAACAAACCAAATCAAATCAAATCAAATGTATTTTTATATAGCCCTTCGTACATCAGCTGATATTCTCAAAGTGCTGTACAGAAACCCAGCCTAAAACCCCTAACAGCAAGCAAAGCATGTGAAAGAAGCACGGTGGCTAGGAAAAACTCCCTAGGAAAAACTCCCTAGAAAGGCCAAAAACCTAGGAAGAAACCTAGAGAGGAACCAGGCTATGAGGGGTGGCCAGTCCTCTTCTGGCTGTGCAGGGTGGATATTATAACAGAACATGGTCAAAATGTTAAAATGTTAAAATGTTCATAAATGACCAGCATGGTCAAATAATAATAATCATAGTAGTTGTCGAGGGTGCAACAAGCACGTCCGGTGAACAGGTCAGGGTTCCATAGCCGCAGGCAGAACAGTTGAAACTGGAGCAGCAGCACGGCCAGGTGGACTGGGGACAGCAAGGAGTCATCATACCAGGTAGTCCTGAGGCATGGTCCTAGGGCTCAGGTCCTCCGAGAGAAAGACAGAAAGAGAGAAAGAGAGAATTAGAGAGAGCATATTTAAATACACACAGGACACCGGATAAGACAAGAGAAATACTCCAGATGTAACAGACTGACCCTAGCCCCCCGACACAAACTACTGCAGCATAAATACTGGAGGCTGAGACAGGAGGGATCAGAAGACACTGTGGCCCCATCCGATGATACCCCCGGACAGGGCCAAACCAACAGCAACCACTTTCCGTTCCATTGAATTCCTAAAGGCTTACTGTGTAAAACCGTCTGTTTAAAACTGACAGTCCGACAAAGGATACACATTCATTCAGTCACCATTAATATTGGCTGTTTGGTTAACTGTCTGATAAAGTCTGGAAAGACACCTGTATGACTCCATGGTACCTTTTCACTCACAGTGACCGTTCACCCTTCAGTCTACTTACATATACTGTACTTTCACAATCAATCTGCTCTGTGATCAGGGGCCGTATCCACAAAGTGTCTCATAGTAGAAAATTGGTCGAAAGTGCTAAGAATAGAGACATTTTACTCCTACTCTTTTGGGTGAAAGTAAAAGTAAGCCTCTTTAGTCAGTAGAGTTCCACCTAGTTGAAAGCTATTTAGGAGACCTCATGAGCTGTCCTAACCAGTTAAGAGTTACCAGCAGGTGTCTTTATAACAGAAAAAGGCAGCGAATCAGTTCCTGCACCAGTTCCTGTAATCCCGTGGCGCGTTATTCAAAAACCTTAGAAATGCAAAAACTTCAATTTTTCAAACATATGACTATTTTACACCATTTTAAAGACAAGACTCTCGTTAATCTAACCACACTGTCCGATTTCAAAAAGGCTTTACAATGAAAGCAAAACATTAGATTATGTCAGCAGAGTACCCAGCCTGAAATAATCAGACACCCATTTTTCAAGCTAGCATATAATGTCACATAAACCCAAACCACAGCTAAATGCAGCACTAACCTTTGATGATCTTCATCAGATGACAACCCTAGGACATTATGTTATACAATACATGCATGTTTTGTTCAATCAAGTTCATATTTATATCAAAAAACAGCTTTTTACATTAGCATGTGACTAGCATGTGACCACCGAACACTGCCGGTGAATTTACTAAATTACTCACGATAAATGTTCACAAAAAGCATAACAATTATTTTAAGAATTATAGATACAGAACTCCTCTATGCACTCGATATGTCCGATTTTAAAATAGTTTTTCGGTGAAAGCACATTTTGCAATATTCTCAGTAGATAGCCCGGCAGCACAGGGCTAGCTATTTAGACACCCAGCAAATGTAGCACTCATCAAAGTCAGATTTACTATAAGAAAAATGTTATTACCTTTGCTGTCTTCGTCAGAATGCACTCCCAGGACTTCTACTTCAATAACAAATGTTGGTTTGGTTCAAAATAATCCATAGTTATATCCAAACAGCGGCGTTTTGTTCGTGCATTCAAGACACTATCCTAAAGGGTAAATAAGGGTGATGAGCATGGCGCAATTCGTGACAAAACATTTCTAAATATTCCATTACCGTACTTCGAAGCATGTCAACCGCTGTTTAAAATCAATTTTTAGGCCATTTTTCTCATAAAAAAGCGCTAATATTCCGACCGGGAATCTGCATTTAGGTAAACAGAGGAAAGAAAATAAAGCTTTCGGTCGACTCGGGCACGCGCCTAAGCCCACAGTACTCTGATCGGCCACTTGCCAAAAGCGATAATGTGTTCAGCCAGAGCCTGCCTCGATATCATTCAGCTTTTCCCGGGCTCTGAGAGCCTATGGGAGCCGTAGGAAGTGTCACGTTATTGCAAAGATCCTCAGTCTTCAATAAAAAGAGCCAAGATGAAACACAACTTCTCAGACAGGCCACTTCCTGCATGGAATCTTCTCAGGTTTTGGCCTGCCATTTGAGTTCTGTTATACTCACAGACACCATTCAAACAGTTTTAGAAACTTTAGGGTGTTTTCTATCCAAAGCCAATAATTATATGCATATTCTAGTTACTGGGCAGGAGTAGTAACCAGATTAAATCGGGTACGTTTTTTATCCGGCCGTGTCAATACTGCCCCCTAGCCCTAACAGGTTAACAACCCTCCAGATGAGCTTCAATGCCATTCAACTCTCCTTCCGTGGTCTCCAACTGCTCCTAAACACAAGTAAAACTAAATGCATGCTCTTCAACCGATCGCTGCCTGCACCTGCCCGCCTGTCCAGCATCACTTCTCTGGATGGTTCTAACTTAGAATTTGTGGACAACTACAAATACCTAGGTGTCTGGTTAGACTGTAAACTCTCCTTCCAGACTCACATCAATCATCTCCAATCCAAAGTTAAATCTAGAATTGGCTTCCTATTTCGCAACAAAGCATCCTTCACTCATGCTGCCAAACATACCCTCGTAAAACTGACCATCCTACCAATCCTCGACTTCGGCGATGTCATTTACAAAATAGCCTCAAATACCCTACTCAACAAGCTGGATGCAGTCTATCATAGTGCCATCCGTTTTGTCACCAAAGCCCCATATACTACCCACCATTGCGACCTGTACGCTCTCGTTGGCTGGCCTTCGCTTCATAATCGTCGCCACACACATTGGCTCCAGGTCATCTACAAGACCCTGCTAGGTAAAGTCCCCCCTTATCTCCGCTCACTGGTCACCATAGCAGCACCCACCTGTAGCACGCGCTCCAGCAGGTATATCTCTCTGGTCACCCCTAAAGCCAACTCCTCCTTTGGTCGTCTCTCCTTCCAGTTCTCTGCTGCCAATGACTGGAACGAACTACAAAAATCTCTGAAACTGGAAACACTTATCTCCCTCACTAGCTTTAAGCACCAGCTATCAGAGCAGCTCCCAGATCACTGCACCTGTACATAGCCCATCTATAATTTAGCCCAAACTACTACCTCTTCTCCTACTGTATTTATTTATTTTATTTATTTTGCTCCTTTGCACCATATTATTTATATTTTAACTTTGAACTTTCTTCAAACTACAAATCTACCATTCCAGTGTTTTACTTGCTATACTTTATTTACTTTGCCACCATGGCCTTTTTTGCCTTTACCTCCCTTATCTCACATCATTTGCTCACATTGTATATAGTCTTATTTTTTTCTACTGCATCATTGATTGTATGTTGTTTTACTCCATGTGTAACTCTGTGTTTTTGTATGTTGTCGAACTGCTTTGCTTTATCTTGGCCAGGTCGCAATTGTAAATGAGAACTTGTTCTCAACTTGCCTACCTGGTTAAATAAAGGTGAAATAAAAATAAATACATAAAGTGACAATGCCTACGGTGCCAAAGCGATTTAAAGTTCTTGAACGGGAGTGATGAGTGTGTTGATATAACGGTAATACACATTATTCAAAATATCATAATTGGGTTTAAAGGTTATGCATGCCAACATATTAAGCAAGAATTAAGAGTAGACAAAGTGATCGTGTAAGGCGACAATTACTATATATCAAATGTTTTAACATTGCACATTTGATGTACAGTCCCATTCACCGTGGTTGTCTGATGCGTGCTATTGAGTTCACAGCTGGCGGTGCCTCATTCGCGATTGGTTATTCCCCATTATTTGTAACTTGGTCAAGGAGCGTCATCACTAGCTTTCCTTTGTGGTACCTCAAACTGTCATGATTACCAGCTGAGAGAAAGTTTAGGGAGTTGATTTTACGACTGGCTCAGAGTTTGTCTAAAGTAGTGTCTTAACATTATCTTAAATCCTACACTAAGCCGGGAGTTTCTGTTGTTGTTTTAAAACAGGTTTTAACAGGATTCGTAGGGCTTGTTCTGAAACACTTCTGGCCCCTCCTAGCCCCCTCCTAGCCCCTTCTGGTCCCCTAATAGCCCACTCTTAGCCCCCGCCTGGACCCCTACTAGCCCCCTCATGGCCCTCTCCTAGCTGCATCTTAGTCACCTCCTGGCCCCCTCCTGGCCCCACCTAGCCCCCCCTGACCCCCTCCTAGCCTTCTCCTAGCCCCACCTAGCCCCCCCTGGCCCCCTCCTAACCTTCTCCTAGCCCCCAGCTACCCCCTGCCTCATAGCCTTCACTTGTACTGAGCTCTGTGGATCATAATGTATATTCCCACAGGCAGGGGCTATCGAGATGTCATCAATAGAGAGCACATCAACTTAAAAATGTCAACGTTTCTGAACATACACCTGCGAAAGCAAGGCAGGAAAAAACACACTGAAAGTAACAAATAATTTCACAACCTGTTGGCGGTGCTTCAATACATAACAACAACTACTTCTGTATAAAAACACAAAGACCAGCACATTGGTTCTTATTATGTTGCATTCACAAAGCAGACTTCAGATGCTGACGGAGTGACACGGACATTCAAAGATTCCTGTACAAAAGGCATTCAACAGACCTTCAATGATAACAGATTGGTACTTCTGCCTGCCTGCATGCACACTATCCCTCTCCTCTCTCTCCTGCATTAGAATCCTTTGTCGCTCCTGGGACTGGCTTGCCTTTATAAAACATTTCTATCAGAGGACACCGCATAACCGTAAGTGTGTAAAATGCATACAAGGGAAGTTGCCTGTCACTGGAGGAACACAATGCCTCACGGAAGACAGTGTTTCCAATTAATTGACTTTAATGCACTGTAATGTGATGTGTTCCTCGCCCACTCTTCATAATTGCATCGTGCCAAACGCCCAGCCACCGTACAGTCAATTAAAACATAATACAAATTGAGTTAAGCAGCTATTGCTTTCTCTCTCTGTGATATGTTTTTTTTTCTCTCCAAGCAACGAACAATTAAGTGCCAAAGAGAAAACAGACAATGGTAATTCATGAACAAACAGTCTTTAGCTGCCTCATGCTGTCAAATACATGTTCTCACGGTTAATTGTGTTTTCTATCTTTTGAGAGATGTTGGTTGAGTGTGTTCCTGCAGGCCACAGGGAGCCCTCTAGAGACAGCACCAGGCAACGAAGGGTGTCTCTCTTCTCTCCAGTTGAAATCTCTCTGTATATTGTCTATGTAACACCATAAGTAATGTATGTAATAAACCCACACTCAAATGCAGGGAGTCCACATAATGTCCTCTACTGTAATTGTTCTGTAGTATTATCTCTAGGCCTGTGATTAAGTGTGGCAGTAAAAAGTCCCAGAGAGAGATGTGTAAGGCATGTGGAATGATTACCAGCGGCCTCAGATAGGGCTGGGTAATTTCCCTCGCCGCCCGCCGCTGCCACTCCCACCATCGTTTGTCAGCTGCCACCGACTCCGGTGGTAGCAATTGTGCCAACAGCAGTCAATCACGGCACTTATGAATCCAAGCAGCAGTCAATCGCCCTGGTTAGCATTTTGAGTCACCAGTTAATCCCTCCACTATAGGGATCTGAGCAGCAGTCAACCGGCAGTCAATTGCTATGTTTATGAATCTGAACCAGCAGTCAATGGCTGTGTTTATGATTTGTTATAGACACATCTGGTGGATCCAGCTGGTAGCATGAATACTATACTGGCAGGAACACTGGAGTCCAGGAGAGATGAATAACACCAGTTTAGTTTAGCAGCAACACAAAACCAAGGAGATCAAATCCTTCACACTGCTCTGTTTGTGATAAAACACATCCTCACAGCCGGCTATGTTTTAGCTTTTACTGTTTTGATGTAAGTCAATAAAAATACAGCAGACAATGCTTTTATTATAAAAAGTGAATATGTGTGATTTATTTGATGAATATATTTTCAGAAATCTTGTCTCCCTGTTGAACATATGAATATATAGATACCACAATAAGGAAGCCCAGTAAGATTTACTCCACATTTTATATCACATCTAAATTGTCTGATCAAAATCCCAATCCTGCCTGTATACGTCGTCAGTGGAGTCGTCTCTGATCGACTCCAAAGGTGGTGTGATGGATAAGTGAGGTTAATGATGGAGAAATTGGAAGGTTGAGGCGATGTGTACAGACGGCTCTCCCTGAGATCCCTCTTCCCACTCTCTCCCACATACCTCTTGTCTGCCTCCTCCGTCTCCCTCCGCCTCCCCCACCTTCCTCTCACACTGCAGGCCCAGTGAGACTCCCACTAGCCTGGCTGGGTCTCCCCCGTCTTCTCTCCCCCATACGACCTGTTCCCTCCCCTCTACCTCCCCCTGGCTCTCCCTCTGCCTCCCATAGTGAGACTCCCACTCTCCTGGCTGGGTCTCCCCACTCCTCTCCCCCTCTGGGGCGGTCTGACTGGGGCTAAATGGATTCCGCTCTGCCTCTCTCTTATCATAACTGTCTGCCATTCTGTCAGTGCAGAGCCAAACCGCAAATGCAATTCCCCCACGCCATGGTAGGCCGACTGAGCACCAAGGCATCTGTTACAGTTAATAAAGTCCTGACCCAAATTTTACACGCCCCCTGTGTGATACTCACCAGGGTCCAGGTGGACCACGCAACCAGGGAGAGAGGGTTTCTGCTGTTTATAGGTCGGTCATGGCTGTTTAGATGGGTGGCTGTATATACTGTATCTGAAATAGAGGCAGAACTGTATGTATAGTTATAGGTAGAAAGAAGCCTACTCCTAATGGTGGACAAATCAATTGGGTTATTATTATTCTAATGGACTTTATTAGTATAATTTTCATTGAACATTATTTAGGTATCATACATTCAGTCTCAGATACAAATGCCTCATACACATATCAAAACAAATTACTAATATCTAAGATTCTTACTCATATGGAGCCCTATCTGAAACATTGTGGACACACCTGAGAATGTGTACAGAACTATAAGTTTGAGGAGAAAAAAATGGTTTTTCGCCTTTTAACCACAAATTTGCACAGTGGCCAGAGGAGGCTAATGCCATACTGTATGTCCACCAGATGTACATGCGTTTTGCCATATGTTGTTTTTGTCAGATGTCTAGCCCGCATTTTGCGTACTTGATGCACATGTGCTTCGCAAAGTTGCAGAACGGTTTGCAGCATGGAGAAGATCATTTTTGCCCTGTTCGACCAAAGCTATATTAGAACAGATGAAAGTTATTCTCCTAATTTGTTTCTATTCTTCTGTCACTCATCTTTAGCAACATCAATACATTGAACTGGTTGTTCCCATATATAGTACTAACTTCAAATCACTAGCTTGCCCTGAATGATGGCATGCTAAATTATGCACAGAACAGTTCAGTGCATATTGATTTTGCACGCCATTCTGTTGGCTGGTTTCATGAAAACCCAAGTGTAGTAATGATGAATTGTCCCTGTGTCATTCTTACCTGAGACAAACTTCCAGCCCTTTAGCCAGTATCTTCTCATCTCTAACTACACAAAAGTCCCCCCCCACCACCACCACCACCACGAAGATAAATAATTGGTTACCCAATAGGTCTGTATTCCCCTTTGATATAAACCACAATCACCCAGAATCCTGATCTCTAGATTCATCCCACATCAGATCCAGCCCTGAGGAAAGAAAGGGAGAGAAAATGAAGAGAAATAGAAGAATAAAGGAAGAGAGAATAGGCCAAAGAGGGGACTCCAATCTCCATTGTAGATTTACTTATGTGTCAGATCTTTATGTGGTCGAGATGGAAAAGAGAATTGGGCCGTGTTTACAGCCCCATAAACCTTTCTTTTAAACCCAAGGACTTGGCCACCCTGAAAGTGTGTCTCAGCCTCCATAAAGCTAAGGCTAACGCTGTCTTTTAAATCTGATGAAATATTTATCGATTCTTTTTAGATCTTGTTTTATTTGCGCCTCCCAACCTTCCCAGTTCCCATCTAATGGCTTGAGAGAGCAACCTGGTCTCAGAGCATTTCATACTATTCTGTACTTATGTATTCATTTGTGATGGTCCATTATCCATTTCGTATGATATGTTGTGAATTACAAATCTTATTATATGTTACAAATTTGAAAAATGTACAATATGTTAAGAATTTTTAAAATGTACAATATGTTACGAATTTGCAAAAAGTATGATATTTTACAAATTCTAGCTAGGTGCCTAGGTGGCTAATGTTAGCTAGTTTGCTAATGCTAGCTAGGCTAGGGGTTAGGGTTAGGGGTTAGGTTTAAGGTTAGAGTTAAGTTTAGGAGTTAGGTAAAGGGTTAAGTAACCATCTGAATATGTAACCATACCAAACATAACATATCATACTAAATGGAGTGTCTCGGATTTACATACAGAACAATATGAAATTCTCTGAGACCAGGTTGGAGAGAGTGTAAAGGATGCGTGCTGGTGGCAGAGAAGTCAGGCGCAGAAGAGTGAACTTGGTATAACCGGAGCAGTTTAATGAATATACAAAAACTACGAAAACCAAAATATACAAAATAAAATAAGAGGGTGCAAAACCCATCGCACACCAGAACATAATTTGCACCAATACATACAACAAACAATCACCGACAAGGACATGAGGGGAAACAGAGGGTTAAATACACAACATGTAATTGATGAGATTGGAACCAGGTGTGATAGAAGACAAGACAAAACCAATGGAAAAATGAAAAATGGATCAGCAATGGCTAGAAGGTCGGTGGCGTCGACCGCCGAACACCGCCCGAACAAGGAGAGGGACTGACTTCGGCGGAAGTCGTGACAGAGAGAGAGTGTAGCTAAGGAGCGAGGGGATATGGGTCCTCCTTCAAGACACTTTAATTAATGAAATGGATTTCACTCGCATTTCCTGCATAGACTTCCCATGATATAGAGTTAACAAAATTAGTCTGGTCTCCCTGAGAAACAGGATGACTCCCATGACTCCTGACCTTTGACCCTGTTGTCCTCTGTTTAGAACCTCATTGAAGAACCGCTTCCCAGATGAGTGTGGATCTTTCATATCGGTATTGTTGCCCAGGCGCAGTGTTGTATTCCTGATTTATGGTTATTTAGATGAATTTCAAGAACACTCATACAGTGGGGGAAAAAAGGATTTGATCCCCTGCTAATTTTGTACGTTTGCCCACTGACAAAGAAAGGATCAGTCTATAATTTTAATGGTAGGTTTATTTGAACAGTGAGAGACAGAATAACAACAAAAAATCCAGAAAAACGCATGTCAAAAATTTTATAAATTGATTTGCATTTTAATGAGGGAAAGAAGTATATGACCCCCTCTCAATCAGAAAGATTTCTGGCTCACAGGTGTCCTTTATACAGGTAACGAGCTGAGATTAGGAGCACACTCTTAAAGGGAGTGCTCCTAACCGCAGCTTGTTACCTGTAAAAAAGACACCTGTCCACAGAAGCAATCAATCGATCAGATTCCAAACTCTCCACCATGGCCAAGACCAAAGAGCTCTTCAAGGATGTCAGGGACAAGATTGTAGACCTACACAAGGATGGAATGGGCTACCAGACCATCGCCAAGCAGCTTGGTGAGAAGGTGACAACATTTGGTGCGATTATTCGCAAATGGAAGAAACACAAAAGAACTGTCAATATCCCTCGGCCTGGGGCTCCATGCAAGATCTCACCTCGTGGAGTTGCAATGATCATGAGAACGGTGAGGAATCAGCCCAGAACTACACGGGAGGATCTTGTCAATGATCTCAAGGCAGCTGGGACCATAGTCACCAAGAAACAAATGGTAACACACTACGCCGTGAAGGACTGAAATCCTGCAGCGGCCGCAAGGTCCCCCTGCTCAAGAATACATATACATGGCAGTCTGAAGTTTGCCAATGAACATCTGAATGACTCAGAGGACAACTGGTGAAAGTGTTGTGGTCAGATGAGACCAAAATGGAGCTCTTTGACATCAACTCAACTCGCCGTGTTTGGAGGAGGACGAATGCTGCCTATGACTCCAAGAACACCATCTCCACCGTCAAACATGGAGGTGGAAACATTATGCTTTGGGGTGTTTTTCTGCTAAGGGGAAAGGACAACTTCACCGCATCAAAGGGACGATGGACGGGGCCATGTACCGTCAAATCTTGGGTGAAAACCTCCTTCCCTCAGCCAGGGCATTGAAAATGGGTTGTGGATGGGTATTCCAGCATGACAATGACCCAAAACACACGACCAAGGCAACAAAGGAGTGGCTCAAGAAGAAGCACATTAAGGTCCTGGAGTGGCCTAGCCAGTCTCCAGACCTTAATCCCATAGAAAATCTGTGGAGGGAGCTGAAGGTTCGAGTTGCCAAACGTCAGCCTCGAAACCTTAATGACTTGGAGAAGATCTGCAAAGAGGAGTGGGACAAAATCCCTCCTGAGATGTGTGCAAACCTAGTGGCCAACTACAAGAAATGTCTGACCTCTGTGATTGCCAACACGGGGTTTGCCACCAAATACTAAGTCATGTTTTGCAGAGGGGTCAAATACTTATTTCCCTCATTAAAATGCAAATAATTTTATAACATTTTTGACATGCATTTTTCTGGATTCTTTTGTTGTTATTCTGTCTCTCACTGTTCAAATAAACCTACTATTAAGATTATAGACTGATCATTTCTTTGTAAGTGGGCAAACGTACAAAATCAGCAGGGGCCTGCCTCACTGTAGATATTTTATCATTAGTCAAAAGGTCATTGAGAAGTTCAACTCTCTTGAGGGGCAATAGGAAAAAACCTCACATTCGCTTTTTGATGGGGTCACAAATAAGGACATGATGAGTGAAACATTACATAATTAAGATTTTATTAATGTAGTGTTGCTGGTGGAAATCCTTATTGAGATGTTTATATACGTATGGCAAAGCTTCACCGGCTACTGACAACCCTGACAATGATTTTTCATCATGTAAGTGACCTAATGGATTGAGAGGCTGTTGAGATGTCTAGCCATTGTATGCTGCTTTACATTGACAAATTTCCTTATTACTCTTTCTAAGCTGCCTAATTCTGTTAACTATAACACGTCTTATTTATTTCTAGTCATTATGCTAACAACAGGGTAATTCCAAATGAACTGAATAATGTGTTTCAGAAAGGTTGATTAGGACATTAATTGTTATGCTACTTTCAAAATAGAGAATAGCCCATTTCCAGGATGTAATTATGACTGATTTCTTAATAGACTGTTTTAATGACACTGGCCTTGGTTTATTTTGGCAAGGCCCATAACATGACTGCATAATTAGACCATGACAAATCATAGAGAATGTCTGTTCCGTTTAAAGGGAATGTAATTTCAAAATGACTTATTGGCCTCTATGTAATAACAATGTAATATGTTTGTGTCCCAAATGCCCATTGGGTCTTTGTCAAAAGTAGTGCAATACATAAAGAATAGTGTCCCAATTGGGGGACACACTATATATATATATATATATATATATATATATATATATATATATATATATATATAGTACCAGTCAAAAGTTTGGACACACCTACTAATTCCAGTTTTTTTTAAACTATTTTCTACACTGTAGAATAATAGTGAAGACATCAAGACATCACTATGAAATAACACATATGGAATCATGTAGTAACCAAAAAAAGTGTTAACCTCCCTGGGCAAGGTGGGACGTCCCACCTAGTCAACAGCCAGTGGAATCGTGTGGCGCGAAATACAAATACCTCATAAATGCTATAATTTCAATTTCTCAAACATATGACTATTTTACACCATTTTAAAGACAAGACTCTCGTTAATCTAACCACACTGTCCGATTTCAAAAAGGCTTTACAGCGAAAGCAAAACATTAGATTATGTCAGGAGACTACCCTGCCAAAAATAATCACACAGCCATTTTCAAAGCAAGCATATATGTCACAAAAACCAAAACCACAGCTAAATGCAGCACTAACATTTGATGATCTTCATCAGATGACACCCCTAGGACATTATGTTATACAATACATGCATGTTTTGTTCAATCAAGTTCATATTTATATCAAAAAACAGCTTTTTACATTAGCATGTGATGTTCAGAACTAGCGTACCCAGCGCAAACTTCCGGTGAATTTACTAAATTACTCACGATTAACGTTCACAAAAAAACATAACAATTATTTAAAGAATTATAGATACAGAACTCCTTTATGCAATCGCGGTGTCAGATTTTAAAATAGCTTTTCGGCGAAAGCACATTTTGCAATATTCTGAGTAGATAGCCCGGCCATCACGGCTAGCTAATTTGACACACACCAAGTTTGGCCCTCACTAAACTCAGATTTACTATTAGAAAAATTGGATTACCTTTGCTGTTCTTCGTCAGAATGCACTCCCAGGACTTCTACTTCAACAACAAATGTTGTTTTGGTTCGAAATAATCCATAGTTATATTGAAATAGCTCTGTTTTGTTCGTGCGTTGAGGTCAGTATCCGAAGGGTGACGCGGGGGCGCATTTCGTGACAAAAAATGTCAAATTATTCCATTACCGTACTTCGAAGCATGTCAAACGCTGTTTAAAATCAATTTTTATGCGATTTTTCTCGTAAAATAGTGATAATATTCCAACCGGGCGACGTTGTATTCGTTCAAAGAGAGAAAGAAAAAAATGGAGTCCTCTCATGCACGCGCGCTCCAGTGTCAGTGTTCCCTGCCTGACCACTCACAAACACTCCTGCTGTTTTTCGCCCAGAGACTGCAGAGCTCTCATTTCACTTTCGGGCGCCTTCTTAGAGCCAATGGAAGCCTTAGAAAATGTCACGTTACAGCAGAGATGCTGTATTTTTGATAGAGATGCCCTAGAAGGACAACAAATTGTCAGACAGGGCACTTCCTGCATGGAATCTTCTCAGGTTTTGGCATGCCATATGAGTTCTGTTATACTCACAGACACCATTCAAACTGTTTTAGAAACTTTAGAGTGTTTTATATCCAAATCTACTAATTATATGCATATTCTCATTTCTGGGTAAGAGTAGTAACCAGTTTAAATCGGGTATGTTTTTTATCCGGCCGTGAAAATACTGCCCCCTAGCCCCAACAGGTTAAACAAGCATTTGAGATGCTTCAAAGTAGCCACCCTTTGCCTTGATGACAGCTTTGCACACTCTTGGCATTCTCTCAGCCTGCTTAATGAGGTAGTCACCTGGAATGCATTTCAATTAACAGGTGTGCCTTGCTAAAAGTAAATTTGTGGAATTTCTTTCCTTCTTAATGCGTTTCAGCCAGTCAGTTCTGTTGTGACAAGGTAGGGGTGGTATACAGAAGATAGTAAAAGACCAAGTCCATATTATGGCAAGAACAGCTCAAATAAGCAAAGAGAAACAACAATCCATCATTACTTGAAGACATGAAGGCCAGTCAATGCAGAACATTTCAAGAACTTTGACATTTTCTTCAAGTGCAGTCGCAAAAACCATTAAGCGCTATGATGAAACTGGCTCTCATGAGGACCGCCACAGGAAAGGAAGACCCAGAGCTACCTCTGCTCCAGAGGATACGTTCATAAGAGTTTACTGCATCTCAGATTGCAGCCTAAATAAATGTTTCACAGAGTTCAAGTAACAGACACACCTCAGCATCAACTGTTTAGAGGGGACTATGTGAATCAGGCCTTCATGGTCGAATTGCTGCAAAGAAACCACTACTAAAGGACACCAATAAGAAGAAGAGACTTGCTTGGGCCAAGAAACACGAGCAATGGACATTAGACCTAAAGAATCTAAAATCTAAAATATATTTTGATTTGTTTAACACTTTTTTGGTTACTACATGATTCCATATGTGTTATTTCATAGTTTTGATGTCTTCACTACTATTCTACAATGTAGAAAATAGTAAAAATAAAGAAAAACACTTGAATGAGTAGTTGTGTCCAAACATTTGACTGGTACTGTATATGGAAGCATTGTAAAGCATATTTCTGTTCTGTGAGCCCATTACTTCTGGTCTCTCATCTCAAACACCCTCATGGGGTTAAATGCTGAAGTGAAATCCTCAATGATCTTGAATGGAGGTCACTGGGGATATTTTAAGCTGGGGGAGAGAGAGAGAAATAGAAAGAACAAGAAAAAGAAAAATAGAGGAAGAGATTGGTGCTTACAGGCGCTGTACCCCCTGTGGCGACCATTTTCCGTCCTTTGCTGAATAAAGATTTACCGAATGGTTGAGAGCTCAATTGACCATAGCTGTGATCTCCAAAGTAAGTTAGGCAGACTAAGTAATGAGGTGAAACCCTATGAGCTTTTTTTTCATGTACACTACACATATGGCTGGATGGTTGGTTTAATGTTTGGTTGGTATGCACACGGCTCTGTGCAAGGTTAAGAGTAACGTACTTTAGGTCCTATTTCACCCTGGTGAAAACATGGAATTGCATCGAGCCACTGAATGGCACAGACCTGGTATTGTCAGGGTAACAGTGTAAGTAAAGATATGTTGTAGGCTATAGTACAGTGGCTGGCGAAATAATTCACCCACTTTGGCATTATTCCTATTTTGTTGCCTTACAACCTGGAATAGAACTGGATTTTTTGGGGGGTTGTATCATTTGATTTACACATCTACCACTTTGAAGATGCAAAATATTTTTTCTTGTGAAACAAACAAGAAATAAGACAAAAAAACAGAACTTGAGCGTGCATAACTATTCACCTCCCCAAAGTCAATACTTTGTAGACCCACCTTTTGCAGCAATTACAGCTGCAAGTCTCTTGGGGTATGTCTCTATAAGCTTGGCACATCTAGCCACTGGGATTTTTGCCCATTCTTCAAGGCAAAACTGCTCCAGTTCCTTCAAGTTGGATGGGTTACGCTGGTGTACAGCAATCTTTAAGTCATACCACAGATTCTCAATTGGATTGAGGTCTGGGCGTTGACTAGACCATTCCAAGACATTTAAATGTTTCCCCTTAAACCAATCGAGTGTTGCTTTAGCAGTATGCTTAGGGTCATTGTCCTGCTGGAAGGTGAACCTTCCGTCACAGTCTCAAATCTCTATACGACTGAAACAGGTTACCCTCAATAATTTGCCACCACCATGGTGTTGGGTTTGTGCCAGACATAGCATTTTCGTTGATTGCCAAAAAGCTACATTTTAGTCTCATCTGACCAGAGTACCTTCTTCCATATGTTTGGGGAGTCACCCATATGCCTTTTGGCGTACACCAAACATGTTTGCTTAAGCAATGGCTTTGTTCGGGACACTTCTGTAAAGTCCAGCTCTGTAGAGTGTACGGCTTAAAGTTGTCCTATGGACAGATACTCCACTCTCCGCTGTGGAGCTTTGCAGCTCCTTCAGGGTTATCTTTGGTCTCTTTGTTGCCTCTCTGATTAATGCCCTCCTTGCCAGGTCCGTGAGTTTTGGTGGGCGACGCTATCATGGCAGGTTTGTTGTGGTGCCATATTCTTAAAATGTTTTAATAATGGATTTAATGGTGCTCCATGGGATGTTCAAAGTTTCGGATATTTTTTTGTAACCCAACCCTTATCTGTACTTCTCCACAACTTTGTCCTTGACCTGTTTGGAGAGCTCCTTGATCTTCATGGTGCCACTTGCTTGGTGGTGCCGCTTGCTTGGTGGTGCCGCTTGCTTAGTGGTATTGCAGACTCTAGGGCCTTTCAGAACAGGTGTATATATACTGAGATCATGTGACAGATCATGTGACAATTAGATTGCACACAGGTGGACTTTATTTAACTAATTATGTGACTTCTGAAGGTAATTGGTTGCACCAGATCGTATTTAGGGGCTTCATAGCAAAGGGTTGAATACATATGCACGCACCACTTTTCCGTTTTTTTTTCTCAGTTATAATTTTTTGAAACAACACATTTTTTTCATTTCACTTCACGAATTTTGACTATTTTGTGTTTGTCCATTACATGAAATCCCCCCCCAAAATAAACATTTACAGGTTGTTGTCACGCCCTGGGGTGTTCTAGAATGTGTTTTCTATGTTGGTGGTTTTGTATGGTTCCCAATTAGAGGCAGCTGGTAATCGTTGCCTCTATTTGGGGATCATATTTAAGTAGCTATTTTTCCCACCTGTGTTTGTGGGATATTGTTTGTGTTTAGTTGCCTGTGTGCAGGTCATGACTTTACGTTTCATTGTTTCTTTATTGTTTTGTTTGTTTCACGGAGATGAAAATTATGTGGAACTATACTCACCCTGCACCTTGGTCCGCCCATTTTCAAGAACGTGACAGTTGTAATGCAACAAAATAGAAAAATACTTTTGCAAGGCACCATAAGTAGCGAGTGAGGTAAGCAGTGATGAGGAGGCACTGGTTTGTAAACTGATGAAAATAAAGTTAATATTACAAAATTAGAAGTATGTCTTCTTTCTGCCTGTCACGACAAATAAACAGAGCTACATTATCGCAGCACACTACAAAACACACAATCCTCACCTACACACACTCCAAGCAGGCTGCAAGGCCAAAGTGGGAAGTGGAAAGTTCTGGGGGAAAATCAGAACATATCCCTTTCTGATTTGTGCCATAATGAAATACGACAAGTGATTTATGTTGAGCATTAATGATGTTCTGGGAGGCAATTTGTTACAGTGAGGATGCACAGACGTTGGCCCTGTTCATAATTGAATCTCACACACAATAATGAATTGCACACTTTGTCTGCACAGCCTGTTTTTCTGTTACAGCCTGCTGTTGTTTTTATATGAATAAATCATCTCATAATACCCAGGAAAATTGTAGTCGTGGTGAATATCATATTTCATATAGAGTACCAGTCAAAGGTTTGGACACAGCTACTCATTCAAGAGTTTCTTTATTTTGACTATTTTCCACATTGTAGAATAATAGTGAAGACATCAAAACTATGAAATAACACATATGGAATCATGTAGTAACCAAAAAAACTGTTAAACAAATCAAAAAATGTGAAATTAGATTTTTCGAAGCTGCCTTTGACAGCTTTGCACACTCTTGGCATTCTCTCAAACAGCTTCACCTGGAATGGTTTCCCAACAGTCTTAAAGGAGTTCCCACATATGCTGAGCACTTGTTGGCTGCTTTTCCTTCACTCTGCGGTCCAACTTACCCCAAACCATCTCAATTGGGTTGAGGTCGGGTGATTGTGGAGGCCAGGTCATCAGATGCTATAAGGGCACAGGTGAGACCCAGATGCAGACATGGGAGGCAGATGGTTCAAGTCTCTATTTATTATAATCCAAGGGGCAGGCAAGAGAAAGCTCTTGGACAGGCAAAAGATCATATCAAGGTCAGAGTCCAGAAGGTACAAGGTGGCAGGCAGGCTCAAGGTCAGGGCAGGCAGTAAAGTCAGGCAGGCGGGTTCCGAATCAAGGCAGGCAAGGGTCAAAACCAGGAGGACTAGCAAAAACAGAAAAAAGGGAAAACCATGCGCAAGGAAATAACACGCTGGTTGACTTGACAACACAAGACAAACTGGCTACAGACAAACAGGGAACACAGGAATAAGTACCCAGGGTCTAATGAGGAAAACAGGTGACACCTGGAGGTAGGTGGAGACAATCACAAAGACAGGTGCAACAGATCAGGACGTGACAGATGCAGCACTCCATCACTCTCCTTCTTGGTGAAATAGCCCTTACACAGCCTGGAGGTGTGTTGGGTCATTGTCCTGTTGAAAAACAAATGGTAGTTCCACTAAGCGCAAACCAGATGGGATGGCGTATCACTGCAGAATGCTGTGGTAGCCATACTGGTTAAGTGTGCCTTGAAATCTAAATAAATCACAGACAGTGTCACCAGCAAAGCACCCCCACACCATCACACCTTCTTCTCCATGCATCACGGTGGGAACCACACATGCGGAGATCATCCGTTCACCTACTCTGCATCTCATAAAGACACGGCGGTTGGAACCAAAAATCTCAAATTTGGACTCATCAGACCAAAGGACAGATTTCCACTGGTCTCATGTCCATTGCTCGTGTTTCTTGGCCCAATCAAGTCTCTTCTTCTTATTGGTGTCCTTTAGTAGTGGTTTCTTTGCAGCAATTCCACCATGAAGGCCTGATTCATGCAGTCTCCTCTGAACAGTTGATGTTGAGATGTGTCTTTTTCTTTTACTCTGTGAAGCATTTATTTGGGTTGCAATTTCTGAGGCTGGTAACTCTTATGAACTTATCCTCTGCAGCTGTAACTATGGGTCTTCCATTCCTGTGGTGGTCCTCATGAGAGCCAGTTTCATCATAGCGCTTGATGGTTTTTGCGACTGCACACAAAGAAACTTTCAAAGTTCTTGAAATGTTCCGTATTGACTGACCTTCATGTCTTAAAGTAACGACAGACTGTCATTTCTCTTTGCTTAGTTGAGCTGTTCTTGCCATAATATGGACTTGGTCTTTTACCAAATTGGGCTATTGGGCTTCTGTTGGGCTTCTGTAAACCACCCCTACCATGTCACAACACAACTGATTGGCTCAAACGCATTAAGGAAATAAATTCCACAAATTAACTTTTAACAAGGCACACCTGTTAATTGAAATGCATTCCAGGTAACTACCTCATGAAGCTGGTTGAGAGAATGCCAAGAGTGTGCAAAGCTGTCATCAAGGCAACGGGTGGCTACTTTGAAGAATCTCAAATATAAAATATATTTTGATTTATTTAACACTTTTTTTAGTTACTACATGATTCCATATGTGTTATTTCTTAGTTTGATGTCTTCACTATTTACAATGTAGAATGTAGTAAAAATAAAGAAAAACTCTGGAATGAGTAGGTGTGTCCAAACCTTTGACTGGTACTGTAACATATCTCTCCCTGAAACAATGATTTATATTTTAGTGTTGAACTTTGCTTTTTGAGAGGCATACTTAATGGTCATAATCCTCTGAGGAATATCAGATGTATAAATGATGTGCTTTTAAACACTAGTGCCCCCATGCACTACAAAGTGTATACTGTACCATGCTCTAGCCCATGCTGGACATCACAGCATTATATCCAGTGTCATTGTATTGATTACATTGCATCCAATGGAACAGTAGAGTACTTGAAGAGAGAAACACACAGACAGATTCTCAGTAAGATGTTATTGCCACTATGGGGCTTCTGTTTTCCATGTTTCTATTGGTTCTTGATAAATGACTGCTCTTTCTTCAAATACTACATTCATTAATAACACTGTTTAATTAAGAGTTGATTCATCCAATGGGTGGCTTGGTGACTATTATATTCAACATTGTAATTAGATAATGTATTAAATTCCCTCTGAAGACATCAGAAGAGCGTTGATGCCCTTACACACGCACATGCATATGCACACGCACACGCACACTTACACACACACAGTGGATGGTACGGGCTGCTTGGATGAGTAGTATCAGTTGATGATTGACTACACATGGCAGTAGTTTTTACTCAGGTGCTTGAAGTCTGATGATCGTAGTGGAAGTAGCTCTGATATGCTGTCAGGATCCCAGGGAGGGACTGTGAATGAATGTCCCATCATGTTTTTCTGCCGCACGGGCAGGAAATCTCATAAAAAAATGACATGGGAATTATTATTGCATATTTAATGTGTGGCTCATATTATTAATCTGTAGGCTATCTGTCCACCCCCCATCACCACTCACACTGGAGATGGTTGTTTCTGTTAGGGAACTGCAGTGCACACAGGACATAGTGTAGAGTGGAAAACCGACATCATCTTCCTTATCAGGAAAAGTCTCCCTCCACACAACTCTACCAACCAATTACATCAACTGTCGTCTCTACACGTTGATGCTCTTATGACATTTAATGATCTCTCTCTCTCTCTCTATCTGCCCCCCCCCACCCCTTATCTCTCTCTTGATCGCTCTTCCCCCTCTTGTTTATTCCCTCTCTTTCTCCCTCACCCTCTCCTCCTCTCCATCTACTTTCGGTCGGTGTTGGAGACATAAATCTTTATTAAAATAGATGGCAGTGTTGGTTCAGGGGTGTGAGAGTCTCTCTGTCTTGCGATGGGTGCTAGCTGCTTATTCCCAGTGGCTGTTGACTTATGTGTGGCTGTCTAGTAATTAGGCTGAGTAATAGCCTGCTGTGATGTGGACTGTGGCCCACGTCACAAGTCACAGGCAAGCAGGGTGGGAAGAAAGGACAGCATGCAAGGAGGGGAAGGGTGGAGGGGCACCCAGACCAGTAAAGGAGCTGGGGATGGAGTGGTCTGAGTGGAGAGGGTGGTCAGTGAGGAAGTAGGCAATGGAGCAGAGTGGACCAGGGGAGAGGATACAGCTGTGCATAGATGAACACGTACAAACATCCACACACACATGTGCATGGACTGTCAATTTGTTTGTCTAATTAATTAGCTAATTCTCTTACATGAAGTCTCCGGTTGTTAATGCTTTCTAAGATATTTTATATTTAAGATATTTCTTAATTATTTTCTTTACATTTTTGGGATTTGTGTTTATTGTTTTGTATTGCTAGGTATTACTGCACTATTGGAGCTAGAAACATAATTATTTCACTGCACCTGCGATATCATCTGCAAAATATGTGTGCTGTGAGGGCTGATGTACGTAGGTAGTTCTATTCAGCAGTATATCTCAGTCAGTTCCAAGTCTCTAATTGCTTACTGGAGGCTTTAGGTCACGATAATTAACCCTGTTCAACGTTTCTCCCAGAAGGTGCTGTGACTTCTACCTTTATGCTTCAGAGGGAGAACTAATAAAGGGGCAAACTCTTCTAACCTCTGGAGAATTGGCTGTTTGATTCATACAAATTGATGTTTGGTTCTCTGTCTGGTTTCCTGCCCCTCACCTCGCTTCGTGCCTACTTTGATCATTTTTTATCAAAGCAATACGCTGTAGAGAGAAATGAGTCAAACCATTTTACCAGTGCCAGTGGGATGGATTCTCTGAATGGAAGCGCTGTGAAGAGACACAGTGAGAGGCTGATGACTCCATCCACTCTAATGAATACAGCCATCTGGTTTGATTTCAACTCTTTGTCGCAGGAGGAAAAGACAGTAATTGTGCCTGGGTCATACTTTCACCCACATCTCACCCTAGGGCCAAAATACATTTCTAACACAATGTACTTACAAATAGTATAAAGTTCATCAAGTGAGGAATGTGTCAGGCAGTTTTTTGATAAATTATTTCTGACAAATATGACATCTCAACTTCAGAAATTTTGACAGTGTACCAAATAATTTTCACAGGGGGCGAAATCATCTTGCCGGAAGAGATATTATGTTAATTACAGTTATGTTATTTCTCCCTTGAAGGTGAGGGCAGAAACTGACAGGTGAAGGAGGACACATTTTGTTCTCTGGGGCTCATAGAGATGATGTCATTGTCTAGTGTAGGACTACTCCCACTACTGCTGTAGAACTGTGGTGTCTGGCAAGCACACAACAAATATTTAATCAAACAAAAGGCATTTCAGAGAGAAATACATAGTTATGTATCTTTACATTAAACGGTGTCACACTGTTATGGCTGTCTTCAAAACACTCATCAATTTCATTTATAAATCAATATATTCAAATGCATGAAATATTTTTTCTTGCATTAAGGCTCAGACAAGACTCCTAAACAGCTTCTATCCCCTGGCCATAAGTCATTGTTAGCCATTTAATTATTATCTCCCTCTCCAACAGACTATCCACACTGACTCTAGGCCCATCCAGTGGTCTCTACCCACTCACACACAGATTTATTACTCCACTACGCTGTTGTTCATTGATTATTGATTGCCATTACCATTCGTATTTATCTATTTATCCACTATTACTGCTGTTTACATGTACACTGTAAAAATGAAGTGCTTTGTAACACTGAAAGAAGTGGCAACTGAGCTGCTACCACCTTCAAGGAGATGAAACATTAACTTTGCTGGAGTATTGAAACACATGGTTGTGAGGGTATTGGGACAGATTTAAGGTGCACTGAAACATTCATCCTGAGGTGTTCTGAAAAATGACATGGTGTGTTGTAACAGCACACAATCAAGAGTTGCGCAACACCTTGCCAGAGACTGGGAGCCCTAACCTGGGAAAAGCTTGAAAACACTATAATGGTGTTTTGAGTCCTGTGTAGTGCAGAATTACATCCCTTCTCTTCTGGTGTTGTTTCCTCTCTCTAAAGCTCCTAACCACTATAATGGTGATTTGAATCCTGCCTAGTGCAGAATTTCATCCCTTCTTCTGGAGTTTACAAATACTGTAAATGGAAGTCCCTCCTCTTATTGTGTATCCCCTGCTCTTATATGGTGTTTATAAACTCCTCATCTGTAATTCCAAAAGATAAAATGTAAAGTATTATGCTCAAACAAAGGACACAATAAATGGTTTTTGGGTGTAAAAATACAAATTAATATGTTTGTCCAGGATAATAATTAATGAGTACAAAATTACTTTTTCAAGACATGATTGAAGCTTGAAATGTGTTATCTATTCAAATTACATAAAAAAATTGATAAAGACAGTTCAAAGATCTGTAAGGTATTTCTCATATTCTTCAAAATCAACAGAAATTCTGCATTATATTTCACATTCATGGAAAAAGGCAATGGCTGCTATTTAACATTAGTAGTAGCAATCTGTCACAGGGGTTAACATTAGCAGTAGCAATCTGTCACAGGGGTCGTGGAAAGGAGACCAAGACGCAGCGTGGACAATGCTCATTTTCAATCTTTTAATGAAGACACTTGACAAAATAACAAAACCAACCAACACAGTCCCGTCAGGTACTTAGACTAGAACGGAAAACAACTACCCACAAACCCCAAAGGAAAACAGGCTGCCTAAGTAAGGCTTCCAATCAGAGACAACGAAAGACACCTGCCTCTGATTGGAAACCATACCCGGCCAAACATGGAAACACAACACATAGAAATAGAAAACTAGAACACTCCCACATAGAAACAGAAAACCCAAAAACCCACACAAAACAACCCCCTGCCACGCCCCCACCATAATACTATGGCAAATGACCTCTTTACCTTGTCAGGATGTGACACACTCAATACAAAACTTGTTGAAAAAAAACTTCAGCCCAAGGCTCAACGCAATCCATCAGTCATTCATTATGCTAATGTCCTGACATGAGTCTTTATATTCTGATGATGGTACAATTGAAGTCGGAAGTTTACATACACTTAGGTTGGAGTCATTAAAACTTGTTTTTCAACCACTCCACAAATTTCTTGTTAACAAACTATAGTTTTGGCAAGTCGGTTAGGACATCTACTTTGTGCATGACACAAGTAATTCTTCCAACAATTGTTTATAGACAGATCATTTCACTTATAATTCACTGTATCACAATTCCAGTGGGTCAGAAGTTTACATACACTAAGTTGACTGTGCCTTTAAACAGCTTGGAAATTCCAGAAAATGATGTCATGGCTTTAGAAACTTCTGATAGGCTAATTTACATAATTTGAGTCAATTGGAGATGTACCTGTGGATGTATTTCAAGGCCTACCTTCAAACTCAGTGCCTCTTTGCCTGATATCATGGGAAAATCTAAAGAAATCAGCCAAGACCTCAGAAAAAAAATTGTAGACCTCCACAAGTCTGGTTCATCCTTGGGAGCAATTTCCAAACGCCTGAAGGTACCACGTTCATCTGTACAAACAATAGTACGCAAGTATAAACACCATGGGACCACGCAGCCATCATACCGCTCAGGAAGGAGATGCGTTCTGTCTCCTAGAGATGAACGTACTTTAGTGCGAAAAGTGCAAATCAATCCCAGAACAACAGCAAAGGACCTTGTGAAGATGCTGGAGGAAACAGGTCCTATATCCACAGTAAAACAAGTCCTATATTGACATAACCTGAAAGGCCGCTCAGCAAGGAAGAAGCTACTGCTCCAAAACCGCCATAAAAAAGCCAGACTACGGTTTGCAACTGCACATGGGGAGAAAGATCGTAATTTTTTGAGAAATGTCCTCTGGTCTGATGAAACAAAAATAGAACTGTTTGGCCATAATGACCATCGTTATGTTTGGAGGACAAAGGGGGATGCTTGCAAGCCGAAGAACACCATCCCAACCGTGATGCACGGAGGTGGCAGCATCATGTTGTGGGGATGCTTTGCTGCAGGAGGGACTGGTGCACTTCACAAAATAGATGGCATCATGAGGCAGGAACTTTTTGTGGATATATTGAAGCAACATCTCAAGACATCAGTCAGGAAGTTAAAGCTTGGTCGCAAATGGGTCTTCCAAATGGACAATGACCCCAAGCATACTTCCAAAATTGTGGCAAAATGCCTTAAGGACAACAAAGTCAAGGTATTGGAGTGGCCATCACAAAGCCCTGACCTCAAGCCTATAGAAAAGTTGTGGGCAGAATTGAAAAAGCGTGTGTATGCAAGGAGGCCTACAAACCTGACTCAGTTACAACAACTCTGTGAGGAGGAATGGGCCAAAATTCACCCAACTTATTGTGGGAAGCTTGTGGAAGACTACCTGAAACATTTGACCCAAGTTAAAGAATTTAAAGGCAATGCTACCAAATACTAATTGAGTGTATGTAAACTTCTGACCCACTGGGAATGTGATGAAAGAAATAAAAGCTGAAATAAATCATTCTCTCTACTATTATTCTGACATTTCACATTCTTAAAATAAAGTGGTGATCCTAACTGACCTAAGACAGAATTTTTACTCTGATTAAATGTCAGGAATTGTGAAAAACTGAGTTTAAATGTATTTGGCTGAGTGTAGCGTGGTTCGTTCTGCGTTGTGTACTTTTAATTAGGACACTGCAACAACTGGAGGTCTGCTGGTTGAATTATTTTTATTTGCCCTGCACACAAAGAGACAACACACAATGTTTTAGCCCTTGGCGCAGTCATAGCTCTCAGGCACCTGCGCGAGCACATGGACACTCACTCAAACACTGTCCCAAGTACTCACAATTTACAATAGATACCCTAGTTAGCGAGCTCTGTGAAACTTGTTACCACAACTCTTTATATTGTCCACATTGTAAAAAACTTCTGGTTGCATAACAGCACATTGTGTAACATTACCACGGTTTTATATTGAACAATTACGGAGCCAAGGACAACATACCTTGCTATGCCGAAGGTCAGGCAAAAGAGAACATTTTAGGGACATAAAGATTTTTGGACATAAATGATGAGCTTTTTTGAACAAAACTACATTCGTTATGGACCTGTGATACCTGGAAGTGACATCTGATGAAGAGAATCAAAGGTAATGGATTATTTACATAGTATTTTCGATTTTAGATCTCCCCAACATGGCGGCTAGTCTGTATCGCAACGCGTATTTTTCTGGGCGCAGTGTTCAGATTATTGCAAAGTGTGATTTCCCAGTAAGGTTATTTTTAAATCTGGCAAGTTGATTGCGTTCAAGAGATGTAAATCTATAATTCTTTAAATGACAATATAATATTTTACCAATGTTTTCTAATTTTAATTATTTAATTTGTGGTGCTGACTTGACTGCCGGTTATTGGAGGGAAACGATTTCCTCAACATCAATGCCATAGTAAAACGCTGTTTTTGGATATAAATATGAACTTGATAGAACTAAAAATGCATGCATTGTCTAACATAATGTCCTAGGAGTGTCATCTGATGGAGATTGTAAAAGGTTAGTGCATCATTTTAGCTGGTTTTATGGTTTTGGTGACCCTGTCTTTGAATTGACAAAACATTACACACAGCTATTGTCAATGTACTCTCCTAACATAATCTAACTTTATGCTTTCGCCGTAAAACCTTTTTGAAATCGGACAACGTGGTTAGATTAAGGAGATGTTTATCTTTCAAAGGGTGTAAGATAGTTGTATGTTTGAAAAATTTGAATTTTGACATTTATTTGGTTTCAAATTTGCCGCTCTTGAAATGCACCTGCTGTTGATGGAGTGCACCACGGCACCACTAGCGTCCCACCTAGCCCATAGAGGTTAACCTCCCCACGTCTACCTTTGACTCATTCCTCTCTGCCTCCTTCTTTCCACTCCTCTCCTCTTTTGACCTCACCCTCTCACCTTCCCCCCCCTACTCACAAGGCAGGCAATACGCTTGACCTCATCTTTACTAGATGCTGTTCTTCCACTAATCTCATTGCAACTCCCCTCCAAGTCTCTGACCACTACCTTGTATCCTTTTCCCTCTCGCTCTCATCCAACACTTCTCACTCTGCCCCTACTCGGATGGTATTGCGCCGTCCCAACCTTCGCTCTCTCTCTCCCGCTACTCTCTCCTCTTCCATCCTATCATCTCTTCTCTCTGCTCAAACCTTCTCCAACCTATCTCCTGATTCTGCCTCCTCAACCCTCCTCTCCTCCCTCTCTGCATCCTTTGATTTTCTCTGTCCCCTATCCTCCAGGCCGGCTCGGTCCTCCCCTCCTGCTCCGTGGCTCGACGACTCACTGCGAGCTCACAGAACAGGGCTCCGGGCAGCTGAGCGGAAATGGAGGAAAACTCGCCTCCCTGCGGACCTGGCATCCTTTCACTCCCTCCTCTCTACATTTTCCTCTTCTGTCTCTGCTGCTAAAGCCACCTTCTACCACTCTAAATTCCAAGCATCTGCCTCTAACCCTAGGAAGCTCTTTGCTACCTTCTCCTCCCTCCTGAATCCTCCTCCCCCTCCCCCCCCCCCCTCCTCCCTCTCTGCGGATGACTTCGTCAACCATTTTGAAAAGAAGGTTAACGACATCCGATCCTCATTTGCTAAGTCAAACGACACCACTGGTCCTGCTCACACTGCCCTACCCTGTGCTTTGACCTCTTTCTCCCCTCTCTCTCCAGATGAAATCTCGCGTTTTGTGATGGCCGGCCGCCCAACAACCTGCCCACTTGACCCTATCCCCTCCTCTCTTCTCCAGACCATTTCCGGAGACCTTCTCCCCTACCTCACCTCGCTCATCAACTCATCCTTGACCGCTGGCTACGTCCCTTCCGTCTTCAAGAGAGCGAGAGTTTCACCCCTTCTGAAAAAACCTACACTCGATCCCTCCGATGTCAACAACTACAGACCAGTATCCCTTCTTTCTTTTCTCTCCAAAACTCTTGAACGTGCCGTCCTTGGCCAGCTCTCTTGCTATCTCTCTCAGAATGACCTTCTTGATCCTAATCAGTCAGGTTTCAAGACTGGGCATTCAACTGAGACTGCTCTTCTCTGTGTCACGGAGGCTCTCCGCACTGCTAAAGCTAACTCTCTCTCCTCTGCTCTCATCCTTCTAGACCTATCTGCTGCCTTTGATACTGTGAACCATCAGATCCTCCTCTCCACCCTCTCCGAGCTGGGCATCTCCGGCGCGGCCCACGCTTGGATTGCGTCCTACCTGACAGGTCGCTCCTACCAGGTGGCGTGGCGAGAATCTGTCTCCGTGCTCTCACCACTGGTGTCCCGCAGGGCTCTGTTCTAGGCCCTCTCCTATTCTCGCTATACACCAAGTCTCTTGGCTCTGTCATATCCTCACATGGTCTCTCCTATCATTGCTATGCAGACGACACACAATTAATCTTCTCCTTTCCCCCTTCTGACAACCAGGTGGCGAATCGCATCTCTGCATTTCTGGCAGACATATCAGTGTGGATGACGGATCACCACCTTAAGCTGAACCTTGGCAAGACGGAGCTGCTCTTCCTCCCGGGGAAGGACTGCCCGTTCCATGATCTCGCCATCACGGTTGACAACTCCCTTGTGTCCTCCTCCCAGAGTGCTAAGAACCTTGGAGTGACCCTGGACAACACCCTGTCGTTCTCCACTAACATCAAGGCGGTGACCCGATCCTGTAGGTTCATGCTCTACAACATTCGCAGAGTATGACCCTGCCTCACACAGGAAGCGGCGCAGGTCCTAATCCAGGCACTGGTCATATCCTGCCTGGATTACTGCAACTCGCTGTTGGCTGGGCTCCCTGCCTGTGCCATTAAACCCCTACAACTCGTCCAGAACGCCGCAGCCCGTCTGGTGTTCAACCTTCCCAAGTTCTCTCACGTCACCCCGCTCCTCCGCTCTCTCCACTGGCTTCCAGTTGAAGCTCGCATCCGCTACAAGACCATGGTGCTTGCCTACGGAGCTGTGAGGGGAACGGCACCTCCGTACCTTCAGGCTCTGATCAGGCCCTACACCCAAACAAGGGCACTGCGTTCATCCACCTCCGGCCTGTTCGCCTCCCTACCTCTGAGGAAGCACAGTTCCCGCTCAGCCCAGTCAAAACTGTTCGCTGCTCTGGCACCCCAATGGTGGAACAAGCTCCCTCACGACGCCAGGACAGCGGAGTCAATCACCACCTTCCGGAGACACCTGAAACCCCACCTCTTCAAGGAATACCTGGGATAGGATAAAGTTATCCTTCTAACCCCCCCCCCCCCCCCCCTTAAAAGATTTAGATGCACTATTGTAAGTGGTTGTTCCACTGGATATTATAAGGTGAATGCACCAATTTGTAAGTCGCTCTGGATAAGAGCGTCTGCTAAATGACTTAAATGTAAATGTAAATGTAATTGTCTCTGATTGGAAGTCTTTTCCCACTTGGTTTTCGTGGGTAGTTGTTTTCTGTTTCGTTTGTGTGACCTGACAGAACTGTTGGCTGTCGTTTTGTTTATTTGTCTAAGTGTTCGATTTCATTAAAATACAATATGAGCACTCAACACCCTGCGCCTTGGTCCCCTCTATACAACGCCCATTACAGTTAACCTGCGATGGGCCAAACCAAAATATACAAAACCTTTACAATCACGTGTATGTACAATATTAATATGAAAAAGCGTTTGTACACCAAAGAATAACACTAGCTATGCAGCTGTAATTAAATTTAAAAAACACACTGAATTATTATTATTATTATCAAATTATTAACATCCCCTCTTGACCTGGCCTATTTGAATTGGTCCTTGTGTGCAACTTGGTGCATAATCTAGGGGAACAACATCACACTGCTACATAAGTTGTATGTAAACTTCCGACTTCAACTGTACATGGCATAGAAGGTTGTTCAGATTAATTCAAGGAACAGTTGAGTTCGATGATATGATTCACAGTTGACAGTTCAGTAGGCATTACTATGTGATCCTGGTCTTGATTGGCTGTGGTTAGGATTGGCCAGCTGGTGAGTAACGTTGTATGTATGCATGTGTTTCTGCAGGGAGACAGAGAAATAGCAAATAAACAAGCAATAATGATAGTACATGAATGTATAATTTGGTTATTAAATGCTACAATATTAATACATTGCAATATGAATACAATTATTAAACATAGCAATACATGTTTGGACTATTAAACTATGCAAATATAGCAACAAGATAGTAATATGAATGTCAAAAGTGGAATGCAATAACATGTGGTGTGGCAGGCCAAAGCTAAAGCAGGCTGAAATGGCAGTGGCTATAAAATGTATCATATAGCATTTGGGGTATACATCAAACAGTAGATACAACTCTTAAAGCTAGTAGGCAACTACAACATGTGCTAACAATGATGTGTCAATTAACAACTACATGTAGCATCAGGGAAATTGATCAATGAATCAAAATGTACTGGCACTGACCTGTATATACTTGCATTCTCGTGTTTCTTTAAATCTCATTGTAGTTGTTGTGTGGTTTTTATTCTTTAACTTTTGATTCTACTTTATATTATTATCAATATTAGTTTTATTATTATCACTGCATTGTTGGAAAGAGGTCTCAAGGTAAGAATTTCACTGTGCTGCTGTACACCTGTTGTATTCTGTGCAAATGGCAAATAAATGTTGAAACTTGAAATCTGTTTGCCTTATCCTCAAGGTTTTACTGTAGGAATTGTTGAAGAAGGAGAGAAACCCTGCTCTTTTTGTGCAGGAATAAAGGGCTGACTTTTTGCAATCCCACTCCTCCAGACATAGTGGTGTATGAGCAACGAGCGTGTATGTGTGTGTGTGAACAGAGGAGCCCGTGCTAGGTGCTAGCCAAAGGATTTACAGTTTAGAAAAAAAGGAAGGTGGCTTCAAAAGCGAGCAGCGAGCAGAGCCATTGTCAGAATGTAATTCCATTTCATGAATAAGCGCTTGACTGCTTACAGTGACAGCCTAGTCCTCATCATGTATCCACAGGCATCATCTCGCCCCTAGCACCCAGCACTGACAGAATGTCATTTTCCTTTCCTCGTTCCAAAACAGAAACCAGGAGGCAACCAGGTTTATGTGTAACAACCAAAATGTGTACCTCCCTGATGGCTGTTCAAAAAAATTTAAATGGGAGAGAATGAGAGAACTGAACTGAATCTCCTTTTTTTGGCATTTGAAGGCATTTTGGGTCTGAGTTGGTTGCAGTCATTGTTAGCTGCTGGTGAGAACCAGACCAGATATGAGGGTAAATGAACATCATGTTATAGATCATTCAACAGCTGTATTGCAAGTGTACTTATTGCAAGTGCAATAGAAGTACAAGTATTGCAAGTGTACTTCAGAGAAAGAGATCAGCGAGTTTGAATGTGTGATTACTGCATTACTTCATTGGCAATAACACAACAACATAGTTCAATGATCTTCAACCAAACTCCATCATTGTTGACTAGTTAAATAAAGGTTAAATACAAATAAAATAAAGAATTGTGCTTCTAATTTGTTTACCTGTTTAATTTCCCCCAAATGAACCAACACATATTGAGTTTGTGTGGACTGCAGTCTTAACACTGTAGTGTGGGGACACTTCTTACCTACCTGCCTCTCATGTCCCTATTCCTCCCTGCCTGTCCTGCATTGTCTTAGCATATTAAACATGTTCTTTTCCCTAACTCCTGCTAGAAGCGTGGATCCACAGACACGGATGATGAGAACAGACGTGTTAATGTTCAGAGCGGAGGCGCAGGCTGGGCAGGACATGGGGGTAATAGGGTGTGTGCCGGGGCCTTAACTGGCAGCGACAGCTAGCTCTTTGAAAGACGCGGTAAGATCCAGATCCATTATGCATGACAAACCTGTGTTTCACGAGTAATGCTGCTACACACTACACACCACTACACACCCCTGCACAACTCACTCTACTCAGTCTTAAAGAAATGTGAGATATTGTCTAGATGCTTTTTACAGTCATAATCAAGTTTATAACTTCCCTGCCTAGGCTAATGAGACAGTGGATTGCGCAGTCAGATGGAACAGAGTAAATAGGCATTTTAACCTCTTGGGGCTAGGTGGGACGCTAGCGTGCCACCCGTGGTGCACTCCATCAACAGCAGGTGCATTTCAAGAGCGGCAAATTTGAATCCAAATAAATGTCAAAATTCAAATTTTTCAAAAATACAACTATTTTACACCATTTGAAAGATAAACATCTCCTTAATCTAACCACGTTTTACGATTTCAAAAAGGTTTTACGGCGAAAGCATAAATTTAGAGTATGTTAGGACAGTACATTTACAAGAGTTGTGTGTAATGTTTTGTCAAGTCAAAGACAGGGTCACCAAAACCATAAAACCAGCTAAAATGATGCACTAACCTTTTACAATCTCCATCAGATGACACTCCTAGGACATTATGTTAGACAATGCATGCATTTTTAGTTCTATCAAGTTCATATTTATATCCAAAAACAGCGTTTTACTATGGCATTGATGTTGAGGAAATCGTTTCCCTCCAATAACCGGCAGTCAAGTCAGCGTCACAAATTAAATAATTAAAATTAGAAAACATTGGTAAAATATTATATTGTCATTTAAAGAATTATAGATTTACATCTCTTGAACTCAATCAACTTGCCAGATTTAAAAATAACCTTACTGGGAAATCACACTTTGCAATAATCTGAGCACTGCGCCCAGAAAAATACGCGTTGCGATACAGACTAGACGTCATGTTGGGGAGATCTAAAATCGAAAATACTATGTAAATAATCCATTACCTTTGATTCTCTTCATCAGATGTCACTTCCAGGTATCACAGGTCCATAACGAATGTAGTTTTGTTCAAAAAAGCTCATCATTTATGTCCAAAAATCTCCGTCTCGTTAGCACATGATGTAAGCCAGCCGGACTTCTCGTCATGAACGAGGGGAAAAAATATATTTCCGTTCGTTCAAACATGTCAAACGTTGTATAGCATAAATCATTAGGGCCTTTTTTAACCAGAACATGAATAATATTCAAGGTGGACGAATGCATACTCTTTTATAACGTATTGGAACGAGGGTACCCAACATGAACTCGCGCGCCAGGTGTCTAATGGGACATCATCGTTCCATGGCTCTTGTTCGGTCAGATCTCCCTCCAGAAGACTCAAAACACTTTGTAAAGGCTGGTGACATCTAGTGGAAGCAATAGGAAGTGCCAAAATATTCCTAAGCCCCTGTGTTTTTCAATGGGATAGGTTTAAAGTCAATACAACACATCAGGTATCCACTTCCTGTCAGAAAATGTCTCAGGGTTTTGCCTGCCAAATGAGTTCTGTTATACTCACAGACACCATTCAAACAGTTTTAGAAACTTTAGAGTGTTTTCTATCCATATATAATAAGTATATGCATATTCTAGTTACTGGGTAGGATTAGTAACCAGATTAAATCGGGTACATTTTTTTTATCCAGACGTGCAAATGCTGCCCCCTAGACCCAACAGGTTAACATCATAGATTTAGCTGGTGGTAACTTGTGGAATAGACACCGGCTGGAATGCGCTTTTAACCAATCTGTGTTCAGTATTAGACCCACCCGTTGTATAAAGGGGAATGGAAACACTAGGATTTAGAATTCCAGCTAACTGTAACTGTAAATCGATATATATTGGCATTGTTGTGTCACTGGCAGGAGAGACAATTTTGGAAAAAAATGCTGAATTTACCAAGAGTAGCTCCGAGTCTGAGAATGAGTTTATAACAGAGGATGAAATAACATTAGCTAGGGAGTCAATAAATTTACTGAAGCCATTCATGTTTGAGCCGATCGTTGCCCCAGATCAAAGAATTAGTTCTCATACCAGTAACACAGATATGCTGCCTGAAACACCTCAGTTAGAGGGTCGGTGAACGAGGGGACACAATCAGGTGTGAGTACGGATAATGCCAAATAATGGCTAGAAAGAACGAGTATGTGCGTTGTAGGGAAATGGTGGCGATACAGCACAAAATCCCAGCGGATGGTGGCTGTATTACATCCTGTCAGAGGTTCCTTTCAGTCTGTTGATGGTGTCATGACGTTGCCCTCTTTGAGTACAGGGAGGACAGTTGACCCCCTCCCCCTTGCACCATCCCCCAACCTACCTCCCCCCACCCAGGCCCTGTGTGAAGGGGTTGTACAATTCTAGGAGGAGAATCTCCTACCACATGGCCCAGTTGAGACACAGAGGGGTTTCATAGAGAGACACAGGAAATTCTTCCAACTCACAGAATTGGGGAAACGAACGACATTTATGTTCTGGAGAAGGTATGGAAGATTGGTGAAGAATACAGCTACGAACTGGTCCGCTTGGTACAATTTTGTGATACTCAGAAGAGACAATATAGCCATATTACCATAAAACTGTTTATATAATAGCCTCAGCTATGGGACTTGCATCCAAATGGTTGTATAGAATGTATTAATAAGGATAAAGCTATTTGTGATACATTGAGATGCTGTGTACTGATGTTAATGTGATAGAATGTATTTATGTTCAAAGATTAAATCAGTCATCGGCACGCCCCCAGGGACACGGACAGGGCCAGGCGTCATGTGACAAGCCTGTTCTAGGTTCACCTATAAAACCCCCACCCTGATTGACATTGAGCAGACCAGGCCTCCACTCCATTGCGAGTTGGCCAATAGGTTTGACCATCCAATTCCTCTACTGAAAGTGAACTATACCACGTGGTTAACTTTTAGACTATCGATACCGACAGAATAAGAACAAGTCTTTGATATTATCTATTAGTCTGCAGCTAAGTAAATTATATCATTGAACGCGAAGACCAACGAAACATCCATTCTATGACGACATTAATGAATGTCGCTTTGAAAGATCCATTCTAACAGAGAGAGAGAGAGCGAGAGAGAGAGAGAGAGAGAGAGAGAGAGAGAGAGAGAGAGAGAGAGAGAGAGAGAGAGAGAACTCTCCAACAGAACGACTCTCCAACAAGGATCCCGACGACACACTGAGCGTAAATATATATATTGATTGCAATTGTTCCCGAATGAGTGAGCGTTCATGTGCAAAGGTTTAGCATATCAATTGTAAATATTAATGAACTCTGTGTGCCTCCTCAGCTGACCTTTTATGACCCTTTGTTTAACAAGACATCAGCAATGCCTGTTTAGCCCACTAGGGCACATTACTCTACCAATTCTTTGTGATGATAATTACTGTTTGTATGCTTTCTGTGAATTACTTAGTTTAGTAAATAAATTATTTTAAGACAATTGATGTATGGATGACTTTAGTAAAGGCTGGATTCGTGCAGATACAACAATTTACGACATTTGGAATGAGACTGGACGCGAGGTAAAATACACCATTTAAAAACCAGAAGATAATCGGCCTATACTATAATAGAATATAATATATAATGTTATAATATAGGAAAGTTATATTAGGAAAATTATAACTTTGTAATCTGAATATTTTCCTTGGTGCCCCGATCTCCTAGGTAATTACAATTAAACGATTAATCATTTTGATCGCGTGATAATAATTACAGGGAGTTAATTGATAAACATGTCTTCAGTTTAATGGTACCCCAAAGACACGACATTTGGAGCCCCCGTGCGAGGAATCTAAAATAGGATGACGCTTTCATTTTGATTCAGCCTATATAAAATTGAAAAGCAGACTACATAATATACCAAGTTTATTATATACATTATGGGAATTGTAGACCGGAATTATTGGTGCGTGTGTGCTCTGGAGAATCGCCTCCGTGTTGTTCTCTGACCTAGTCAGTGGGTAGCATAAGCTATACAGTTCTGTATGAGGGCTGATAAAGCTATCTGAGAAATAGCGCGTTTGGCCAAACGCTGGGCTATTTCTGCCTCGCACGTTTCTGACGCGTGTTGGCTAGGTCATTATTAATTTCTCGAGCGAGGACAAAGAGCCAGCCGATTGAAATTTAGGAGAGATTAGCTTGACCAGCGATAAGTATCTCTCTGTCTCTCTCGCGTTTCAATGCGAGTAGACCACGGTGCATTTCGTTGTTTGCCGCGAGTTCCGGTTAAAACATCGTCAAATATCGCCGAAAAGGGTTTGAACATAATACGTTATAAGTAAAACCTTTCCCTTGCCAAGGGAATCCTATGTTGTGCATTTTTCAGGCATAAAGTAGCATTGGCTTGCTCGAGGTGCTAAGCTAACAAAAGGGAAAACAGCCATTTTGTTTTGTGCCACATTGTAAATCCTCCGCCTTGCTGAACGGAAGTCCCGCCCTGGGTACTTCCGCTTGATTTCAGCGTGTGCCAGCAGGGACCTCTGAAGAGTCACCAGTACTTTCCTTCAAGAAGAATTAGTCAGGTGACACTCAAGTCGTTACTCATGATATCCAGACGGATATCGATGTCTTATTCAATTGAACTAATAAGTGAAATTGCCAGATTTACATTCTCAAGTGGATCTTTTAAATAATATCCAAATTGATGAGTTTTCTAAATGAGACATTGTAATCTTTATTCCACATTAACCTAGATGAATAAACCTCTCAGGTTAATTAAAGTTTAAATCCCAAATAGCCTATACAGGTTTGATTTATCATTAAAATTGATCAATCAGTAAAATTTCTTTTTTTTGCAAAACCCATTCAGTAATCCAGTACTGACAGAAGTCCCACCCCCGCGGGAATCCCATGTGGCTTCGGCCCAAGGAAGAAGTGTACCATAGTGGGGAGTGTTCCCAACATTTGATCTACTGTTTACACTTATGATATCCAATCAATGGAGATTGTATGGATTATCATCTCATTCAATTTAACCCCTGTGCGGCCTCGGAACGGACATCCAGCGAAAAATCATATCGCCATTGGCATAACAAAATTTAATAATAAAAAAAAAAATATCAAATTATAACGTTTTATAGATACACCTCTCCTGAATCGAACCACGTTGTCCGATTTCAAAAAGGCTTTACAGCAAAAGCAAAACATTAGATTATGTTAGAGGAGTATATCGTAAAAGTAGCCACATTTTCCGACCAACCACATGCATAACAAATAACCAAAAAACAGCTAAATGGAGCACTAACCTTTGACAATCTTCATCAGATGACACACCTAGGACATCATGTTACACAATACATGCATTCTTTTGTTCGATAAAGTTCATATTTATATATAAAAACAGCATTTTACATCGGTGCGTAACGGTGACTAACTATTTTCCCTCAAATGCATCCGATGAAACAGAGCTACAATTTACTAAATTATTATTCGAAAACATTTTTAAAATGTAATATTGTCCTTCTAAGATTTATAGATGAATATCTTTTGAAAGCACCTGTAATGCCAGATTTAAAATTAACTTTACTGGGTAATCATACTTTGCGATGAAAGGGGATGCGATACTCTGAAAAATAGGCTAACGTTACAGGTCAGCGCCATCTTGGAACAATCGCATATCACATCTAGTCTTGTATACTATTGTCAATAATCCCTTACCTTTGGTTGTCTTCATCAGAAAGCACTTCCAAGAATCCCAGGTCCACAACAAATGTATTTTCGTTCGAAAAAAATACTCCTTTATGTTCCAAGAGCTTGTTCTTGTTAGCGCGTCTGAAGGCTGCTCCAAAACTTCCGTCGGCCACGGGACAGCCATTTCGAGAAAATGCATTTTTTTGCCATTTAGGTTCGTTCAAACATGTCAAACGTTGTATAACATAAATCTTCAGGGCGTTTTTCAACAAGAGAGCCAATAAGATTCGAGGGGGACGATTGCATTGTGTTTCAAAACGTTTCGAAAGGGGAGGGTAACCAGGGGCGTCGGCGTCATAATGGTGATGGCCCTCTCCGTGTGACCACGTTCCACAGCGTCTCATTCATTCAGTTTTAACAGTAGGAGACGCAAACCACTTTGTAAAGACTGGGGACATCTAGTGGAAGCAATAGGAAGTGCTCAATGAACCATAGCTCACGGTGTGATTAATAGGCAACGTGATGAAGTTGAGTTCGCAATTGAGAATTCCACTTCCTGTTTCCATCTGTCTCGGGGTTTTGACTGCCATATGAGTTCTGTTATACTCACAGACACCATTCAAACAGTTTTAGAAACGTTAGGGTGTTTTCTATCCACAAGTATTAATTATATGCATATCCTAGCTTCTGAGTTTGAGTAGGAGGCCATTTAAAATGGGCACAAATTTTTTTCAAAAATCGCTTTAGCGCCCCCTATCCTAGGGTAACGCCAAGAGGTTAATAAGTTAAATTGTTGAACATACCTTAATGTTCTTGCAATCAAATGAGACACTTTTAAACTTCACATCCTCTCAGGTTAATTCAAGTTTAATACCCAGATAGCCTACCCAGGTAGGATTAATCATTGGCATTGATTAATTAATTCAATTTGCTTTTGCTAATTCATTCACGTCCAACTTCCACATTACTGGTACAGTACTGATGGTTCGTAAACATCTATAAATAGATTAAACTTGTCTTTGCAGCTTCCAATGAATTCCAAACCCAAACTGAAAAAATTAGGAACGTTTTTCCTCTACATTTTTCTAATAATGTGCAAGCTACCAAAGGAGGTAGTCACCACTCCTCCGCTAATTAGTGAACCTCCACCCATAAAAGGATTGATCTCTGACCTCAGCAGCGATACCAACCCTAATTATGCCATTAGCGAAAAAACAGCCGAAATTGCGAACGCTGTCAAAATCAACCATCAAACACAGGCTTTGTGACAGTTCTCTCCACTTTAGCACTTATGTATCGCCATCAAAGGTTGGCATCGATCCAATACCACAGTGCACAGCTGAAGCACGTGCAAGACATGGCTAACATGAGGGCAAAGGTGGAGAGAACTGAGCAACTATTGACAAAAGCAGGAAATGAAAACATTCTGCTAGCCGAGGAACTGCGTTTGAAATCGGAAGAATTAAAAGTAATTGGAAATACTTATGACGATGAACGAGCACAAACTCTCCAACAAAATCATCATCTGCAGGAACAACTCGATTTAGCCAAAACTAAATACGATGTAGTCCACTCCAAACTAGATAAATCTGTCGAGTTATCTATAAACAGGAGCGCACAATTTGATAACATGCAAGCAGTTTTGTTGAACGTTACTCAAGGTAACAATGTTCTACTCCAAATTCTGCAGACCAAAGACGATCAGTTGATGAACACAATGACTAAGTTGGATGACAAATCAGCAGAACTTATTGAAGTTGCTGACCAAATGAATGATGAGAGAACTCAGGTGATGAGGATGGAAATATTGATTTCTAAGCAAGCAAAGGAAATCTCATCACTGAATCTCTCGCTCCGTACTCAAGACCTCTATCTGCAAACCATGACAGATAAGTTTGAGACCGAAAGGAGCAGAGGTGACACTCACGTGTCCAAAATCGGTACTCTAAGCGCTCAAGTGGACTCTGCAATGTAGCAGAAGACCACCCTTAGGTACCATCTGGAGGAAGTCCAGGATGGTCACGCTCTACAGCATGACTACCCATCCAAGCAACCGGAGTCCGGTACTCAAAGGAGTGAAGACGATAGGTTTCAGACATTGCCTCCATCATGTGTATTCTCCTCTTGGCCATTCGGCACTGAGTAATATGGAGCCTCTTGGCCAACAAAGCCAAAGCTTGGCTTCTCCTCTTGGCCTGTCGGCCCCAATTTCTCCACAGGATGAAGCCAACTCTCTCCGCCCGCTTGGCGCGGAATACCTTGACAAACTCGTCAAGAATTTCCCCACCTTTGACCCCGTTCCAGGTCAGCCAAACGATACTGAGACGTTCCTAGCTGACATAGAGGACGCGTTGGGTGGCTACCCGAATGCTACGGGTTCTGACAGGGTTTACCTGTTGAAGCGAACGTCGAATAGACACGTGACGAGGTTCATTCGCCTACAACATCAACACGTGCTAAATGACTACGCTAAACTTGCCACAGCTTTGAAATTAGAATTCAGTGGTTCTGCGACTCGCAAACACGATAGCTCACTGGCTAACACGGTCAAACAAGCTCGGAACGAACACCCACAAGCTTTCTATCATAGGCTTCGTTCAGCTTACTTTGGCCTACTCACGGAAACAGGAATGGAAGAGCTGTTACCATTCAAACAAATGTTTCTGTCGAACATGTATCCCACCTTCATTACCTACTTGGGCCCTGCAGCCCACGTTGGCTTGCCTATCTTACAACTCAGAGAGCTTGCAAGCACAGCTTTTGAGGCATCAAAAGCTTGCAACACTAAGAGCCCTGACCACTCGGTTTTGAAGTTTGACCAGGAGCACTCACTCCAGTTAGAGGGTGCATTATCAGGTATTGGAGCGTCGAGAGATGACGCACAGTTTCTACCACGAAACCATGATTCCAATAACTGCCGCGGTCGAAATAACTGTAAAGTACGTCGCCTTCAAAACGACGACCACTACAATCGACCTGTTCGCTACGTTCCTGCACCTAACCCACACAAAGTGTCAGAGCACAAGGGTAACAAAGGCGTTGAAGGACGATCAAAACGTAGACCAATGTTCTCCAGAAGTCCCACTACGGGAAGAACTAAAGCGAGAACAATTTGAGAAAAGGGTAAAAGATAAGTCACAAGGACTAGACGGGGAAATACCGGACACCAGGTCCGCAGGAATTAACACCCATAGCAAGGACGTTAACCTGTTAGGGCTAGGGGGCAGTATTGACACGGCTGGATAAAAAACGTACCCGATTTAATCTGGTTACTTCTCCTGCCCAGTAACTAGAATATGCATATAATTATTGGCTTTGGATAGAAACAGTCCAAAGTTTCTAAAACTGTTTGAATGGTGTCTGTGAGTATAACAGAACTCAAATGGCAGGTCAAAACCTGAGAGATTCCTTTAAAGGAAGTGGCCTGTCTGACCATTTATTGGCTTTTTTTGACATCTCTTTCCAAAACTTAGGATCTCTGCGGTAATGTGACACTTCCCATGGCTCCAATAGGCTCTCAGAGCCCGGGAAAAACCTGAATGTCGTCATTCCAGCCCCAGGCTGAAAAACATTATCGCCTTTCTCAAGTGGCCGATCAAGGGACAGTGGGCTTAGGCGCGTGCACTGGCCGCCCCCGTCTTTCTGTTTTTTCCTCTGTTTACCGAAAAGGAGATTCCCGGTCGGAATATTATCGCTTTTTTACGAGATAAATTGCATAAAAATTGATTTTAAACAGCGGTTGACATGCTTCGAAGTACGGTAATGGAATATTTAGAATTTTTTTGTCACGAATTGCGCCATGCTCGTAACCCTGATTTACCATTTCGGATAGTGTCTGGAACGCACGAACAAAACTTATATTTGGATATAACGATGGATTATTTGGGACCAAACCAACATTTGTTATTGAAGTAGAAGTCCTGGGAGTGCATTCTGACGAAGACAACAAAGGTAATAACATTTTTGTTATAGTAAATCTGATTTTGGTGAAGGCTAAACTTGCTGGGTGTCTAAATAGCTAGCCCGTGATGGCTGGGCTATGTACTTAGAATATTGCAAAATGTGCTTTCACCAAAAAGCTATTTTAAAATCGGACATATCGAGTGCATAGAGGAGTTCTGTATCTATAATTCTTAAAATAATTGTTATGCTTTTTGTGAACGTTTATTGTGAGTAATTTAGTAAATTGTTAGTAAATTCCCCGGAAGTTTGAGGGGGGGGGTATGCTAGTTCTGAATGTCACATGCTAATGTAAAAAGCTGTTTTTTGATATAAATATGAACTTGATTGAACAAAACATGCATGTATTGTATAACATAATGTCCTAGGGTTGTCATCTGATGAAGATCATCAAAGGTTAGTGCTGCATTTAGCTGTCTTCTGGGTTTTTGTGACATTATATGCTAGCTTGAAAAATGGCTGTCTGATTATTTCTGGCTGGGTACTCTGCTGACATAATCTAATGTTTTGCATTCGTTGTAAAGCCTTTTTGAATCGGACAGTGTGGTTAGATTAACGAGAGTCTTGTCTTTAAATAGCTGTAAAATAGTCATATGTTTGAGAAATTGAAGTAATAGGATTTTTAAGGTCTTTGAAAATCGCGCCACTGGATTACACTGGCTGTTGCGTAGGTGGGACAAATTCGTCCCGCCTAGCCCAGAGAGGTTAAAGTTCAAATTTCTCCCGCTCTCATTCAAGACCCTATCCAGGGCCCGCTTGATCAAGAAACAAGCCCCCGGGCTTTGTCTGTAGACTCTGATACAAAAGTTGCGAAGAAAAAGGTCAAACGCTTTGTTAAAGCCAAGCCCACTCAAAATTGGAAAAGTCAATCTGCTTCCACCTTGAACAGAAAGGGCACATCATGTCGTTGCGAATGACCACTCCACTTTGTGGGGAATATGTCCACTAACCACGAATCTAAATGGCCATACCTGGAAACAGTCCTGGAGGATTGCTTAACTTGTCATGCGCTAATTGATTCGGGTGCGACAATATCACTCATCTCTCAAACATTGTTTGATGATCTCAAAAGGGCTTTGAAGCCAACTAAACGTTGGTTAAAAGTGGAACGATGCGAAACTACACTTCGAGGGGTCACTCAGACTACCTCGCCTCTCACATTGAGAGTCATGCTGAAACTACACTTCAAGGACGTATCGCTCGTTCACCCTGTGTATGTTACCAGCCTCGAAACTGTACCCCTGCTACTTGGAGCAAACTTGATGGATCGGTTACTCCCATTGATGGATTGGAAAACCAACCAGGTATGGTCACAGGCCACAGTGCCTTCTCCACTGACCACACTGTCTTCCCCTAACGCTAGCTGCAACGCAGTCATTCACGAGGGGTATCTGTCGAAAGCACCCCTTGGGAAAAAGACGTTTAGAAACCTCTTGGTGCAGAATCCGATCCTAGGAGATATTACGATATCTCGACACATTCCATCAGCCAATCTGATTGACCATTCTTTTCATGATTTCGAGCCAGCTGTCTCTGTGAATAAGCAACTTCCCTCCTCCTTGCAGTCGTGCAATACGATAGTTGAGATTAACTTCTCTTGCCCTTCGGACACTTCCGCAAGCACTGCGGCCGTCTCAGCAAGAAAAACATCGATGCGCAGAGTATACTCTGCTTCCGATGATACACCTTCCGCTTTGTTGGGGACTGTCACCCCTTACAATGACACTAATGGCGTCAGTCCAGCAACTGACCCGATGACTCCCACTGGTGAAACACTTTGCGATATCACAGACCGATATCCTCGTCTCAGTTCGCAGGTACTGAAGAGGTTGCCACACGCGGACGCGGTGGTGACTGACATGCCTCGACAGCCACTGAGCTTTTTGAAACACAAACACCAGGAGATTTGGTTGAAAGGTTACAGCCATTCTCATAACAACGCGGCCGCTGACAACTCGTACATAGGGTCCGATCTTTTGTTTGTGCATCGGACACCAACACCACCCGCTGGAGGGGGGGTCCCGAGGCACAAAGGGTGGGAATAGTAGCCCAGACCCATGATGAGCCTCATCGAGGCCGGTGGGGGGGTCGAGACTACGGACAACACCGTACGAGGCCGCCAGAGCTTAAATCAAATCTAGTTGTAAACTCCCCTATGAGAACAGTGAGGAGCAGACAGCCCCCTAGACGGGATTATCTTAGAACACATCTAAGATAGTACTGAGGTGTACCACACTGGTCGTAAAGGAAGTCCAGTGGACTTGTCCACCTCCAAAACAAATGGCAACAATAGTTATTCTTTGCCATGTGTAGGTTCAACTACAATACAACTAGTAAAATTCTCCAATCATGTGTTCCGGTAGATAATATTTCAGAATAAATCTGTAGGATAACTGGTCCCCTTGAGTACCAGTACCAATACTAGCAACAGTCAGTCCAGCTACAATCAGTAAGTAGGTTAGAGACCTAACCAATCAAATTACCATTGACAACAGCAACATAGGAGTCACTCAGAGTGCAACACATGGAGGGGAATCTCCAGTGCACTCTTCCAATGGTTAACACACATGTCACTAATAAATAGGACCCTCCATTCAGGAGGAAAATTATTAGCAGTCATGAACCATGATCACACCACGTATGACTGGTCCAATACTTAAAGAGTACTTCCGTTGTGAGGTTAGCTCCTCCGTGGATAACATAGCTATGAAATAGACTTCATACCTATCGCCACTACAATAGTGGAAGACAGTGACTGGTAGTAAAACCACTACAGACTCCCTTGACACCAATTCTGACTGACCTCCAGGCATTGACCTGAAAATTACCTGACTACGTCAGACTCATTCTGAACAAGTTGTAATCTGCCCGGATACTTGGTTTTCTTCCCTTGACATGCGCGCTTGTGTAAGCATAAGCGCACATGCACAACGGAACATCCAATTAGGATTTATGCTAGGACCACTTAAGGGCCCAAGCAATATACCAGCCTTAGTAAAGTTGAACATTTACTTCTAGGCCTTTGACTCTACAGCACTCACCAGTTTTCTTCCCAGAAGTCCATAGGTCATCCCTGTAGACTGCCCAAAACTAGTGCATTACAGCTGTAGACTTATCATATAGTTATCAACTTAGGATAGCGCCTAAGCAACACACCAAGTAGGAAAAACCCTAGATATGGCATTAGAGACAATGCCATGATAATCATTTTGCCAGAACATTGGACGTATATAGAATACAGTCCAATTAGATAATTTTTTTGTGTGAGAACTATATTTTGTATAATTTTTTTTGTTTGTTTATGCTTTCATTCCTTTTCGGTTCAGTTCCTTTGACACTTAGGAAGTGACAGAGCCATAAACAAAGTCCCCATACAACCATCACTTAGTGCCACAACGCCGCTCATTGGGGAATGAATGTAATTATATATATTTCATGAGTGTGTGTGTGTTGTTAAAATCTGCCTAAGTTACTGCCCAGATCTTCCAGTCTGGACGACGGGTCCGGAACGGCGACCCCAAATCCGGACACCCACGGCCTATCCTTGTGGCGGCATGCCCGCTGTCAGAGAGCCTACCAAGGTAAACCACCAGAGGGGGGGACCGCAACGGCGATCACCAACCAGGACATCCCCTGGCCCTTCCTGGGGTACTTTGCAGATTCCAGGGAACCTACCAAGGTACACCACTAGAGGAGACCGCAACGGCGATCACCAACCGGACATCAACTGCCCATCCTTGTGGTGGACTGCTCCGCTTCCAGAGAGCCTACCAAGTTCAACCACCAGAGGGGACTGCAACGATGATCTACCAACGGGACATCACGTGGTCATGATTTTATCCTGTTGGGGGTAGGGGGCAGTATTTACACGGCCGGATAAAAAACGTACCCGATTTAATCTGGTTATTACTACTGCCCAGAAACTAGAATATGCATATAATGATTGGCTTTGGATAGAAAACACCCTAAAGTTTCTAAAACTGTTTGAATGGTGTCTGTGAGTATAACAGAACTCATATGGCAGGCAAAAACCTGAGAAGATTCCTTACAGGAAGTGCCCTCTCTGACCATTCCTTGAGCTTCTTGTCTCTGTTTATTGAAGACTGAGGATCTTTGCTGTAATGTGACACTTCCTACGGCTCCCATAGGCTCTCAGAACCCGGGAAAAAGCTGAATGATATCGAGGCAGCCCCTGGCTGAAACACATTATCGCCTTTGGCAAGCGGCCGATCAGAGGACAATGGGCTTAGGCGCGTGCACGAGTCAACCCCATGCTTTATTTTCTTTCGTCTTTTTACCTAAACACAGATTCCCGGTTGGAATATTATCGCTTTTTACGAGAAAAATGGCATAAAAATTGATTTTAAACAGCGGTTGACATGCTTCGAAGTACGGTAATGGAATATTTAGAATTTTTTTGTCACGAAATGCGTCGTGCTCGTCACCCTTCTTTACCATTCGGATAGTGTCTTGAACGCACGAACAAAACGCCGCTATTTGGATATAACTATGGATTATTTTGAACCAAACCAACATTTGTTATTGAAGTAGAAGTCCTGGGAGTGCATTCTGACGAAGAACACCAAAGGTAATAACATTTTTCTTATAGTAAATCGGACTTTGGTGAGTGCTAAACTTGCTGGGTGTCTAAATAGCTAGCCCGTGATGCCGGGCTATCTACTGAGAATATTGCAAAATGTGCTTTCACCGAAAAGCTATTTTAAAATCGGACATATCGAGTGCATAGAGGAGTTCTGTATCTATAATTCTTAAAATAATTGTTATGCTTTTTGTGAACGTTTATCGTGAGTAATTTAGTAAATTCACCGGCAGTGTTCGGTGGGAATGCTAGTCACATGCTAGTCACATGCTAATGTAAAAAGCTGTTTTTTGATATAAATATGAACTTGATTGAACAAAACATGCATGTATTGTGTAACATAATGTCCTAGGGTTGTCATCTGATGAAGATCATCAAAGGTTAGTGCTACATTTAGCTGTGGTTTGGGTTTATGTGACATTATATGCTAGCTTGAAAAATGGGTGTCTGATTATTTCTAGCTGGGTACTCTGCTGACATTCTAATGTTTTGCTTTCGTTGTAAAGCCTTTTTGAAATCGGACAGTGTGGTTAGATTAAACAACCAGAGTTCGAATCACAGACAGCATCATGATTTATGAAATCTCATTCTAACAATGGGGCGTGCTCATTATAAACTCAGCAAAAAAAGAAATGTCCTCTCACTGTCAACTGCGTTTATTTTTAGCAAACTTTCAGGCTAGGGTACTTTTTCCCAATATCCGCCTCACTGACGTGCCCAAGTAAACTGCCTGTTACTCAGGCCCTGAAGCCAGGATATGCATATAATTGGTACCATTGGATAGCAAACACTTTGAAGTTTGAAGAAATGTTAAAATAATGTATGAGACTATAACACAATAGATATGGTAGTTGGAAATCCAAAGAAAAACCAACCGGAATTAATCTTTTTGGAGAGCTCATGCTCTTACAATGGAAAGTATAGGGGCATATCCAAATCCAGCTACCAGATTGCAATTCCTATGGCTTCCACTAGATGTGAACAGTCTTTGTTCAAGGTTTCAGGCTTGTTTCTTCCAAAATGAGGAAGAATAGGCGTTTTAGTACTGGGATACAGACTTGGAAATTCGTGTATGTGTGCGACGAAGAGGACGTACGCCTGCTAATATTGCTTTCCTATTGAACATACTTCTCTCCGTATAAAATATTATAGTTTAATTACATTTTAGGGTATCTGAGGATTAAATTGAATTGTATTTTGACTTGTTTTAAGAAAGTTTAGCGGTAGCTTTTTGGATTCCTTTCCCTGCAAGTTGAATGAATGGATTACTCAAATCGATGGCGCCAACTAAACAGACTTTTTGGGATATAAAGAAGGATTTTATCTAACAAAACGACACTACATGTTGTAGCGGGGACCCTTTGGATGACAAATCAGAGGAAGATTTTCAAAAAGTAAGTAAATATGTGTGAATTTATGAAACCTGTGTTGGTGGAAAAATGTTTTGATGCGGGACGCCTAGCCTTAGGTTAACATGTGTAAATATTTGTATAAACATAACAAGATTCAACAACTGAGACATAAACTGAACAAGTTCCACAGACATGTGACTAACAGAAATGGAATAATGTGTCCCTGAACAAAGGGGGGGGGGTCAAAAGTAACAGTCAGCATCTGGTGTGGCTACCAGCTGCATTAAGTACTGAAGTGCATGTCCTCCTCATGGATTGCACCAGATTTGCAAGTTCTTGCTGTGAGATGTTACCCCACTCTTCCACCAAGGTCCCTGCAAGTTCTCAGACATTTCTGGGGGGAATGGCCTTAGCCCTCACTTTCCGATCCAATAGTTCCCAGACGTGCACAATTGGATTGAGATCCGGGCTCTTCGCTGGCCATGGCAGAACACAGACATTCCTGTCTTGCAGGAAATCATGCACAGAACGAGCAGTATGGTTGGTGGCATTGTCATGCTGGAGGGTCATGTCAGGATGAGCCTGCAGGAAGGGTACCACATGAGGGAGGAGGAAGTTATCCATGTATTGCACAGCGTTGAGATTGCCTGCAATGACAACAAGCTCAGTCCGGTGATGCTGTGACACACCGCCCCAGACCATAACGGACCCTCCACCTTTAAATCGATCTCGCTCCAGAGTACAGGCCTCGGTGTAACGCTCATTCCTTCGACGATAAACGCGAATCGGACCATCACCCCTGGTGAGACAAAACCGCGACTCGTCAGTGAAGAGCACTTTAAGCCAGTCTTGTCTGATCCAGCGACGGTGGGCTTGTGTCCGTGGACGACGTTGTTGCCAGTGATGTCTGGTGAGGACCTGCCTTACAACAGGCCTACAAGCCCTCAGTTCAGCCTCTCTCAGCCTATTGCAGTCTGAGCACTGATGGAGGGATTGTGCGTTCCTGGGCAGTTGTTGTTGCCATCCTGTACCTGTCCCGCAGGTGTGATGTTTGGATGTACCGATCCTGTGCAGGTGTTGTTACACGTGGTTTACCACTGCGAGAATGATCAGCTGTCCATCCTGTCTCCCTGTTGCGCTGTCTTAGGCGTCTCACAGTGCAGACATTGCAATTTATTGCCCTGGCCACATCTGTTGTCCTCATGCCACCTTGCAGCATGCCTAAGGCACGTTCACGCAGATGAGCAGGGACCCTGGGCATCTTTCTTTTGGTGTTTACAGAGTCAGTAGAAAGGCCACTTTAGTGTCCTAAGTTTTCATAACTGTGATCTTAATTGTCTACCGTCTGTTAGCTGTTATTGTCTTAACGACCGTTCCACAGGTCCATGTTCATTAATTGTTTATGGTTCATTAAACAAGCATGGGAAACAGTGTTTAAACCCTTTACAATGAAGATCTGTGATGTTATTTGCATTTTTATGAATGATATTGAAAGACAGGGTCCTGAAAAATGGATGTTTCTTTTTTTGCTGAGTTTAAATACATTATGATTTAGTTTCGGTATCAGACTTACTTTTCTTATGATTCCGTTTGCAGAGCATACAGGCTGGCAGCTTATCGCCAGTTCACCCTATGGGCACAAGGGAGAATTGGATGAGGTGTACGGCGTGTCATCTCTGCGCATGTTGTCTCTTCCACAAGGGACGCAAACCCAGAATCAAGTGGCATCGACATAGGGTTTGAGTTCGAATAAAACCAGTTAATTTAGTAAATCTAGCCTGCTGTAATTTTTTCCAAGACATAGGCCTAATGCCTGCACCTTATGTAAAAATAGTATTAGTTAGCTTGTCCACTATAACAACAGGTTCAACCATAACCAAATAAACTTGCTTTGAAGATAAAACTACTTCCAGTGCCACTAATCCCGTGTCCCTGTTGCTAGAGTAGTGACGTCAACTAGCTTTGGCTGCCATCTATTGGAAAGGAATTGTAACTACACTGAGCAGCTAGTTGTCAGAGTCAAAGGATTCTTTAATAATATATGCCATTTAGCAGACACCTTTATCTAAAGCGACATGGCTACATGGTTGAGGAAATAGATCATATTAACAGGATTACAAAAATACATATTCAATTACAGGGTTATTAAGGTGTTTTTACAAGTTCCAATGAAACAGGAAGAGGATTCACATGAAAGGCTTGTCAGTAACGAGTAACGCTGCTACACACTACACACCACTACACACTACACCTCTCGCTCTACAGCTCCATCTGACATCTGTGCTGTGTGTGTGTGTGTGTGTGTGTGTGTGTGTGTGTGTGTGTGTGTGTGTGTGTGTGTGTGTGTGTGTGTGTGTGTGTGTGTGTGTGTGTGTGTGTGTGTGTGTGTGTGTTTGTTAAAGTTAAGACAAGCCTCAAATGCCAAAGGTCACACTCCCTAATGATGTGTAGAAACGGACACAACTTAAAGAGCTCTGAACACACACACACACACACACACACACCACACACACACACACACACACACACACACACACACACACACACCATCTGAAATCTTCAAGTCGTATATGATCAGGTCGGTAACAGTCCCCCTGGTGCCTGGTGGTCAGTCTCACTCCCTCCCACTGAGGCCGTCTTAGTCACAGTGATGTCCACAGACCTAATGCTTTATTGTGGCCCTGTCAGACACTTTTAGTTAGCCATGTGGCTTCACTAGCTCAACGCAGACGACAGGACAAACGAGAATCTCCAAAGAGCAAACCGCTATCTCTGACCTTTAACACCAATATAAACCCACATGAAACACTTTTAGAATTCTGTAGTAAACTGTAGAATACTATACTAACCACTGCAGTATCCCTCGATCATGTGTCTTACTTCCTATAAAATGTTGTAGTATACTGTAGAATACTACAGTAAATACTACAGTATTATCTGCAAAATAAAACTGTAGTAAATACTACAGTAATTTCCGCAAAAAAACTATAGTTTGCAAAAACACAACACTTTTTTAACTATAGTAAATACTACAGTATTTAATTTGCATATACCCTGCCCATATCCCTCCCCTATATCACAAATTGTGACACCCATAAGTGAGAAACCTACAAATCTACTCGTATAGACCATATATTATATTCTCTACAGGTTATAAAAAAGAACAGAAGTTCTGAACTATCCATTCAGACCCCATTCCTACCTACCTACATGTTATGGAAAATGTTCTCTTTTATACTGAACAAAAATATAAACGCAACATGCAACTATTTCAAAGATTTTGATGATTTACAGTTCATATAAGGAAATCTGTCAACTGAAATAAATACAATAGGCCCTAATCTATGGATTTCACATGATTGGGCAGGGGCGCAGCCATGGGTGGGCCTGGAAGGGCATAGACCCACCCACTTGGGAGCCAGGCCCAGCCAATCAGAATCCGTTTTACCCCACAAAAGGTCTTTATTATCTTGATGAAGGATAAAATGTTCACTAACAGGGATATAAACAAATTTGTACACAAAATGTGAGAGTAATGAGATTTTTGTGTTTATGGAACATCATTTCTGGGATCAGCTCATGAAACACGGGAACAGAACTTTACATGTTGCGTTTATATTTTTGTTCAGTGTTGTCACGGGCTGGCTCGAGGAACAACAGGAGAGGTAGAGTCAGGCGCAGGAGACAGAGAGAGTTCGTGACCACCCTTCTTTATTTGAAGCACTGTACGTGGTCGACAAGGTATAGGGGCGCAGCCCTGAACGATTCTGCGGTGGTGTACACAAAATAAAAGGAACCACTGGCAGAAGGAAAAACTAAATACACGTTCTTACGAACACACAAAACCCGGACAAGCAACACAATCACGTACAACCACATACATCCTACGCTAACCTAAATAACCCCCCCTTACTAATGACTAACCCAAAACAGGTGTGTGCCTACCTAGACCTAACCAAACGAAAGTGAAACAAAAAGGGATCGATGGTAGCTAGTAGGCCGGCGACGACGACCGCCGAGCTCCGCCCGGCCGAGGAGGGGCGCCACCATCCGTCACTGTCGTGACAGTACTCCCCCCCTGACGCGCGGCTCCCGCAGCGCGCCGACGCCGGCCTCGAGGACGCCCCGGAGGGCGAGGCGCAGGGCGATCCGGATGGAGGCTGTGGAACTCCCGGATGAGCGCTGGGTCCAGTATGTCCTCCACCGGTACCCAGCACCTCTCCTCCGGGCCGTACCCCTCCCAGTCCACGAGGTACTGCAGGCCCCTCGCCCGGCGTCTGGAGTCCAAGATGGACCGGACTGTGTACGCCGGGGGCCCCCCGATGTCCAGGGGGGGTGGAGGGACCTCCCGTACCTCATTTTCCTGCAGCGGACCAGCTACCACCGGCCTGAGGAGAGACACATGAAACGAGGGGTTAATGCGATAATAAGAAGGAAGTTGTAATCTGTAACACACCTCGTTTATTCTCCTCAGGACTTTAAATGGCCCCACAAACCGCGGACCCAGCTTCCGGCAGGGCAGGCGGAGGGGCAGGTTCCGGGTCGAGAGCCAGACTCTCTCCCCTGGGGTGAACACCGGGGCCTCGCTGCGGTGCCGGTCAGCGCTCGCTTTTTGTCGTACCCTGGTTCGTTCCAGGGATTCCTGCACAGCGTTCCAGGTCTCCCTTGAGCGCTGAACCCATTCCTCCACCGCAGGGGCCTCCGTCTGGCTCTGATGCCATGGCCCCAGGACCGGCTGATAACCCAACACACATTGGAATGGTGATATGTTGGTGGAGGAGTGGCGCAAAGAGTTCTGAGCCATTTCGGCCCATGGCACGAACCTTGCCCACTCCCCTGGCCGGTCCTGGCAGTAGGACCGCAGGAACCTGCCCACCTCCTGGTTTACCCTTTCCACCTGCCCATTACTTTCGGGGTGAAACCCCGAGGTCAGACTGACCGAAACCCCCAGTCGCTCCATAAACGCCCGCCACACTCTGGACGTGAACTGGGGGCCTCGATCTGAGACGATATCCTCGGGCACCCCGTAGTGCCGGAAGACGTGGGTGAATAAGGCTTCTGCGGTCTGCAGGGCCGTAGGAAGACCGGGTAACGGAAGCAGACGGCAGGACTTAGAAAACCGGTCCACAACGACCAGGATCGTAGTGTTGCCCTGAGACGGCGGGAGATCGGTCAAGAAATCCACCGCCAGGTGGGACCATGGTCGTTGTGGAACCGGGAGGGGTTGTAATTTCCCTCTAGGCAGGTGCCTGGGAGCCTTACTCTGAGCGCACACCGAACAGGAGGAGACATAGTGCCTCACGTCCCTCACCAAGGTGGGCCACCAGTATCTCCCACTAAGACCACGCACTGTCCGCTCAACCCCTGGGTGACCCGAGGAGGGAAGCGTGTGAGCCCACCGAATCAGCCGATCGCGAACATCGAGCGGAACGTACTTACGACCCACTGGACACTGCGGAGGAGTAGGCTCCGTCCGTAACGCCCGCTCGATGTCCGCGTCCACCTCCCAGACCACCGGTGCCACCAGGCAGGAGGCTGGAAGTATGGGAGTGGGATCGGTGGACCGTTCCTCGGCGTCATGGAGACGAGACAGTGCGTCGGCCTTAGTGTTCCGGGAACCTGGGATATACGAGATGTTAAACCGAAATCTCGTAAAGAACATCGCCCACCTGTCTTGACGCGGGTTCAGTCTCCTCGCCGCCCGGATGTACTCCAGATTGCGGTGGTCAGTCCAGATGAGAAAAGGGTGACGTGCCCCCTCAAGCCAATGTCTCCACACCTTCAGGGCTCTGACCACAGCCAACAGCTCCCTGTCCCCCACATCATAGTTACGCTCCGCCGGACTCAACTTCCTAGAGAAGAAGGCGCAGGGGCGGAGCTTTGGGGGGGCGCCCGAGCGCTGGGACAGCACGGCTCCTACCCCAGCCTCGGACGCGTCCACCTCCACTATGAAGGGCAAAGAGGGGTCCGGGTGCGCCAGCACCGGAGCGTCGGTGAACAAAACCTTCAGACGACTAAAGGCCCTGTCCGCCTCCGCGGACCACTGCAACCGCACCGGGCCCCCCTTCAACAGTGAGGTAATGGGAGCCGCCACCTGACCAAAGCCCCGGATAAACCTCCGGTAGTAATTGGCAAATCCCAAAAACCGCTGCACCTCCTTCACCGTGGTGGGAGTCGGCCAATTACGCACGGCTGAAACGCGGTCACATTCCATCACTACCCCTGATGAGGAAATGCGATACCCCAAGAAAGAGACGGCTGGTTTGGAAAACTCACATTTCTCAGCCTTGACGTATAGGTCATGCTCCACCAGTCGCCCAAGCACTTTACGCACCAGAGACACATGCTCGGCGCGTGTAGTGGAGTAGACCAGAATGTCATCGATGTACACCACTACACCCTGACCGAGCAGGTCCCGTAGAATCTCATCCACAAAGGATTGAAAGACTGCGGGAGCATTCTTTAACCCATACGGCATGACGAGGTACTCATAATGGCCAGATGTGGTACTAAATGCCGTTTTCCACTCGTCCCCTCCTCGGATACGCACCAGATTATATGCGCTCCTGAGATCCAATTTCGTGAAGAAGCGCGCCCCGTGAAATGACTCCATCGCCGAGGCGATGAGAGGTAGTGGGTAACTGAAACCCACTGTGATGGCATTTAGACCTCTATAGTCAATGCACGGGCGCAGACCTCCCTCCTTCTTCTTCACGAAAAAGAAGCTCGAGGAGACGGGTGAGTGAGATGGCCGAATGTATCCCTGCCTCAAGGACTCAGTGACGTATGTCTCCATAGCCGCTGTTTCCTCCTGAGACAGGGGATAAACGTGACTACGAGGAAGGGCAGCGCCCACCTGGAGGTTTATCGCACAGTCTCCTCGTCGATGAGGTGGTAATTGGGTCGCCTTCGTTTTACTGAAGGCGATAGCCAAATCGGCATACTCTGAGGGAATGTGCACGGTGGATACTTGGTCTGGACTCTCCACCGTAGTCGCACCGATGGAAACTCCTATGCACCTGCCCGAGCACTCATTTGACCACCCCTTAAGAGCCCTCTGTCCCCACGAAATCTTAGGGTTGTGAGTGGCTAGCCAGGGAATCCCTAGAACCACTGGAAATGCTGGGGAATCGATGAGGAAAAGACTAATCCATTCCTCATGACCCCCCCGCATTACCATGACCAGAGGCACAGTGACCTCCCTGACCAGCCCTGACCCTAGTGGTCGACTGTCTAGGGCGTGCACGGGGAAGGGTTGGTCCAACTGGACCAGGGGAATCCCTAACTTAGCCGCGACCCCACGGTCCATAAAACTCCCTGCTGCGCCTGAATCGACTAGCGCCTTAAACCGGGAGTGAGGGGAGAAACAAGGAAAGGACACTGACACATACATGTGACGGACAGGGGGCTCTGGGTGAGGCTGGTGCTGACTCACCTGAGGTGTCAAAGGAGCGCTCTGCCTGCCCTCTGGACTCCTAGGGGAGTCTCCCCAGCACCGGTCCACAGTGTGCCCTCTGCGACCACATGAGGTGCAGGAGCGACCTCCCCCTCCAGTCTTCCTGGCTGCTGACCCCCCTATCTCCATAGGCGTGGGAGCAGGAGGACTGGAGGGTGGAATGAGCAGGGCCCGGGTCGGACGTCCGCGGGCGGCCAGCAGATTGTCCAGTCGGATGGACAGATCCACCAGTTGGTCCAGTGTGTGGGTCGTGTCCCGACAGGCTAATTCCCGGCGGACGTCCTCCCTCAAACTACAACGGTAGTGATCTATAACCTCTATGGGACCGGCGGGACGAATTCGTCCCACCTACGTAACATCCACTGCCAGCCTGTGGCGCGATTTTCAAAATCTTCAAAATCCTATTACTTCAATTTCTCAAACATATGACTATTTTACAGCCATTTAAAGATAAGACTCTCGTTAATCTAACCACACTGTCCGATTTCAAAAAGGCTTTACAACGAAAGCAAAACATTAGATTATGTCAGCAGAGTACCAAGCCAGAAATAATCAGACACCCATTTTTCAAGCCAGTATATAATGTCACCAAAACCCAGAAGACAGCTAAATGCAGCACTCACCTTTGATGATCTTCATCAGATGACAACCCTAGGACATTATGTTATACAATACATGCATGTTTTGTTCAATCAAGTTCATATTTATATCAAAAACCAGCTTTTTACATTAGCATGTGACGTTCAGAACTAGCATACCCCCCGCAAACTTACGGGGAATTCGCTAACATTTTACTAAATTACTCACGATAAACGTTCACAAAAAGCATAACAATTATTTTAAGAATTATAGATACAGACCTCCTCTATGCACTCGATATGTCCGATTTTAAAATAGCTTTTTGGTGAAAGCACATTTTGCAATATTCTAAGTATATAGCCCAGGCATCACGGGCTCGCTATTTAGACATCCGGCAAGTTTAGCACTCACCATAATCATATTTACTATTATAAAAATGTCATTACCTTTTGTTGTCTTCGTCAGAATGCACACCCAGGACGTCTACTTCAATAACAAATGTTGGTTTGGTCCAAAATAATCCATCGTTATATCCGAATAGCGGCGTTTTGTTCGTGCGTTCCAGACACTATCCGAAATAGTAAAGAAGTGTCGCGCGCTTGGCGCAATTCCTGACAATAAAATTCAAAGTATTCAATTGCCGTACGTCGAAGCATGTCAACCGCTGTTTAAAATCAATTTTTACGTCATTTTTCTCGTAGAAAAGCGGTAAAATTCCGACAGGGAATCTCCTTTTCGGCAAACAGAGGAAAAAATCCCAAAGGCGGGGGCGGTCGGGGTCACGCGCATAAGCTAGTGTCTCTTGATGGGCCACTTGAGAAAGGCGATAATGTGTTTCAGCCTGGGGCTGGAATGACGACATTCTCTTTTTTCCCGGGCTATGAGAGCCTATGGAAGACGTGGGAAGTGTCACGTTAGAGCAGAGATCCTTAGTAAATGATAGAGATGGCAAAGAAGTTCCAGAAATGGTCAGACAGGCCACTTCCTGTAAAGGAATCTCTCAGGTTTTGACCTGCCATTTGAGTTCTGTTATACTCACAGACACCATTCAAACAGTTTTAGAAAATTTAGGGTGTTTTCTATCCATATGTAATAAGTATATGCATATTCTAGTTACTGAGTAGGAGTGGTAACCAGATTAAATCGGGTATGTTTTTTATCCAGCCGTGTCAATGCTGCCCCCTAGCCCTAACAGGATAAGGGCCCTCTCATTCCACCCTGCTCCCGCGGCCAGGGTCCGGAACTCGAGAGCGAAGTCCTGCGCGCTCCTCGTCTCCTGCCTCAGGTGAAACAGCCGCTCACCCGCCGCTCTCCCCTCCGGGGGATGATCGAATACTGCCCGAAAGCGGCGGGTGAACTCTGGGTAGTTGTCCCTGGCTGAGTCCGGACTGTCCCACACGGCGTTTGCCCATTCCAGGGCCTTACCCGTGAGGCAGGAGACGAGGACGCTGACGCTCTCCTCCCCCGAGGGAGAGGGACGAACGGTCGCCAGGTATAACTCCAACTGGAGCAAGAAGCCCTTACACCCAGCGGCCGTTCCATCGTACTCCCTGGGGGGAGCGAGTTTCACCCCACTGGTACTGGGTGCTGTGGGTGCTGGTGGGGGCGCAGGCTGTTGGCCTGCCGAGTTCAGGGGGCCGAGAGCGCGTCGGTCCCAGCTCTCCAGGCGCGCCAACACCTGATCCATGGCGTTCCCCAGCCGGTGGAGCAGGGTGGAGTGTTGGTCGACGGTTTCCTCCATGGACATGGCTGGCGCTGAAGCTCCTGCTGACTCCATTTAGTTACGGTACGTGATTTCTGTCACGGGCTGGCTCGAGGAACAACAGGAGAGGTAGAGTCAGGCGCAGGAGACAGAGAGAGTTCGTGACCACCCTTCTTTATTTGAAGCACTGTACGTGGTCGACAAGGTATAGGGGCGCAGCCCTGAACGATTCTGCGGTGGTGTACACAAAATAAAAGGAACCACTGGCAGAAGGAAAAACTAAATACACGTTCTTACGAACACACAAAACCCGGACAAGCAACACAATCACGTACAACCACATACATCCTACGCTAACCTAAATAACCCCCCCTTACTAATGACTAACCCAAAACAGGTGTGTGCCTACCTAGACCTAACCAAACGAAAGTGAAACAAAAAGGGATCGATGGTAGCTAGTAGGCCGGCGACGACGACCGCCGAGCTCCGCCCGGCCGAGGAGGGGCGCCACCATCCGTCACTGTCGTGACAAGTGTAGTATTTCTCCAGTAGGTTTCCTGAAAGAGAAAGCCTCCACGTCTATGTCAAAGATAATAAAACAAAAACACTATAGTAAATACTACAGTAATGTCCACAAAAACAGTGCATTAAATACTAACAGTATACTACAGTCTGCAAAAACACTACAGTAAGTACTACAGTATAGTTCAATCCACAAAACATTACATTAATTACTATAATATATACAAAAGTTTTCTTTTAATACAGTTTTTATATTCTAGTTAACTGTAAATAGTACATTATACCACAGTAAAATACTATAGTATTCACTGTATCGGTTTTGTGGACTCTTAATCTAATTTCCTCAAATATTCATAATTCTCCTCTGATAGATCGAAGGGACGCAGTACCTGGGGCTCGCAATTCTGGGAAGCGACCAGAGTATTATTGTTGTTTCATGATGGAGTGCCCGGGTTCGAAAATGTGTCTATTGCCAGTTAGATAATGGGCTATTTTAGTCCGGGCCATGAATCTTTCATGTCGTTATGTTGTGTGATGGGGGTTTCTGTGGACAGGCTGGCTCCCGGGGTAGGGGTGAGGGTGGAGAGGGAAGGGAGGGATGGGTGCTCAGGCACCGAAATGGTGTACATGATGGAAGCCCTACCTGTGATATTTCAGAATAGAGACGTATAGTGCTGACACCACTGATGAGTACATACTACAGTATACGACCAGACAGTATAGGCTGGAACTTTAATCAGTCTTTTAATAGACATGCTGACTGCAGGAAGGGCAGTACTGAGGCTACTGTTATACCTACTCCTCCAGTATCATCATTGTAGGAGACCATATTTGTCTTTCTCACAGGAGGTAGTACAGAGATGTGTGGTTTTAATGAGTGTTCCCTAACATTCAACTAGCACATTTCTGTCTTGATCACATGCCTTAGGCTCTGAATCCCATTTGCTAACATAGTACACACACACACACACACACACACACACACACACACACACACACACACACACACACACACACAATACACACACACACACACACACACACACACACACACACACACACACACACACACACACACACACACACACACACACACACACACACACACACACACACACACACACACACACACACACACACACACTGTTAGTGGGCTCACACATCACTGTTTATGGATTTGGATATGTGACATTTTGTTGCTCTTTAAGAAGCGAGGGATGGGTGGGTGTGAGAGATGGAAAGAGACAGGGGGAGACGGCCTGAGAGGAGTCAGGAAGCGTCTTGAGGAGAGGAGAGACATTTATCCATATGTCAGTGATAAGAGGCATCCTGTCAGAGCAGAGCGGCCCGCCCGTACACCCTGACGCATAAACATCCTCCGTCGACTGTGTGCCCGACAGTTCACGTGCAGCGATCAATGCCAGCCCCTGAGTGGTAAAGTAATCATTGATAATAAGCATGGCCTGCTCCTCTTTCATATTCCTTCTTGTATCTGTCAGGAGCTGATTTGCAGGCTGTGTTGGCTGTGTTGTAAAGAGGCCTGGGTGGCTGAGAAGAGGAAACAGACAGACAGGCAGACATCAGGGTAAATAGCTGCTTATTACTGATCCCCAGCCTGCACTCGCCGGTTTGCAATGCATGTGAAAGCCTTAATGTGACTGCAGTGAATGCATATATAGTCCTAAAGAGACAAACACATACAGTAACAATAACCTGCTAGCAAACACACAAATAAACACAATTGAACTTTCTGTCCTTAAATATTCAGGCTGTCCTGATTCCCTAATAAAGGTACTCAGGAAAAATACAATATACCATACCATAGTTCTTTTTAGGTGGATTTATATATAGACATACAAAGAGGGATATAAAGACAGCGTGACCATAAGGAAGATGAAACCAGTTCAAGATGAAGGAAGGACAAAGCTAAAATTAAGACAGAGAGAAAATCCTAGAAGGCAACGCCTTCTATTTCCTTGGAAAGGACAGATTTCCATTTAAGTTTAGAGTTGAAAGCGGACCATCCAGTCTTTGATGTTGGCGCCTCACAAAGGTACTGAGCCAAATCTTCCAATGTCCTTTAATAGCTTGTGTGTCATTCCAGAAAGTTGTTCCCTCAGTTCTGCCCAGATTCACACCCCCTTATCTAGGGTTGTGTCCCAATAATATTTCCTTTCTCCTGAAGTGTGCATCACTACTTCTTACAAATCTAAAGAAATTGGATTGGTGGAGGTATGGGCTAGTGGAAGTTTCAAAGTTTCCACTATATTTCTTATACCAGTAATTTCCTTTCAAATCAGTAAAGGGAAGTGAAAACGGGCACACTTTGGGAGGAAGGAGAGATAATTGGGAAAGCAATATAGCGGAAAATAGGTGGTGCCTTTGTCTTCACCAGGGCTGAGGATATAGATGGAGAGCATCCATTGGCTGAGGATGTAGATGGAGGGCATCCATTAGCTGAGGAAGTAGATGGATGGCATCCATTAGCTGAGGATATAGATGGAGGGCATCCATTAGCTGAGGATGTAGATGGAGGGCATCCATTAGCTGAGGAAGTAGATGGATGGCATCCATTAGCTGAGGATATAGATGGAGGGCATCCATTAGCTGAGGATGAATATGGAGGGCATCCATTAGCTGAGGATATAGATGGATGGCATCCATTAGCTGAGGATATAGAGGGAGGGCATCCATTAGCTGAGGATGTAGATGGAGGGCATCCATTAGCTGAGGATGTAGATGGAGGGCATCCATTAGCTGAGGATGTACAGGGAGGGCATCCATTAGCTGAGGATGTAGATGGAGGGCATCCATTAGCTGAGGAAGTAGATGGATGGCATCCATTAGCTGAGGATATAGATGGAGGGCATCCATTAGCTAAGGATGTAGATGGAGGGCATCCATTAGCTAAGGATGTAGATGGAGGGCATCCATTAGCTGAGGATATAGATGGAGGGCATCCATTACCTGAGGATATAGAGGGAGGGCATCCATTAGCTGAGGATGTAGATGGAGGGCATCCATTAGCTGAGGATGTAGATGGAGGGCATCCATTAGCTGAGGATGTACAGGGAGGGCATCCATTAGCTGAGGATGTAGATGGAGGGCATCCATTAGCTGAGGAAGTAGATGGATGGCATCCATTAGCTGAGGATATAGCTGGAGGGCATCCATTAGCTGAGGATGTAGATGGAGGGCATCCATTAGCTGAGGATATAGATGGAGGGCATCCATTACCTGAGGATATAGAGGGAGGGCATCCATTAGCTGAGGATGTAGATGGAGGGCATCCATTAGCTGAGGATATAGATGGAGGGCATCCATTGGCTGAGGATATAGATGGAGGGCATCCATTAGCTGAGGATATAGATGGAGAGCATCCATTAGCTGAGGATGTAGAGGGAGGGCATCCATTAGCTGAGGATATAGATGGAGAGCATCCATTAGCTGAGGATGTACAGGGAGGGCATCCATTGGCTGAGGATGAATATGGAGGGCATCCATTAGCTGAGGATATAGATGGAGGGCATCCATTAGCTGAGGATATAGAGGGAGGGCATCCATTAGCTGAGGATGTAGATGGAGGGCATCCATTAGCTGAGGATGTAGAGGGAGGGCATCCATTAGCTGAGGATGTACAGGGAGGGCATCCATTAGCTGAGGATGTAGATGGAGGGCATCCATTAGCTGAGGAAGTAGATGGATGGCATCCATTAGCTGAGGATATAGATGGAGGGCATCCATTAGCTGAGGATGTAGATGGAGGGCATCCATTAGCTGAGGATATAGATGGAGGGCATCCATTAGCTGAGGATGAATATGGAGGGCATCCATTAGCTGAGGATATAGATGGATGGCATCCATTAGCTGAGGATATAGAGGGAGGGCATCCATTAGCTGAGGATGTAGATGGAGGGCATCCATTAGCTGAGGATGTAGATGGAGGGCATCCATTAGCTGAGGATGTACAGGGAGGGCATCCATTAGCTGAGGATGTAGATGGAGGGCATCCATTAGCTGAGGATGTAGATGGAGGGCATCCATTAGCTGAGGATATAGATGGAGGGCATCCATTGGCTGAGGATATAGATGGAGGGCATCCATTAGCTGAGGATATAGATGGAGAGCATCCATTAGCTGAGGATGTAGAGGGAGGGCATCCATTAGCTGAGGATATAGATGGAGAGCATCCATTAGCTGAGGATGTACAGGGAGGGCATCCATTGGCTGAGGATGAATATGGAGGGCATCCATTAGCTGAGGATATAGATGGAGGGCATCCATTAGCTGAGGATATAGAGGGAGGGCATCCATTAGCTGAGGATGTAGATGGAGGGCATCCATTAGCTGAGGATGTAGATGGAGGGCATCCATTAGCTGAGGATGTACAGGGAGGGCATCCATTAGCTGAGGATGTAGATGGAGGGCATCCATTAGCTGAGGAAGTAGATTGATGGCATCCATTAGCTGAGGATATAGATGGAGGGCATCCATTAGCTGAGGATGTAGATGGAGGGCATCCATTAGCTGAGGATATAGATGGAGGGCATCCATTAGCTGAGGATATAGAGGGAGGGCATCCATTAGCTGAGGATGTAGATGGAGGGCATCCATTAGCTGAGGATATAGATGGAGGGCATCCATTGGCTGAGGATATAGATGGAGGGCATCCATTAGCTGAGGATATAGATGGAGAGCATCCATTAGCTGAGGATATAGATGGAGGGCATCCATTAGCTGAGGATGTAGAGGGAGAGCATCCATTAGCTGAGGAAGTAGATGGAGGGCATCCATTAGCTGAGGATGTAGATGGAGAGCATCCATTAGCTGAGGATGTAGAGGGAGGGCATCCATTAGCTGAGGATGTAGATGGAGGGCATCCATTAGCTGAGGAAGTAGTTGGAGGGCATACATTAGCTGAGGATATAGATGGAGGGCATCCATTAGCTGGGGATGTAGATGGAGGGCATCCATTAGCTGAGGATGTAGAGGGAGGGCATCCATTGGCTGAGTAGAAATGGAGATCGAGCACCCTGATGTAAGGAGATGTAAAGGGAAAGCCATTGTGTTCACAAAAAAAACAGCAATATGTTTTGCAGCAGCCTACAGCCTATTAGAAAGCCTTTAACATCTTACCACAGACGCCTGGGTGATTCACGGGGCCCCTAGGAGCCATAAACCATTGGTTTATATCCTTCTACCTGAGCCGCGGACACAGAGGAGAGAGGAGATAATGATGTACTATTTCTGCCACTTAGCCAATGTTTTAATACAGAGATAAAGATGGATAGGGAACAAATAGTCAGCATCTTTGTTTTAAGTAGCTATATGATTCTAGGCTGTCATCATTAATTCAGACAGTAGCGGGAGGGAGAATTTAGTACCTGGGATTAGCAAACTTCTCACTCTCTCTGGTCCAAGTTGTATGGGCTCAAGCAAGGTGAGGCCAGACAATAGCATGAAAAAAACCTCATGACTTTCACAGCTATCCAAATAATAACTTCACACCAACAATCTTACAATGACAACCTCATACAGTAATGGTGCTTCTCAGTCAATTAGTTAGTTGACTATATGTAACGTCTTGTCTGTAGTGTGGCGGAAAGAAGCGCAGGAAGCAGCGAACACTGTGTGGTAATTTTAATGGAACCACCAGTACAAAATAAAAGGTCTCCCAACAACAGGGAAAAATACAATAGACAAACACAGTCGAACAAACGCAGTTGACACACAGAAAAACAATCCCGCACAATAGGGTGCGGGCCAGCTGAACTAAATAGCCCTCTTAATTGCCTAACTCAGGGCAGGTGAGAAAACATAAAAAAAGGGAAAAACAAAAAGGGAATCGGTGGTAGCTAATAGGCCGGTGACGACGACCGCCGAGCGCCACCCGAGCAGGAGGGGGCGCCACCGTCGGTAGGAATCGTGACAGTACCCCCCTCCCGACGCGCGGCCCCCGCAGCGCGCCGACACCGGCCTCGAGGCCGACCCGGAGGACGAGGCGCAGGGCGATCCGGACGGAGGCGGTGGAACTCCTTCAACATGGATGGGTCCAAGACGTCCTCCGCCGGCACCCAGCACCTCTCCTCCGGACCGTACCCCTCCCAGTCCACAAGGTACTGCAGGCCCCCCGCCCGGCGTCTCGAGTCCAGAATGGCCCTTACGCTGTACGCCGGGGACCCCCCGATGTCCAGGGGGGGTGGAGGGACCTCCGGCACCTCATCTTCTTGTAGGGGACCAGCCACCACCGGCCTGAGGAGAGACACATGAAACGAGGGGTTAATACGGTAATAGGAAGGGAGTTGCAACCGATAACACACCTCGTTTATCCTCCTCAGGACTTTGAAGGGCCCCACACACTGCGGCCCCAGCTTCCGGCAGGGCACGCGGAGAGACAGGTTCCGGGTCGAGAGCCAGACCCTGTCACCCGGTGCGAACACCGGCGCCTCACTGCGGTGGCGGTCAGCACTCCTTTTCTGCCTAGCACTGGCCTCCTTCAGTGAGTCCTGTACTGCTTTCCAGGTCTCCTTGGAGTGCTGAACCCAGTCCTCCACCGCAGGAGCCTCGGTCTGGCTCTGGTGCCATGGGGCCAGGACCGGCTGGTACCCTAGCACACACTGGAAGGGTGACATGTTAGTAGAGGAGTGGCGAAGTGAGTTCTGGGCTAACTCTGCCCAAGGAATATACCTCGCCCACTCCCCTGGCCGGTCCCGGCAATACGACCTCAGGAACCTGCCCACCTCCTGGTTCACCCTCTCCGCCTGCCCATTGCTCTCGGGGTGATAACCGGAGGTTAAACTGACCGAGACCCCCAGCCGCTCCATAAACGCCTTCCAGACCCTGGATGTGAACTGGGAACCCCGATCAGAGACAATATCCTCCGGCACCCCGTAGTGCCGGAAGACGTGGGTAAATAGGGCCTCCGCAGTCTGCAGGGCCGTAGGGAGACCGGGCAAGGGGAGGAGACGGCAGGACTTAGAAAACCGATCCACAACCACCAGAATCGCAGTGTTCCCCTGAGAGGGGGGAAGATCTGTCAGGAAGTCGATAGACAGGTGCGACCATGGCCGTTGCGGAACGGGGAGGGGCTGTAACTTCCCTCTCGGTAAATGCCTAGGAGCCTTACTCTGGGCACAGACCGAACAGGAAGAGACATATGACCTCACGTCCTTAGCCAAGGTGGGCCACCAATACTTCCCCCTTAGACTCCGCCCTGTCCTCTCTACACCAGGATGACCCGCCGCAGGTAGCGTGTGCGCCCACCGAATCAACCGATCGCGAACATCGAGCGGCACATACATGCGCCCCACGGGCACCTGCGCAGGCGCAGGATCCAACACCAGTGCCCGCTCGATGTCCGCGTCCACCTCCCACACCACTGGTGCCACCAGCCTAGACGCTGGAATGATGGGAGTTGGATCGATGGGGCGGTCATCCGTGTCATACAGACGGGACAGCGCGTCGGCTTTAGTATTAAGGGAACCCGGTCTATATGAGATGGTAAACCTAAACCGGGCGAAGAACATGGCCCACCTTGCCTGACGTGGATTCAGTCTCCTCGCTGCCCGGATGTACTCCAGGTTTCGGTGGTCGGTCCAGATGAGAAAGGGGTGCTTAGCCCCCTCAAGCCAGTGTCGCCACACCCTCAAAGCTTTGACTACCGCTAGCAACTCCCTGTCCCCCACATCGTAGTTACGCTCCGCCGAACTGAGCTTCCCTGAGAAGAAAGCGCAGGGGCGGAGTTTCGGTGGCGCACCCGAGCGCTGTGATAGCACGGCACCCACCCCAGCCTCGGATGCGTCCACCTCTACTACGAACGCTAAAGACGGGTCCGGGTGCGCCAACACGGGCGCGTCGGTGAACAGGGTCTTCAACTTCTTGAAGGCTCCGTCCGCCGCCGTCGACCATCTCAAACGCACCGGCCCCCCCTTCAGCAGTGAGGTAATGGGAGCCGCTACCTGGCCAAACCCCCGGATAAACCTCCGGTAGTAGTTGGCAAAGCCCAAGAACCGCTGCACTTCCTTCACCGTGGTTGGAGTCGGCCAATTACGCACGGCCTTAACGCGGTCACACTCCATCACCACCCCCGTGGTGGAAATGCGATAACCCAGAAAGGAGACGGCTCGTTTGAAAAACTCACACTTCTCAGCCTTAACGTATAGGTCATGCTCCAGCAGTCTACCAAGCACCCTGCGCACCAGGGACACATGCGCGGAGCGGGTGGCGGAATATATCAGAATGTCATCGATATAGACAATCACGCCCTGCCCGTGCAGGTCCCTGAGAATCTCGTCAACAAAGGATTGAAAGACGGCTGGAGCATTTTTCAACCCATACGGCATGACGAGGTACTCATAATGGCCTGATGTGGTACTAAAGGCGGTTTTCCACTCATCTCCCTTCTTGATACGCACCAGGTTATATGCGCTCCTGAGATCCAATTTTGTGAAGAACTGTGCTCCGTGAAATGATTCCACCGCCGTAGCGATAAGAGGTAGTGGGTAACTAAACCCCACCGTGATCGCGTTTAGACCTCTATAATCAATGCACGGACGCAGACCTCCCTCCTTTTTCTTCACAAAAAAGAAACTCGAGGAAGCGGGTGAGATGGAGGGCCGAATGTACCCCTGTCCCAAGGATTCCGTGACGTATGTCTCCATAGCCGCCGTCTCCTCTTGTGACAAGGGGTACACGTGACTCCTGGGAAGCGCAGCGTTAACCTGGAGATCTATCGCACAATCCCCTTGTCGATGAGGTGGTAATTTAGTCGCTCTCTTTTTACAAAAAACGATCGCCAAATCGGCGTATTCAGGGGGAATGCGCACGGTGGACACCTGGTCTGGACTCTCCACCGACGTGGCACCTATGGAAACTCCTAGATACCTCCCTGAACACTCCTCCGACCACCCCTGGAGAACCCCCTGTTTCCATGAAATGAGGGGATTGTGACCAGCCAGCCAGGGGACCCCCAGCACCACTGGAAACGCAGGTGAATCAATAAGGAAAAAGTTAATGCTTTCCTTATGATTCCCCAGCGTTACCATGTCCAGCGGCACCGTAGACTCCCTGACTAGCCCTGACCCTAATGGTCGGCTATCTAAGGAGTGCACGGGGAAGGGGGAATCTATCGGCACCCGTGGAATGCCCAGCTTAATGGCAAGTCCACGGTCCATAAAGTTCCCAGCTGCGCCTGAATCGACTAGCGCCCTATGCTGGGAAGAGGGAAAAAATTTAGAAAATGAAACAGGCAAAAACACATGACCAACAGGGGGTTCTGGGCAAATCTGGTGCTGACTCACCTGAGGTGACCGAGAAGTGTTCTGCCTGCCTTCTCGACTCCCAGACTGGCTCCTCCAGCACCGGTCGGCCGTGTGTCCTCTCCGACCACAGCTGGTGCAGGAGGAGCCACCTCCTCCGGTGCCCCTTGGCACGGCCCCCCCTACCTCCATAGGGGTAGGGGCGGGGGTGCACGGGGGTGGAACGGGCAGGACCCTCTCCGAACGCCCGCGGGCAGCCAGCAAATTGTCCAACCGTATGGACATGTCAATGAGTTCGTCCAGGGATAGATTGGTGTCCCTACAGGCCAGCTCCCTGCGGACGTCCGCCCGGAGACTACACCGGTAGTGGTCTATGAGGGCCCTGTCATTCCACCCCGCTCCAGCAGCCAAGGTCCTAAACTCCAGCGCGAAGTCTTGAGCGCTCCTCGTCTCCTGCCTGAGGTGGAACAGCCGTTCACCCGCCGCTTTACCTTCGGGGGGGTGGTCGAAAACAGCCCGAAAGCGGCGGGTGAACTCTGGGTAGTGGTCCCTCGCCGAGTCTGGAGCGTTCCAGACCGCATTAGCCAACTCCAGAGCTCGGCCCGTCAGGCAGGAAACGAGGGCACTTACGCTCTCCTCTCCTGTAGGAGCAGGTCTGACGGTGGCCAGGTACAACTCGAGCTGGAGAAGAAACCCCTTGCACCCAGCCGCCGTCCCATCGTACTCCCTCGGGAGTGCCAGGCGAAGCGCGCCAGAGCCAGACGTCGTAGGAGGAGGAGATGGTTGTATCGGGGGGGGGGTGTAGGTGGAGAGAGGATACCACTCCTCTCCCATCGTTCCATCCTCTCCATCATCTGGTCCATGGCGGATCCGATGCGATGCAGGACCGATGTGTTGTGCTGGACACGTTCCTCCATTGAGGGTAGTGGAGTGCCCGCTGCTCCCGCTGATTCCATGCTCCTTCTGGTGGTGCGGGATTCTGTAACGTCTTGTCTGTAGTGTGGCGGAAAGAAGCGCAGGAAGCAGCGAACACTGTGTGGTAATTTTAATGGAACCACCAGTACAAAATAAAAGGTCTCCCAACAACAGGGAAAAATACAATAGACAAACACAGTCGAACAAACGCAGTCGACACACAGAAAAACAATCCCGCACAATAGGGTGCGGGCCAGCTGAACTAAATAGCCCTCTTAATTGCCTAACTCAGGGCAGGTGAGAAAACATAAAAAAAGGGAAAAACAAAAAGGGAATCGGTGGTAGCTAATAGGCCGGTGACGACGACCGCCGAGCGCCACCCGAGCAGGAGGGGGCGCCACCGTCGGTAGGAATCGTGACACTATAGCAGTGTTTCCCAGCTGATTCAAATAATCAAAGCATAATGATGAGTTGATTATTTGAATCAGCTGTGTAGTGCTAGTGCAAAAAACTAAATGTGCACCCCTTGGGGTCCCCAGGTCCGAGTTCCGGAAACACTGGACTGTAGGACCCTTCCTAGCTAGCACATAATGTTCTAAGAACCATATGTTTCTTAAAGCTTGGTGAGAGCATTGTCATATGGTTATTTTGCATACAACCTTCCCACAACTTTCTGGAAATGGGTCATGATAGTTGCTTGGCTTTTGAACATTCTCAGCACATTTAAGAAACTTGACAACATTTTTTCTTGGTATTTCATTACTTTAACAGAATGTTTCCTAAAAGTTCAAACACGGTTACATTTAATTACAATTTTGGTAATGTTCTAGGAACGTTCTCCAACTGCTTTGACATTGGGAATGTTCTCAAATAGTTCAGAGAATGTTAAGAAACAACATTCTTCTGTGGGAATTTCAGTGCATCAGCATAACATTTCCTACAGGTTTCCTCATGGTTCTATTTAAAGTCATGTTCTCAAATTGTTCCAAGAATGTTAAAAAACAATGTTCTTCTGTGGGAATTTCAGTACTTCAGCATAATGTTTCTTATGTTTATTTATGGTTTTATTTAAAGTCATGTTCTCATTGTTCAGAGAACGTTAAGAAAACTTTCCATAAAAACCCAATGTCAACTATTGTAATGTTCAGGGAACGTTCTAAGAATGTTATTGAAAAACATACATTCCATTCTCAGAATGTGAAAACTTTCCATAAAAACCACAAGAAAACATTAAAGTTAAGAGAACATTCAAAGAATGTTATTTAAAAACATATACATTATGTTCTCAGCATCAACAAAACTCTCTTTATCCTCTATCTTGTTAATTGTGTTCAGGTGTGCTGGCTGTGCCCACTAATTGGCCACACCTGATGTAATGAGTGCTTGTTTCCTTTGAAAAGGGGTCTGTTTGATATGCATACAAAGACATGGCATGCTTGCTCCATCCAGAACAGAAGGTTAAAGGCTGGAATCTCACTGATGCGTGTCAGAATAAAAAATAAATGTGTTTGCATAATTAATGCCTAAGGAAATTAATTTCCATGTGTCCTATATGTGCTTCGAGTTCAAAAAAGTTAACCCAACAGAAGATAGCAGTGTTATTAATTTCAGGATCTGAAATGATGTACCCAAATCTAACTGCCTGAAGCTCAGAACCTGAAGCAAGGATATGCATATTTTTGATACCATTTGAAAAGAAAACTTTGAAGTTTGTGGAAATGTGAAATGACTGTAGGGGAATATCTATTTTTGTTTTGTTCCATCATCTTTGAAATAAGTGCAAGAGAAAGGCTATACATTAAGATAGGAGCCTAGGTGTAATTTAGATTTTGCCCACCAGATGGCAGCAGTGTGTGTGCAAAGTTTCAGACTGATCTAGTGAAGAATTACCTCACTACACAATATTCTGCATCAAGTCTGCCAGGAGTTTGCCCAAATGTAGCGAATTGGTCAATTTATACATTTTCAAGTACATAACTACAGTGAGGGAAAAAAGTATTTGATCCTCTGCTGATTTTGTATGTTTGCCCACTGACAAAGAAATGATCAGTCTATAATTTTAATGGTAGGTTTATTTGAACAGTGAGAGACAGAATAACAACAAAAAAATCCAGAAAAACGCATGTCAAAAATGTTATAAATTGATTTGCATTTTAATGAGGGAAATAAGTATTTGACCCCCTCTCAATCAGAAGTAAAATCTTTGAAATTGTTGCATGGATAACATCAAGGCGGTGACCCGATCCTGTAGGTTCATGCTCTACAACATTCGCAGAGTACGACCCTGCCTCACACAGGAAGCGGCGCAGGTCCTAATCCAGGCACTTCTCATCTCCCGTCTGGATTACTGCAACTCGCTGTTGGCGGGGCTCCCTGCCTGTGCCATCAAACCCCTACAACTCATCCAGAACGCCGCAGCCCGTCTGGTGTTCAACCTTCCCAAGTTCTCCCACGTCACCCCGCTCCTCCGCACACTCCACTGGCTTCCAGTTGAAGCTCGCATCTGCTACAAGACCATGGTGCTTGCCTACGGAGCTGTGAGGGGAACGGCACCTCCATACCTTCAGGCTCTGATCAGTCCCTACACCCAAACAAGGGCACTGCGTTCATCCACCTCTGGCCTGCTCGCCGCCCTACCTCTGCGGAAGCACAGTTCCCGCTCAGCCCAGTCAAAACTGTTCGCTGCTCTGGCACCCCAATGGTGGAACAAGCTCCCTCACGATGCCAGGACAGCGGAGTCAATCACCACCTTCCGGAGACACCTGAAACCCCACCTCTTTAAGGAATACCTGGGATAGGATTAAGTAATCCTTCTAACCCACCCTACCCCAAAAATATATAGATGTACTATTGTAAAGTGGTTGTTCCACTGGATATCATAAGGTGAATGCACCAATTTGTAAGTCGCTCTGGATAAGAGCGTCTGCTAAATGACGTAAATGTAAATGTATATTATTTTTCAGTATAATTTAAAATGGTTAACCCTTTAGACCCCAACAGAATTCTAGAATGCTACTGTAGATTACTGAGAATTTTCAAGATGAAGCTCATTTTCTCACACATTTCAAACAAACGGACATAGCTCAAAACAAAGAACAAATGACAATTACAAGTTAACTTACTTTTAAAGAGCACAACCTCTTCTTTAATATGACACCACATTCATGTAAATAGGAATAATGCTAATTTTGTCTTCCATCAAAAAATTATTGACACTCAAAACAACAAAAAAACCTAGAGTATTTAAATTGTAGTAAATTTGACTTAAATTACTCTCTCAAAATGTACCAAGTATAATATATATTTTTTTACATGTATTTATTTCACCTTTATTTAATACCAGGTAGGCAAGTTGAGAACAAGTTCTCATTTACAACTGCGACCTGGCCAAGATAAAGCAAAGCAGTTCGACACATACAACAACACAGAGTTACACATGGAGTAAAACAAACATACAGTCAATAATACAGTAGAAAAATAAGTCTATATACAATGTGAGCAAATGTGCTGAGATAAGGGAGGTAAAGGCAATAAATAGGCCATGAACTAAATACAATATAGCAAGTAAAACACTGGAATGGTAGATTTGCAGTGGATGAATGTGCAAAGTAGAAATAATGGGGTGCAAAGGAGTAAAATAAATAAATAAATACAGTAGGGGAAGAGGTAGTTGTTTGGGCTATTTATAGATGGAGTATGTACAGGTGCAGTGATCTGTGAGCTGCTCTGACAGCTGGTGCTTAAAGCTAGTGAGGGAGACAAGTGTTTCCTAGTTTCAGAGATTTTTGTAGTTCATTCCATTCATTGGCAGCAGAGAACTGGAATATATTATACTTATAAATATTTTTGACATATAAATACATTTTTTCTGTCCAAAATGTGGCAAGAGTGTAAGGTTCTTTATTTATTTTCTTAGTCAACCTTGTGTTCTGTTTTGTTGTGTTTTTGAACGTAGCCCTGTTTCTTTGTGTTCTTGAACATAGCCCTGTCTTTCATTTTTGTTCATTGATTTCACCGGTGTTAGTTACTCACCTGGTCTCATCAGCTCCTTATTTAGTTCAGGTCATTCTGCTTGTGTCTTTGTGAGGTATTCTTCATTTTTACTCTACCAAGCCTTTTCCTAGCTCGTTTCTGAGAACCAGTGATAGCCTTCAGTCCTAGTTTTGATTCACCTGCCTGTTTACCTACCTGTGTATGACCATTGCCTGCCTGTGACCACGATTCCTGTCTTCTGTGAAGGCAAAATAAACACTGTATGTGTGAATCTACACCTTTTTCTCCCTGAGTGTTCATTACAAAGAGAACAATATTCAGAAAGTATTTCAAAACCCACACAAAGTAGACTATGTGATTGACAACGATTCTTACTAAATTCCCAATCTGGCCCTCACACCATCACGGTCACCTAATCATCTCCAGCTTACAATTGACTCATTGACCCTTCTCTCCCCTGTAACTATTCCCCAGGTTGTTGCTGTAAATGAGAATGTGTTCTTAGTAAACTTACCTGGTGGAATAAGGGTTAAATAAATAAAAATACAATTCTGTAACAATGTAAAAATGCAAACAACTATTCAGAGACTATTTCAAAATGTAGATAACCTCTCAATTAGATTTAGTACCAGGCCTGACACAACACAGAAATAGTAGTCTACTTTGACAGTTCAGTGAATGCAACTAATATTAGATAGAGACAGATAAAGAGAGAATACAACACAACTGTTCAGAGACAATAAAAGATTTGTAGGACTAATTCACGTTTCACACTGTCACTTCAGTGTTTGCATTTATCCTACAACATGTCATGGAACATCTGGAAGCCCTGCCCCATCATGCAAAGTGGCACAGAACACGTAGAGCACCCAACGGAGGTTTCTACACATCGCCCCCTCTTTCCCCTGCGTCCACTCCGGATGCACACCACACACCCTCTCTTGCGCCCTTCAAACTTCACCTGCTTTTAAATGAGTTACAATTCAATCTAGAAGACCTGGTGCCACACTCCTGGCTCCCCTCTTCCTGCCGCTGTAGCCATATCACAAAGTGAATGCACATGCTGCATTTTGAATGCCTTCAGGGACCAGCACCTGCGGTTTCTGGGAAGAGGCCTTTGCAGGTTCACTTACACAATGTACACATTTATGATGGCAATGTTGAGCATCCCCCAAAACCCACACTTCCACCATTTTCTGCCTGTGCGTCCAACATTGTAATAGCTCCTCAGTTGGTCAAGATGGTCAACCCCGCCCATTTTCTTGTTGTAATCCATTACAAGCTCTGGAACAGATATACATTCCTACCACTTTTAAAAACAACTCCAAAACCACATACCACTGTCAATTTAGGCCCAGGCTGTGTGGTACAAGGGTGAATGGTGGGACTTGGGGCAGACACACTCCATGGAAACGTAGGCTCCCCTCTCGGGTATGCTCTCCCTCTTCCTCCTCTCCCTCTGCTTCCTTCTCTCCCGAGTGGTGCAGCAGTCTAAGGCACTGCATCTCAGTCCCTGGTTCGATTCAAGGCTGTATCACAACCATCCGTGATTGGGAGTCCAATAGGGCGGCGCACAATTGGCCCAGCGTCATCTGGGTTAGGTTTTGGCCGGGGTAGGCCGTCATTGTAAATAAGAATTTGTTCTCCCTCCTCCTCTTCCTCTCCATGTTCCTCTACCTCCAATCTCCTCTCGCTCCACTCCTCCCTCCTTGTTCCACATCTCTATCCTCCAATCATCTCTAACTCCTCTTCCTACCTGCCTTCTGCTGCTGAGACTCTCCACATCACTTCCCTCACTTTCACTGACCTAGAGGAACAGAGTAATAGAGGGAGAGGAGAGGAGCAACAAATAGGATACAATTGTGGTCAGGAAAATATTATATTTTTATTTAATGTTTTACTCTCTCCCTCTCTGTCCTCCAATCAACTCTTGTTTTCTTTCCTGACAAACTAACTACAAAGTTTGCCAATGTTAGCTGATTAGTTACGAATCTGGGACAGTTTCCAAATGAATTGCACCGGTAGAAACAGGATAAAAAAAGCTACTTGTTAGCTGGCAGTGTAAACAAATGTCCAACTCCTCAAATGAGCGTCACTGTGCAGGCATCTACTACAGTAACACGACAGCTAAGCTGTGATATAATAGGAAAATTAGGTAATGTATAGCCTATGAATATCTGCACCTAGCAAACATGACAAACCATAATGTAAGCGCAACAGATAAAATCAAATTACTTTAGCCTTCATTTCGTTGGCTAGTTAGCTGGTGGTCTGTATGGCTAGCTAGTCAAAGTGAGAGCTGAGGTTGACACTTTGTGAGCGCAGCCCTAATTTACTGTTACACACAGTTTTTCTTGCCTGACAGACTAACTAGTTAGCTAGCTATAGCAAGCATCTTGGGCCATTTCCATATTCATTACATTGCTATGAAGAAGACAAGACAAAACTAGTTAGCTGACTATATACAGCTAAACACTGCAGCTATTTCCATGAGGCAGAGATTAATCATTTGAGTTCCACCGCTGATGTGCTCGCCTGTACCAACCAAGTTATCATGACATGATTTGCTAATCTGAGAGCTATTCCCCAGCATCAAACATCGACAACACTAAACATATATCTGCTGTTTACTTATTTAATTCACCTCGACATTATCGCTTTTCAATATGCAAGGACATGTCCAAATCCGTATCATCAAACATCGACAACACTAAACATATATCTGCCTCATTAAATATATAACATATATAGATACAGCCTCCTTCACAATGAAAAGTCACGTCTGCGCTGTCATTTTGAGTAACGAAGTAAAAGAAAATCAAGTCAAAATGACAGCATACCCTATTTTTGGTTTAAACAGCGATGTGAATACGACAACAGGTTGTTAGCAAGTTCATTTTGTGATATTGACACAGATATTACTGTTAGAAAAACAAGGCTGTTTGCGGCCGCTATAGTAATTTAAGGAAAGGAGGTCGACATCCGGTATTGGTTCTAAAGGGTTAAATAGAGAGAAATGACATGACTTCAAACCCACGTCTCAAACCGCACTAAAGGTAATTACAAATAGCCCTAAAATCGAATGACTTGAGAAACAGAGAGAACAGAAACAGATAGGACAGACAGAAAACGTTTTACGTGAATGTAATCTATTTAAAACCTTGTGCTGTATTGTCCAACTGGTCGGCTGGAGCTGTAGCTCTCTGGTCTGGCATCAGGACAAGCTAATCATGTCTGAGTGCAGCGAACGGAGCAGAGCCTCGCATGATTAAGATTCATCAGGGTGGAACAGCGAGAGCAAATTATCAGAGCAAATCTTGGAGGGTTCAAAAAACCATACATCCCTGAGTGTCTGGAGAGGGAGAATAAAACCTATTCTTTCTCTTCTTTATTCCTCTCATCAAGGATGTCTTACAGGACGAGACCCTGAATTTCTGACTATAGCTTTAAAGTACTGACGTAACATCTGTCCTTGCTCAAGAAGATGGTTTGTAAAATGATGCAATCCTAGAAGCTGGCAATGGAGTTATATGATTTGTATACGACACGCCATATCTCTCTTTGGAGGTTGCGTTGGATTTGTATTATAAGGCATATTATAGACAGAGCTTTGATAAAATCAACGCAAGTAAAGGTATTGTGTTTGGAAAAGCATTGTGTTGCTGGATCTGGGGTCCTTAACAGGCAGACAAATAGGTACTTCAGTGGAACATATTATTGCACATGTTTAATAATGGGCACTTGTTGTCATTGTCATTGTTCGGTGGATAACATAGTTCAGTTTTCCCCATTACTCCTTGTCAGTTGTCTGCAATCTCAAACAATGGAGGATCCTTGCCCTAGGTGTATTACTGGAGAAAATACCTTTATTGCGACCCTTGTGCTCTCAAGTATAGTACATTAAAAGAAGGGCTCTTTACTTTAGAGGCCTATGTACTAGAGAGAAGCCTTTCCAATATAGCACTTCAAACCACGTCCTCACAGCCTTTCCCTCTGCAAAAAACTATTAACATTCTAGCCGACGTTGACCAAAAAAGTGATAACTGCTCTCCTAAAAATATAAATTCCCATCAGCACACATTCTCCAGGGAATTTATCAGCTTGTTCATGTCCTATTTACAGAGGGGGGCGTGCTATCTGAGTCAACCATTGTGAAAAATGGACTCCATCTTCTGGGTTAAGCTTGTCCATCAATCTGGGTACAATAGTGCCCCGATAAAGGAACACGTGGTAGAGGTTTATATTTATGTACCAAAGTTACCATGTTTATGAGGAAATGTTGAACCACTAACATAATGTAGGTCTCATAACCATTGGTCATTCTGTACAGTAGACAAAACACAACAGTACTGCTATTTTGAAAGAGTAAAACATTATCACACTGTATTCACTTCTGATATTTAGGAGATTTTATTTATCAAAAAGACACAATGAAAGTAAATGTTTCAATGGCAAAATAAAGAGCCGAGGAGTAATATACGGTGCCACAAATTCCTTTATGAACATCAACGTTCTCATAAAATATGATTCCCATTGTGAATAATCATATTCTGCGACGCTGAGAACTTTTACAAGCAGTGAAGGAATATATTACAGCAATAAAGCTCAACTTAGTTAAAGCAGAAAAACCTTCACATGTATCCACAGCTATCATTTATCTTCTCATCGCCCACACCACAATTCAAGAAACTTTAAGCTTTACATAAAATAAGCATTTTCTCAGGGATATGAGAAGCTAACTTACATTACCGTACATGTATGCATAGATTTGAATAGTGATGCCAGACCTTGAGGATAGGTTCCAGTAGAGGATGCTGAGGGGAGGATGGCTCATAATAATGGCTGGAACGGAGTATGGAATGGCATCAAACACATGGAAACCATATTTTTGTTGTCTTTGATACAAATCCTCGATTCCCGCTCCAGCCATTGCCACGAGTCCATCCTCCCCAGTTAAAGTGCCACCAACAGCCCGTGATAGGTTCACAAACAATTTGGTGGTTTTGGTTCATTTTGTTCCTTTTCTCAGCAAGGTACAAATTAAAAAAACAAAATTAAAAAGCTTGGTACAATGACTCAGCAAGAGTAACAGAAAATAACAATAATAAAACACTTCAGATTTGTGTATGCATGCGATGAGTTAAGAGCTAAAGCCCACTGATGCCGGGGGATTGTGAGGGGAGAGTGATAATAAAGGATGCATGACGTCGGAAGCAGAAAAGGCTAGGAGCTGACACTGAAGCTGCACACTGAAGAGTCTTACCCATCTTTTCAGAGAACTCAGTGATAGCACACACATACAGCCCAGAGGAGAAATCAGAGAGATGATAATCACCCCTCTGAGAGATTAATTAAGCCTATTACTATCTCTAAATAAGCCTTCCTGGAAAATATGTAACAGGATGAGACATTTGGAGGGAATGGAGGGAAAGTGGTTGACTCTACTGCCTATTGATTGGCCAGAGGGTGAGTGCTTCAGGCGATCAACAAACCTGTAATTTATGTCACATGTTCCACTCTTTACACTCAGATCATGGCAGATAGAGATATTTGTGTGCAAGTGTGCCTGTGTTTGCATGAGCAAGAGAGAGGGAGAGGATAGCAAGAGTAAAATGATAGTAAAATAGGACTATGAAAAAAGCTGTGAATCATATTTTAAAGTACTGTTGGTTTTTATCATACCATTTGATACATTTTTGTCTAATGATAATTTATATATTCATAAGTACTACACAACATTTTAATATCATACTTCATAGATACAGTAGCATCAGATAAATATGATCCAGTGCTTAAAAAACAAAAACAAGTAAACAAACACAGAGGAAAACAGGGTAAAGTAAGTGGATACATCAAAAGCTCTGGGTGACACCCCACCTGAAGCTTCTCTTCCATGATTGGCTGGTTGGCTGCCCCAGCTACCACAGTTAGGTACAGTATAAATGAACCACAGTAGACTAGTATGCCACTCACTTGAAGATGGTAATAGAAGTACCAGCTATCCCCCCCCACACACACACACTCATATACCTGCGCACACCAAATATCTAACTACATAACCAAGGAGGGACAGCCATGACGAAGTAGAGGTGTTGGTGTGGGGCAGGCCCCTCCTGTTCTGAGACAGCTGGTACAGGTCAGGTGGTCAGGTGGGGCAGAAGCAGCGAGGTCACATCACTATGACAGCAGCTACCTGGGAAATACAAGCACACCAGACAAAATGCATCAATCATTAACCAGCGCTATAAAGGCAAGCTAAACAATAGGATGACAACCGCTAATGTAGGCTACTCACAAAGCTAAGCTTTCTAAACCAATACCACAGGTGTAATATTCATGTACATATACCTTTACATCCACTACTAACCGCCTTGGGCTTATATTATTTTCCCTTTTTAATTTTTAATTAATTGGTAAGGAACCAATTTGTACTTTTTATTCTGGAAGTGCCACAAGATTGAGGGGAGTAATTTATGATTGGTGGTCAGTGTATGAGTTTAATTTATTTTATTTTACCTTTATTTAACTAGGCAAGTCAGTTAAGAACAAATTCTTATTTTCAACGACGGCCTAGGAACAGTGGTTTAACTGCTTTGTTCAGGGGCAGAACGACAGATTTGTACCTTGTCAGCTCGGGAATTCAAACTTGCAACCTTTCGGTTACTAGCCCAACGCTCTAACCTCTAGGTTACCCTGCCACCCCATTGTCTGGGCCAGAGTTCAGCCAGTTGGAGATCCAACTGGTTCATTAATCAGCAGCCCCCTGTGACGGGCATATAGTAGAACCACAAAAGGCCACAGTGCATCACTTTTATCTCAAATTATACTCAGGAGTTGGCCAACAGGAAACTCATGAGTTAATTACAGCATGTAGCTAAGATGATCTAAGGGTTATGCAGTACACAAAACACCAGTCTCAACGTCAACAGTGAAGAGGCGACTCCGGGATGCTGGCCTTCTAGGCAGAATTCCTCTGTCCAGAGTCTGTGTTCTTTAGCCCATCTTAATCATTTATTTTGATTGGCCAGTCTGAGATATGGCTTTTTCTTTTCAACTTTGCCTAGAAGGCCAGCATCCCGGAGTCGCCTCTTCTCTGTTGACGTTGAGACTGGTGTTTTGCGGGTACTATTTAATAAAGCTGCCAGTTGAGGACTTGTGAGGTGTCTGCTTCTCAAACTAGACACTCTAATGTACTTGTCCTCTTTCTCAGTTGTGCACCGGGGCCTCCCACTCCTCTTTCTATTCTGGTTAGAGACAGTTTTTGCTGTTCTGTGAAGAGAGTAGTACAGAGTTGTACAAGATCTTCAGTTTCTTGGCAATTTCTCGCATGGAATAGCCTTCATTTCTCAGAACAAGAATAGACTGACGAGTTTCAGAAGAAGGTTATTTGTTTCTGGTCATTTGAGCCTGTAATCAAACCCACAATTGCTGATGCTCCAGATACTCAAATAGTCTAAAGAAGGCCAGTTTCATTGCTTCTTTAATCAGAACAACAGTTTTCAACTGTGCTAACATAATTGCAGAAGGGGTTTCTAATGATCAATTAGCCTTTTAAAATTATAAACTTGTATTAGCTAACACAACGTGCCATTGGAACACAGGAGTGATGGTTGCTGATAATGAACCTTTGTACGCCTATGTAGATTCAATTTTATGTTATTTTAATGGACCAAAAATGTGCTTTTCTTTCAAAAACAAGAACATTTCTAAGTGACCCCAAACTTTTGAACGGTAGTGTATGTTATGTTGAACTATTCAATCATTATCGTTCCATGTCATAATTGAAGTTGTAAATTAATAGACATCTGAACTATTGCTGAGATCGGCTTTGTATTGCACCCACAGGGCAAACAACACCCACAGGGCAAACAATGGCTACTTCCTCTGCCTCACACCTGACACTATGGAGTCCATTCTTCCAAGCTGTCTGTCACTCAGTCCCTCTTTCTCCACTTCTCCTCTCATCTTCAGTGAGTCCATCACTACCTTTCCAAATACGTCCATTGGAGGGGTCTGGCGGTCATGTCAGAGAGGGCTAATCACCAAAGCAGATCTCTCTCCAGCAATCTCTCTCCTCACTCTTTCTTTCTCTTCTCTCTATCTACTGCTACTCAGGACCTGACCAGCCAATCTCTGAATAAAACTCACACCACCTTATTTCAAAGAGAGAGGGAAAGAGGGAGGGAGAAAGAGAGGGGGAGAGAAAGAAAAAGAGAGAGAGAGGGGAGATGGATTGAGAGAGGCCACAGCCTGTGAAATGGGGGCAGAGTTCCTGATGGCCATTGGCTTCGACTGCCCAAAGCCAGGCATGCCTGTTTGGGTAAGAGTCTAGAAGAGAAAAGACCCATACAACTGAAGTTGGAAAAAATAAAAAAAACACCACTGTGGTGTTTTATTTTTCATTCAACTCTCATTCATGTAGGTCTGTCTAATTCAGACACTCTCTTTTTTGTCAAGATAGATCCTAGTGTAAGAGAGGTAAGCAAGGGCAACCAGCTTTACATTATTCCAAGTTCTTGCGACACACAAAGCTAGGAAATTGAAAATGTAAAACTCAGACCTGCTTGTATATCATTATACTCCTGGGTAAAGTATTTATTTTTAGGGCAATATCGGTAGAAATGTTACAAATATGGAGGTTCAGGACCAGTGGAAGCTCCGTCTCAGTGAATTTCATTTTTTTTAAATTGTGAAACATTAAAAAAAGTTATCATTTTGAGATATCTATACTAATTATATTAATGTCACCAAATAATTGATGAAAAACACTGTTTTGCAATGAAGGTCTACAATAGCCTCAACAGCACTCTCTGGGGTAGCACCATGGTGTAGCTGGAGGACATATAGTTTCCGTCCTCCTCTGGGTATATTGACTTCAATATAAAACCTAGGAAGCCCCCTTTCATAGACTTACAAAGTAATTATGACAACTTCCGGAGGACGTTTTCCAACCTATCAGAGCTCTTGCAACATGAACTGACATGTTATCTACCCAATCAAAGAATCAGATAATTAATCTAGTACTGAAAGCATAAGCTACAGCTAGCTGGCACTGCAGTGCATAAAATGTGGTGAGTAGTTGAACAGTTTTGAACAACTTAATTTATTTAAAAATGAAGGAGAAGCGAGAGCGAGAGCTAGCTATATTTCGTTGTATTCTTTTCACTTTCACTTACTTAGCTAGTGAATGCAGCTAGCTAGTTCAGCATACTCAAAACACGCGGCTCAAACAGAGAGGGATGCTATGTTAGCTAGCTGGCTATGTCTGTCCAACAATGGAACTCTTCCAAGTCAAGGTAAGCTTTTGGTTGTATTAATTTATTGCCACCAGGGCCCGCCTGTGTAATTGCTAAACTGCTTTCTGTACACTGTACTGCATGATTGTAGCGGGTTTACTAACGCGTTAGTTCTATCTATGATGATAGCTAATATGACGTCAATATGGTGTGGGAGGGGGTATAAAGGAATATAATGGATACAAAAAAAGAAAAAAGAAAAGAAATGATGCAAACAATTAACTTGATAGAACCCACAATCTATCTGCACCCCACCCTACCCTGATTGGAGTAAACTAATAGACAGCAATACTTCTACTGCTACTGCTCACATGTATGGTACATGTAGTTAAATAATTATAAATATATTCTTCATTTCCTCTTTCTGCAAGTGCTGGATTTTCAACCAACCGACCATTCATTCTGATCTTAGAGAGGTGCAGGGGGGAGAGGAGGAAAGAGTATGAAGTTTGACAGGGGGATGAAGATGACTACGCTGCAGACCTCTGTCTATGAAAAGACCCCAGGCTTCCGTCAGATTGGGGATTTTATACCCATCTGAACGATGTCCTGATCCAGACAGGTTGGAATAACGCCAGGAAGGAGGGGTTGGAGAAGAGAGAGAGAGGCACAGATGGAATGAGAGAACAAAACGTTTTGGGGAGAAATAGGGGACTAAAAATGGGGAGAATTGTCGATAAAAATGGGGAATACGGTGGATAAAATGAATGGGACAGAGTAGAGGACAAGCAAAGACAAAGAGAGCGAGTAATCGAGAATGAGAGATTGAGTAAAAGAGAGAGTGAACGAGAGAGAGAAACAGAAAGAGAGAGAGATCAAGAGAGAAAATGAAAGGAAGAGAAAAGGAGAGAGCGTGAGGTAGAGAGTAACGGTAGGGAGATATGGTACTTTGAAGAGATCAGAGGGCATGAGGCTACCCCGTCTCCCTGGCACACACACAGAGGGAGAGAGAGCTCTGCCAGTATCACCCACTTCAAAGCTCTGTCTTTGTGCCACCACAACGAGACCCCCTTCTCCTCCGGAAGAGTCTGGGAGACACACAAATGCATCTATGCATGCACGCACACACCCACACACTCGCGCACACACGCACAGAGCTTAATCTTCTGCACTGTATCTTTGGTTAAGCAAGGGGGCGCTAGAAAGCTGTTTGAACATAACTCCACCTTGTCATTGAAAGACGTGGGCAAAAAGACGGAGGAAAGGAGTGAGGTTAGGAGGGAGGGAATGAAAGCCAATAAATACAGACAGTCCCCAAGATGAATGCTGGAGTGACAAACTGAGGGAAATAGTATTGCAGCAGTTCAGACATCTGGTAATGTGCCTCAGTAGATCCATATACAATACACAAACAATATAAAAACTCCAGACAGGCAGTCTAATGAGAGAAAGGCAGGAGATAAACTGAATTAAAAAATGATATTGATGAAAGTGTCAAGGTACTGTACTGTAGATAACATAGACAAGTAGGATAACAGACCGGTGGAAGCTGCTGTCACATTAAATCACGTTTGATATCTTAATCCATTCCACCCATTACAATGATCCAGCTTCCCTTCACTTGCCTGCACTGCAAAATACATGTCAAATCTCCTTTGTACTGAGTGAGTTGGTGGAGGTGTTTACTATCGCCCAGCCAGAGTGAAGGAAGATTTAGAAGTCAAACTGAAATCCAGAGTGGATGGGATCAATGTGAGCAGCTGGGGAGGGGTTGTGTTTTGAAGGACCCTGTTCTGTCCGTCATGCCCCATTTCCAGCAGAGCCAGTGTCCAGATGCATGGAGCTGATAGGCCGTATCAATCACAACCCAAACTGGCTTCACGGCACAGCTATCACAGCAATCGATTGTCAGTCACAGGCTGGATGAATGGCGTAGACTCTGAGCCAACAGGTTGACCGGGTGGTGTGTGTGTGATGGTGGGGGGAAAGAGAGAAGAGGAGAAGCAGATATTTCGCATGACAGCCTAGTTTGACCACTCACATTCAAGTATCTATATTACTAAGTTTCTCTATCTTAACACATTTGATGGCTACACTGTTGTGCACAACAGTATATCTAATATGAACCTAGCTCACCCATTGTACTGCATATCAGACCTATCAGTCCACTCAAATACACTGGTGAACACAATGACATAGTGGATGGATTTATGCTGCTTCTTTAACCCTCCATGTGAGGTCCCTCCATACCTAAGCTGCTACCCACCATCCATCCTTCCCTCGATTGACTCTCTCCAAAATGGCATCTGTCTGTGTGAGGAGCTCTGTGTTGATCAGGCTGGTGTAATGACAGCCTAAGCCGTCCGCTGGAAGGTCTCACACATTAAGGAGCTGGCCAATCAGCTTTAGGTAATCTCAGCTCTACTTCCTGGAGAACGCTGGCTGTGCTGAGCAGGCTTGGAGAGAGACAGGCGGTTTGGGCAGCTGGGGATATGTGTGTGTGTGAGTGCTTTTATGTGGACAGTCTATATGTTTATGTGTGTAGGGTGTATAATTCAGAATTTATAATATTTACAGTAAATGGAGAGTAATTAAAACATGTATTTGTAAGTTGTGTTAATCATTTTGACCATAGCGACTAGTTTGTGAAATGTGTTACTGCTAGGCTCAGATCACCTGTGTCACATAGTGTTGTGTTGTCTCACGGAAAGAGAAACGTCAGTGACAGTCCCATACCCACAGAGTCACAGTAATCCCCTGCAGCAAAGTTGGGAGTAAGCTGACGGCATGGAAAAAGATAAACAAGGATTGTCATTTTTCACCCCGTAATGGAAAATTGCCCAGCACTTTCTCTCCACAGCATTTATCTCTAATAGAGTTGAAAAAATCCATACACTCTAATTTACCGCAATCATTTCTACATACAAAATATACTTTCTAACTCTTTGCACATTTTCTTTCTTCCATTTTTGTTAGCTATTTCCTTCTTACTTTAGGGAAGATATCAAAAGCAGAAATAGTTTGAGCAACAAGGCCTGAATCCACAATATCAAAACAATCTGAATTGGCTATTTTTCCCAAACCACAAACCAATACTTTTATTTAAATTGACTCCTATCGTTTAACAAAATACAGTCATTTTCTCAATAATAAAAAACTGCAAAGTCTCCCAAACATCTGAAGTTAACAAAAAATAAAGTGACAGTCAGACTGAAACATTCTGAAAGCAAAAAGAAAACTTTTTCTTCCCTTCCCTCGTAGAGCAGAGGATAGATTGAGGACATCAGTGACGAATGTCTTGCATTAACTTTGTTGTTTATTTTCCCCCGTAAGCAGTGAAATAACCCTATTAAATCAAGTAGTCACTCGACCATTAATCTCAATGCAGCTGACTAGTCCCTCAAAGCTAAATGGGGTTTAGAATTTGCATGAGGCGAGTTTACCCACAAAGCCTTGCCTAAGAGGATTGCAGTTCAGACAGAGAGCTTATTGTCACACTTGTTCATAGACACGGATTAACGGTAGTAGACCACAAAAGGACTGCACTAACTTCATGGCAAGTCACACAAGTTCCCCCTCACTGCATTGCTAGTGAAGAGATCTCTCTTTCAGGGGTGAAAATACAGCAAATTACAATGCACCAGTTACTTCTGTGACATCTATGAATTAATAGCTACTCTGTACTCTTCATTTCCTTTGATTTCACATGAGTACTTACTGCATGGTTATTTGCCTTTTTGACTTCAGCTTCAATATCAGGTGTTTATGGATGCCAGGAAGGCCTGAAAATACAGCATTTTGGGTAACTCAGATTGTTCTGGCATTTCTCACATAAAAACTTAATTGGGAGGAACGATGTTGAATATGCTTTTATAAGAATATTTTCAAGATAAACAGTTTCTTGGAAAAGAAGCCACATGGGTGTAATTTGGGAGGTGTCCCTAACCGCTGAGAGAGAAACACTCCTACGCCAACCTCAGATGCATCAACCTCCAGAACAAAAGGAAGGGTAGGATCTGGCTGCCTAAGGATGGGTGCAGAGTTGAAGAGGTGTTTCATGGTCCCAAATACAGTAGGGTGGTGTCGGTCCATTGGAGGGTACTGGTTTTTTGACTGGTGAGAGCTGACAGAGGAGAGGTTGTGCTGCTGCAGTTTCGGAGGAACTGGCAGTAGTAGTTGGAAAATCCTAGGAAATGTTGTAGTTCCTTTATGGTGGTAGGTTTGGGCCAGTTAAGCACGGCCGTGACTTTGCCTTTGTCCATGTTGACCACTCCTGGTGTCAACGTGAAACCTAGGAAGGTTACCGTAGGCGCTCTTCTCAGCCTTGACATAAAGATGGTGGTCCTGAAGCCATTGGAGGACCTGTTGCACATGATGTGCGTGTTCTGCAGTGGAGTGAGAGTAGATAAAGATATTGTCAATGTACACGATGAGGAACTGGTTGATCATGTCCTGGAAAACTTCATTCATGAAGGACTGGAAGACTGCGGGAGCATTGGTGAGACCGTAGGGCATAACCAGGTATTCGTAGTGACCCCTAGCGTTGATGAACTCCATCTTCCACTCATCCCCACTTTGGATACGGACCAGATTGTAAGCACTACATAGGTCGAGTTTGGAGTAGATGACAGCCTGTCCAACTTGTTCTAGTGCGCCCGGAATCAGAGGAAGAGGGAAGCGATTCTTGATGGTAAAGTCATTTATGCAGGGATGGAGACTACCATCCTTTTTTTCACAAAAAAGAAACTGGATGCAGCCGGAGATGTGGATGGATGGATGAATCCCATATACAGAAGAGGCTCTCTACAGGTGTCCATAGCCTCATTCTCTGGAATGGACAAGGGGTAGAGCCAACCCTTAGGGGGCGATGCCCCAGGAAGAAGGTCAATCGCGCAGTCCTCCGGGCGATGAGGGGGCAGAATGGACACCTTTTTCTTGCTGAAGACACTCTGGAACTGGGCATATACAGGTGGGATGTGGGTTGGAATGGCAGACTCCGATCCTTCTATAGAGGTGGCTCGACAGGGCAGATTGAAGCAGTTCTTAAAACAGGTGGGAGAACATGACAGCAGTTTCCCTTGCCGCCAGGAGATGGCAGGGTTGTGAGGGCTTAGCCAGGGGTGACCAAGGTTCTTTAGGCGAAGACAACACCATTAACTGAATGACCTCAGAGTGAAGGAGGCGAATCTGAAGGGTGATACTTTCAGTCATGCGAGTCACAAGACCAGTTCCGAGAGGTTGTCTGTCCAGCGCATTAATCCTAAAGGGAGGATTAACAGGGATTAATTTGACTCTTAACTGTTGTGCCAATTGTTCGTCAATGAAATTACCTGCGGCCCCTGAGTCCACTAGTCCCTCCACAATCTGAGTGACCCCATTAGCCGTGATACCAAACTGCCTTTTGGTAATATTCAAAACATAGAGGTGCTTACCCGGGCAAAAGTGGAGGGGTTGTGGTCACCTCTTCGAGGGGGGGCAAATGGGACAGCTATTGAGTAGGAGGTTACTCTCCACAATAGAGGCACAGGTTCACAACCTCCAATGTCTCGCGGCAGGCGTGAAAGGGGTGTGGCTGAGTTGCATGGGTTCGGGGCTCTTAGACTGTGGTGGACGAGAGAAGAGAGTGGAAGACTCGCAGGCCATGGGCGACGATGTCTGCGGTCCACCAGTAGGTTGGATATGGACATCCGGATATATTGGTTTAGGTCCACTAAATCTCCTCTGCAGGCCAGTTCGATCTGTAACACCCGATTAAGACCCCTCCAGTAGACTGAGGTGAGCTGATTTACTGATTTATTGCCTGCAGCCATGGTGTGGAACTCCAGGTCATACTCAGTGGTGGAGCGACGGCCCTGACGCAGCTCACATAAAAGGTCCCCGGTGTGACGACCTGAAACTGAATGGTCGAACTCCTCCTTGAAGAGGGCGTGGAAACGTGATTCAGAGGACAGATCAGAACGTTGAGCGGCCCACAGGCTTGTGACCCAATCCAGAGCTTTGCCTGTGAGTAGGGAGATGACGAAGTCCACCCTGTCTTTGTCAGAGGTGAAGTCAGCAGGGTGATGGTCTACGTACAGGTTACATTGCATGACAAATCCTTGACATTTCCCTGGGGAGCCGTCATATTTATTAGGCATGGATTTTGGGGGAGATGAACGAGAGGAGGCTGTGGCACCTGATATCGGTGAAGCAGGGATGGTCTGGTGAAACAGATCACAGAGTTCATTGATTCATTCCTCCTGTCTGGCTAGATGTAGTTGCAGCTCCGTTGAATCCATCTGTGGTTTTTGGTGAAGTATTCTGTAATGAACACAATGGGGGAGAGAGAGCTGGTTTCAAGCGCAGGGCGCAGCAGGTGTTTATTGTAAAGGACCACAGCAGGAGTCAGGTAGCTGGGTCCAGGGGCAGGCAGAAGGCCATACACAGGGGGTCCAAAAAGGCAACAGTACAGGAAGGGAAAAGGCTAGTAACATCGTCTGGGAGAGCAGGCAATAGGTTGATAACAGGAAATCCAATAGGCTAAAGTACAGGCAGGGAATAGGTAAAAGGCATCATTAGTGAAGCAGGCAAAATCTATCATACACTAGAGGAATAAATTACAGTTAACACAGCACTCCAAATAGAAGTGTGTTATAAAACAAACAATACCTCACAATGATGGGGGTGCAAAGAACTGAACTAAATAGTGTGTGATAATGACATACAGGTGTGTGAAAAGGTGGTCAGAATTCTGGTGATTGGGATCTGGAGAGTGAGCTGCGTTCAGGGGATCTACTGTGTTTGAGAGCGTGAGATGGAAAGTGGGCTGGAAAGTGAGCTGCATTCAGGGGATCAACATGTGTTCGGATTTTTCGTTATTTAGCCCTCCGAAAAGGCTCACCAGGAAGCACACAATGTCATGACTCGTGTTTGTCCTTCATTTTATTTTAAATCAAATGACCACAGGTCATAAACCTGAAATACAACAAACAAATAATGACAATATATTATTAAGATATAATATATAATATATTATTCAAGTAATATAATAATAATGTAAATAATGAAAATCAAATACGCCTGCAACACCATCAAAGATGTGGCAAATCTGGCTTAAAACAGCACCGACTACATCACCCAGAATGCCCAGCGCCAGAGGAGCATGCGCACAGTGACTCTGCCGTCACAGGTTGTTATGGACGCTGTCACAGGACACAGAACCCATGCCACCACATGCCTCGTTCAAAGGATTTACACACGCACAAACGCAACATAATGCGGCACTCCACCATGGATCACCGAACCAAACCACCGCTATCACCACCGCCACCAGAAACCAGCAGAGTGCTCCGAACAATCAGCACAATGCAAATGGCTGATAATAATAGCCTAATGCTATATAGCATCTGGGTCGCTGAGCTACCGCACCCAGCGAGCTACAAGTTACTCCCGGCCAACTAACACCGACACAGTGAGGTAAACGTTCAGTGCACAAACATATAAGTGACATAAACATTAATGCTAGACTGAGTAGTTCGCAGTTACATACCAACGGGCTGTGTGCTCCTGATGATTGTCTGCGGTGAAGTGATTACCAGGTGCTGTAATTTAAGTCTCTAGTGAAGCAGCGCATGCGCACATAACGTAACATATCTGAGCATCTAAGAAACTTAAAGAAATCACTCGTTCCCCATTTAATTGAACACATCAGACCCATTTGCTTCTCTTTTATCTATTTATATATATATATATATATATATATATATATTTTTTTTTTTTTTTTTTCCTGAGTGAGCTAGAAGTCTCAACACCTCCCACTTGGCCGACTGATTGAAGATCCAAGGAGGGGACAGTCTCTTGAGTCTCTCAGTGAGAATTTCAAACTAAAGTCCAGTCTTTGTAGGCATTTACAAACAAACGTGTTAACCTGTTAGGGCTAGGGGGCAGTATTTGCACGGCTGGATATTTTTTTTGTACCCGATTTAATCTGGTTACTAATCCTACCCAGTAACTAGAATATGCATATACTTATTATATATGGATAGAAAACACTCTAAAGTTTCTAAAACTGTTTGAATGGTGTCTGTGAGTATAACAGAACTAATTTGGCAGGCAAAACCCTGAGACATTTTCTGACAGGAAGTGGATACCTGATGTGTTGTATTACCTTTAAACCTATGCCATTGAAAAACACAGGGGCTGAGGAATATTTTGGCACTTCCTATTGCTTCCACTAGATGTCACCAGCCTTTACAAAGTGTTTTGAGTCTTCTGGAGGGAGATCTGACCGAACAAGAGCCATGGAACGATGATGGCCCATTAGACACCTGGCGCGCGAGTTCATGTTGGGTACCCTCATTCCAATACGTTATAAAAGAGTATGCATTCGTCCACCTTGAATATTATTCATGTTCTGGTTAACCTCTATGGGCTAGGTGGGACGCTAGCGTCCCACCCGTGGTGCACTCCATCAACAGCAGGTGCATTTCAAGAGCGGCAAATTTGAATCCAAATAAATGTCAAAATTAAAATTTTTCAAACATACAACTATTTTACACCATATTTTAGGCCCTAATGATTTATGCTATACAACGTTTGACATGTTTGAACGAACGTAAATATATTTTTTCCCCTCGTTCATGAAGTGAAGTCCGGCGGGCTTAGATCATGTGCTAACAAGAGATTTTTGGACATAAATGATGAGCTTTTTTGAACAAAACTACATTCGTTATGGACCTGTGATACCTGGAAGTGACATCTGATGAAGAGAATCAAAGGTAATGGATTATTTACATAGTATTTTCGATTTTAGATCTCCCCAACATGACGACTAGTCTGTATCGCAACGCGTATTTTTCTGGGCGCAGTGCTCAGATTATTGCAAAGTGTGATTTCCCAGTAAGGTTATTTTAAAATCTGGCAAGTTGATTGCGTTCAAGAGATGTAAATCTATAATTCTTTAAATGACAATATAATATTTTACCAATGTTTTCTAATTTTAATTATTTAATTTGTGATGCTGACTTGACTGCCGGTTATTGGAGGGAAACGATTTCCTCAACATCAATGCCATAGTAAAACGCTGTTTTTGGATATAAATATGAACTTGATAGAACTAAAAATGCATGCATTGTCTAACATAATGTCCTAGGAGTGTCATCTGATGGAGATTGTAAAAGGTTAGTGCATCATTTTAGCTGGTTTTATGGTTTTGGTGACCCTGTCTTTGAATTGACAAAACATTACACACAACTCTTGTAAATGTACTGTCCTAACATACTCTAAATTTATGCTTTCGCCGTAAAACCTTTTTGAAATCGTAAAACGTGGTTAGATTAAGGAGATGTTTATCTTTCAAATGGTGTAACATAGTTGTATTTTTGAAAAATTTGAATTTGGACATTTATTTGGATTCAAATTTGCCGCTCTTGAAATGCACCTGCTGTTGATGGAGTGCACCACGGGTGGCACGCTAGCGTCCCACCTAGCCCCAAGAGGTTAAAGAGATGTTTATCTTTCAAAGGGTGTAAAATAGTTGTATGTTTGAAAAATTTGAATTTTGACATTTATTTGGATTCAAATTTGCCGCTCTTGAAATGCACCTGCTGTTGATGGAGTGCACCACGGGGGGGACGCCTGCGTCCCACCTAGCCCATAGAGGTTAACTAAGGAGGTAGGTTCCACCACCTTTCCTCCCACTGAGTGTAGGTTTGCCCTCAAAGCACTCAGTTGCCTCCCAGGGTTACCCGCTAGCTATGCAAAGAACACAGAGTCACAGTCTTTGGGTACCCATGGCGAGGACTTATCTTACCTCCTCTTGGTCTTCAGCAGGAATCAAGATCACCAACCTCCGCACATCCCTGCGAGTGATGATTTTCGTGTGCATGGTAGAGTCCTTTCTCCGGGCCCTGATAACCATGGGAGCAGGAAGACCCATGCAGGTTGTTATGTCCGCATCCTGGACAACCCCCTTCTCGTCTGGATATGTTGTAGCAACCCGGCCGAGCCGGAACTGCCCCCTCAGAGCGTTCTGGTCCGCAATCCAGACTATGTCTCCAACCTTGATACTTCTCTCTGCTCGGTGCCACTTGTGTCGTATGAACAAGTTTGGTCCTGCCAGTTCGCTCCATCTCTTCCAGAACCTGTCGACTCCAGCCTGGACAGCCCTCAGCCTGCGCCAAGAGCGGGTTTCCATGTCGATTCCGTATATGTCACCTCCCTGTCCGGTGCGCCCCAGGATAAGGGAGTTGGGGGTCAAATACTCCACTGAGTCCTCTTGTTCCTGTGCCCTGGCGTCGATGGGTCGCTCATTAGTCAAGTTGGCTGCAGAGTAGAGAAGGGTCTGGAACTCCCCCCAGGTGTAGCAGCCAGTTGTTCCGCCAAGACTGTTAAGAGCTCTTTTAAGGAGCTTGACAGCTGCCTCTGCTGCTCCATTCCTGTGTGGCGAGTCTGCAGGATGAAAGTCCCATTGCCACTCTGTGCTATTTCTGGCAGCCTTGTCTTCAACGGATGCCTTCTGCAAACAGGCCAGGTGCTTGTGTAGCTCTCTCAGAGCAGGCCTGGCTCCCAAGAAGTTTGTGCCTCTGTCTGACCATAGCTTTTTGGGATGCCCCCTCAGAGCAGTGAACCGGGAGTAGGCCTGAAGAAAGCTCTCAGAAGACTGGTCGTCGATGAGATCAGCATGGACAGCTCTGGAAGTCATGCAGCAATACACGACTCCCCAGACCTTTTTCTTGGTTCTTTTCTTAACAGCGTCCCTCACTTCAAAGGGTCCAAAGAGGTCTAGTGTAGTATACTCGAATGGGTTTGCTCTACTGGTACGTTCCTGAGGAAGAGCGCTCATCACTTGCTGGCACAGCCGGGCTCTTTGCTTCTTGCAAGTGATGCACCTGTTGACTACCTTCTTCACTGTCCTCTGACCTTGCACAACCCAAGCCTTTCTTTTAGTGTGCAGCAGTGTGGCAGCCACCCCTTCATGATTCGCTTCGTGAGCTTCCCTCGCAAGCAAGGCCCCCAGCCACGACCGGAACAGGATTAAAGGTACAGCGGTTCCGTCTTCATTCCAAGACTGGACTCTACCACCACAAAGTAAGAGTCCATTGTTGTCATCTTTCATCACCACAAGGCGGTTTAAGGTCGTATCCTGAAAGTTCACGCCGTCTTGGGCTGCAAGGGCTAGTTCTTGGAAAGCCGCTGTTCTCTCTCCCACAGACAGCCTGGGGCCCCTCACCTCCCAGTTTGCTGAGCTCGAGGCTTGGTAGCTTGTCCTCAGCTAGGATTCTGCCGCTCTTCGAACCCAGGCAATTGTTCCACACAATTTAGACAAGCTACTGAATCGTTCGGGCCCGACAAGGCGCACTAGAGCTACACCCCAGGGCTTCCTCTTTGGCCTCTCTACTGCTGGAGTTGGACCTTGGTCTTTCATCTGCGGTCACGGTGCGGAGTCTTGCAAGTCTGCCCCAACATCAGTATTGCTGGGGCCTGAGAACTTTTCTGCCTGAGACCTGGTGACTACAGCTGAGAACGCTCTTCTGTGCAACCTTTTAACGTCATCAGCCACGCTGGTCACTATCTCACTGGCCGTCTTCACAGGCCACTCAGCCTCAGGCCAACTCAGGAACTCTGGGCCTTGTTGCCACTCTGACCCTTCATCGAGTTCCTCGGGAGTTGCTCCCCTTGTGATGATGTCTGCTATGTTCAGGTTGCCCTCAATCCACCTCCAGTCTTCCACTGGTCCAGCCTTCTGGATCTCTCCGATGCGGTTAGCGAAGAAAGTTTGGTAGCCATAGCTATCCTTGTGAATTGCTCCCAGGATTGTTTGGCTATCCACGAAGTGGACCCAGCGTGCGACCTTGATGCGGCAGTGCTTTACAAGGTATTTTCTCAGGTGGATCGAAAAGACAGCACCATATACCTCTGCGTTAATCACGTCTCCTTTCTGGTTGAGAGGGGTAAGCTTTGCTTTTGACTCAACCAGCCTCACTATGACCCCATTCTGCGTCTCCCAACGGAGATAGAGCACCACGCCGTAGGAAGCCTCACTCCCATCTGAAAACGTGACTCCCATTGGATGGCCTATGGCTCCAATTGGTGTGAGGCTTCTTTCGAACCTGATCTGGGCAAGTCTCACACATTCTTCGAGGAGTCTTATGGAAGCCTCCCGTAGTTTTGGTGAGAGTGGGTCATCCCAAGTGTCCTTAACCTCTATGGGCTAGGTGGGACGCAAGCGTCCCACCCGTGGAAAGATAAACATCTCCTTAATCTAACCACGTTTTACGATTTCAAAAAGGTTTTACGGCGAAAGCATAAATTTAGAGTATGTTAGGACAGTACATTTACAAGAGTTGTGTGTAATGTTGTGCCAATTCAAAGACAGGCGTCACCAAAACCATAAATCAGCTAAAATGATGCACTAACCTTTTACAATCTCCAACAGATGACACTCCTAGGACATTGTGTTAGACAATGCATGCATTTTTAGTTCTATCAAGTTCATATTTATATCCAAAAACAGCGTTTTACTGTGGCGTTGATGTTCAGGAAATCGTTTCCCTCCAATAACCGGCATTCAAGTCAGCACCACAAATTAAATAATTCAAATTAGAAAACATTGGTAAAATATTATATTGTCATTTAAAGAATTATAGATTTACATCTCTTGAACGCAATCAACTTGCCAGATTTAAAAATAACCTTACTGGGAAATCACACTTTGCAATAATCTGAGCACTGCGCCCAGAAAAATACGCGTTGCGATACAGACTAGCTGTCATGTTGGGGAGATCTAAAATCGAAAATACTATGTAAATAATCCATTACCTTTGATTCTCTTCATCAGATGTCACTTCCAGGTATCACAGGTCCATAACGAATGTAGTTTTGTTCAAAAAAGCTCATCATTTATGTCCAAAAATCTCCGTCTTGTTAGCACATGATCTAAGCCCGCCGGACTTCACTTCATGAACGAGGGGAAAAAATATATTTACGTTCGTTCAAACATGTCAAACGTTGTATAGCATAAATCATTAGGGCCTTTTTTAACCAGAACATGAATAATATTCAAGGTGGACGAATGCATTCTCTTTTATAACGTATTGGAACGAGGGTACCCAACATGAACTCGCGCGCCAGGTGTCTAATGGGCCATCATCGTTCCATGGCTCTTGTTCGGTCAGATCTCCCTCCAGAAGACTCAAAACACTTTGTAAAGGCTGGTGACATCTAGTGGAAGCAATAGGAAGTGCCAAAATATTCCTCAGCCCCTGTGTTTTTCAATGGCATAGGTTTAAAGGTAATACAACACATCAGGTATCCACTTCCTGTCAGAAAATGTCTCAGGGTTTTGCCTGCCAAATGAGTTCTGTTATACTCACAGACACCATTCAAACAGTTTTAGAAACTTTAGGGTGTTTTCTATCCATATATAATAAGTATATGCATATTCTAGTTACTGGGTAGGATTAGTAACCAGATTAAATCGGGTACATTTTTTTATCCAGCCGTGCAAATACTGCCCCCTAGCCCCAACAGGTTAACTGGACTGCTTATACTCGCTTCTTGGTAAGCTTCTCTCACAAGCATAACCCCTTTCTGCTTTGCGGGTGTGGCAAGACCAATGGGGTCGTAGAATCCAGCGATCTGGCTTAGCAGCATCCGACGCGTCAATGGGTTTGGAGTTTTACCTCTGACTTCCTCTTCGCGCAAATCGACTCCTGTTCTCAACTTTCCTCTCTTTGAGAAATTTACAGAGGTCATCACACAAAGTTTGTCGGTCTCTGGTTCATAGCCGGCTCCAAGTGCTTTGCTCTCTTCGTCCCGCATCTGGTTGGGTAACACCAGCGTTTTGGGCACACTCACAGTTGTCTTACTGATACTGGCATCAGTTATGGTTGCGGACCTCCCACTTTGGCCTGATAAGACCCATGGCTTAAGGGAGAAGCCTCCAGCCTTTAAGATATTTTCCACTCCTTTGGTGATTTTCTCCAGTATCTGCAAGTCATTGTGGGACGTCAAGATGTCATCCACATAACTATCTTCTACCACAACTCTGCGCTCCTCAACCATGGCTGCAAACTGGGGCAGGTTGGCTGTTTCTCTCATTGCCACCTGGGCGATACAACCAGCAGGTTTATCGCCAATGTTGACCCTGACGACAGCAAAGACTTCGATCACCTCCTCAGGATTGTCTCTCCAGAGGAATCGATGGAGGTGTACTTCTTTGTCTTCTAGCCAGACAGAGTTGTACATTTTTTTCACATCGCCCAGGGCGGCATACAACCCAGTCCTGAATCTCAGAAGCACGCCCCTTATCTGATTTAGGACATGAGGACCCTTGTACAGTAGATCATTTAAACTTATTCCCATGAATTCTTGGCTACTGTCCCAGACAATTCTTACAGGGGTAGTGGTTGAGTGAGGATTAGGAGCAACTAAATGACTGATATACCACTTAGGTCCCTTCCAGCTATCGATTTCCTCCTGGGTGACTTTAATGGCAGCCCCTCTTGAGACCATATCGTGGATTTGCTCTCTGTACGCAGCCTTCCATTCCGGCTCCCTCTCCAGTCGTTTCTCAGTGTTTAAAAAGGTCGCTTCCACTGCACATCGATTGTCAGGCAGCGTTGTGGGGTCTCCTTTCCACGGGTAAGCTGCGTCCCAGTGAGGGGATTCGCTGTGCTTGTCAGCTTGCACGTAGGTGAGACATTCCTTTATTTTCTCCAAGTCTCTTTCCTCTCCTAGGGTCATTTCCTTGCCTCCAGGGGGGCACCTACCGCATCTGCAGCCACCACACTGAGGATCACAGGCAGTGCCAATACTGTCCCACTTGAACCATTCAAAAACTTCTTTGTTGGTAGTTGCAGTGTTTCGGAGGATTGCGTCTTCTTCTTCCACCGAAACTCCAATGGGTCCTCCCGTCTTCACGAGAATCTCTTTGTATGCCCTTGAAGCTGTTCTCATTGACCTAGCGAAATGTGTTTCAGACCTGTGCACTGCTAGGTCTATCACTTCAAAGAGGTCAGGATGCGTTCCACCAACAGTCTTCCCAAGGGCACCATCCCAGAGGACGAGGTCTCCAACTACTCTGACTGGCTGTGGGACCAGGCGACCCTCCCTGTGGCTAATCAACAGGTCAATCTTTTCGGGCCGGACCAAGTCCTTTGGAAAGAACTTCTGCAGTTGCTGTGGCGTGACAGCTTGGTTCACCTTCGCAACATCTTCCAAGCCGTAACAGAGGACTTTGTGCTCTGCTATTGTACCTCTGGGAGTTTTTACTCTCAGCCTCAGGGTATACTTCATGGTAGTAATGGTTTTCTCCATCCCTCCAACACCTTGGACAATCAACTTAACCTCTTGACGGTCGCCTAGGATAGGGGGCGCCACAGCGCATTTTGAAAAAAATTCGTGCCCATTTTAAACGGCCTACTACTCAAACTCAGAAGCTAGGATATGCATATAATTAATACTTGTGGATAGAAAACACCCTAAAGTTTCTAAAACTGTTTGAATGGTGTCTGTGAGTATAACAGAACTCATATGGCAGTCAAAACCCCGAGACAGATGGAAACAGGAAGTGGAATTCTGAATTGCGAACTCAACTTCATCACGTTGCCTATTAATCACACCGTGAGCTATGGTTCATTGAGCACTTCCTATTGCTTCCACTAGATGTCCCCAGTCTTTACAAAGTGATTTGAGACTCCTACTGTGAAAACTGAATGAATGAGACGCAGTGGAACGTGGTCACACGGAGAGGGCCATCACCATTATGACGCCGACGCCCCTGGTTACCCTCCCCTTTCGAAACGTTTTGAAACACAATGCAATCATCCTCCTTGAATCTTATTGGCTCTCTTGTGGAAAAACGCCCTGAAGATGTATGTTATACAACGTTTGACATGTTTGAACGAACCTAAATGGGAAAAAAATGCATTTTCTCGAAATGGCTGTCCCGTGGCCGACGGAGCATTTGGATTAGCTTTCAGACGCGCTAACAAGAACAAGCTCTTGGAACATAAAGGAGTAATTTTTTCGAACGAAAATACATTTGTTGTGGACCTGGGATTCCTGGAAGTGCTTTCTGATGAAGACAACCAAAGGTAAGGGATTATTGACAAAAGTATACAAGACTAGATGTGATATGCGATTGTTCCAAGATGGCGCTGACCTGTAACGTTAGCCTATTTTTCAGAGTATCGCATCCCCTTTCATCGCAAAGTATGATTACCCAAGTTAATTTTAAATCTGGCATTACAGGTGCTTTCAAGAGATATTAATCTATAAATCTTAGAAGGACAATATTACATTTTAAAAATGTTTTCGAATAGTAATTTAGTAAATTGTAGCTCTGTTTCATCGGATGCATTTGAGGGAAAATAGTTAGTCACCGTTACGCACCGATGTAAAATGCTGTTTTTATATATAAATATGAACTTTATCGAACAAAAGAATGCATGTATTGTGTAACATGATGTCCTAGGTGTGTCATCTGATGAAGATTGTCAAAGGTTAGTGCTGCATTTAGCTGTTTTTTGGTTATTTGTGATGCATGTGGTTGGTCGGAAAATGGCTATGTGGCTACTTTTACGATATACTCCTCTAACATAATCTAATGTTTTGCTTTTGCTGTAAAGCCTTTTTGAAATCGGACAACGTGGTTCGATTCAGGAGAGGTGTATCTATAAAACGATATAATTTGAAAAAAAAATTGAAAAAAAAAATGATTACATTTTGTTATGCTAATGTCGATATGATTTTTCGCTGGATGTCCGTCCCGCATACGGGACGGAGGCCGCACAGGGGTTAATGTTCTCACCATTTAGCTTGAGACGCTCTGCTGCTTTATTAGATATATAATTAGTATCTGAAGCGAGATCAATCAACGTACAGACTAGCTGGCCAGAGTTTGTCGTCACATCCAACAGCATCATTATGACAGGGCACTCTTTTGGCTCACAACCAATGCTAGCACACACTTTTGTTGTGATCTTATTTGAAAAGGCTTCTTTGAACTCTGCTCGCAGCTCTGGAGAAAGTTTGGCAAGGAGCTCCTCCTGTTTGTTGGTTAGTCCAAGTCCCCTTTTCCCCAATTTTGCATCGCTCTGCTCTCCGCTCTTTTCCTCTTTCTTCTTGATCTGTGACTTTGGACAGAGCAAGTAATTGTGGTCTGAAGAGCCCTCTTTCTGACAGTCATCCTTTGAGCATAGATACTTTTGTGTGCAGCCGCCATCGTCACCATGAAAGCGCAAGCACTAAAGCATGCTCCTGCTCTCCTAAGCTGAGCCTTCTTGCCTGTCAGATTGAGCTTCTTGAAGACCTTGCAGGTGAACAGCCTACCTCCGTGCTCGTTGTCTCCACATGTGATGCATGAGCTTGGTTGAGCGCCCTTTAGGGTGTTTCCTGATGTGGCTCTGGTGAATGCCCTCCTTTCCTTTTTCTTTTCGCTCGACCTCTCAGTATTGTCCGCCGGGCTAGGCTGTAGCTGGTCTAGCTCCTCGAGAATGTCCTACTGCTTCATCAAGTATTGCAGTAGACAGTCAAAGTGGTTGTGTGGTGAAAACCCGCTTCCAGGGTCATTTTTGTGTGTTAACCACTTTTCTTTCAGGGAGTCAGGAAGCTTACTTTCAATCGACTGCACAACCACTCGGTTCTTCACAGCATCTTCCTCCCCTAAGACTTGTAGGTCACGAAGAGCTCTCTCCACGGCTTGAATCAGTTTGATTGTCTTCCTCGGATGGTTTCCTTTGATGGGGCAAAGTCCTTGTACTTCTTGTGCAATCAGCAGCACTATTTTTGGCTTATTTCCGTACTTGTTGTCCAGGAGCCTGAACACGTCGTTGGCGGATCCACAGCTGGACAATACGAGGTCCCTCTTGACTTTTTCATCTAGGCTTCCCAAGAGATGGAATTTTCTCACATTTTCCAATCCATGAGGGTTTCCCAGACGTTGCAAGTCCTCCCATTCAGCTTTCCAGCGGTAGAAATCCCTCATATTACCAGCAAACATGGGCAAGCGTGCACGTTCTAGGCTGATCTGGGGCCTGTAGTTGTAAGTCCCAACTGGCTCCTCCTGCTCCATAATTTTCACTTTTCCCAGTTTCTCTTCGTCGTCGGATTGAGAAGTGCCTTTCCATGCCCACTCATCCCACAGTTTTTCACGCCTTTTCTTCAACTTCCGGATCTGGTCCTTTGACTCTGTTGCCTTGGACCGAGGGATCAAATCTTTCCACTCATCCAATCCTCGTTCGAAGTTGTTGACCTCCCGTTCCAGGTTCCTATGAATCAATTCACATTCCCTCCTGGTCATATGGTGGTGATCGGTGTCCTCGGCCTGGTCCATGGCTGATCCAGCCTCTTCAGTGAGGGTGGTAATTTCCGCCTCAGCGAACCTTGTCCAGAAGCTGATCGGGATGATTTGTTCAGTTTCATCAAACTTACAGTCACATTCTACTGTTTTTCCGTCAATGTTTTCCGCCTTCTTTTTGGCTTCATCATCGTCCACTTCTCTCAGGGCCGTGGCATACTCAAACCCTGCATCTCTGACTCTGGAGTGATCCACTTAAAAGTTCCTCCACTCACTTCTCATTTCACTTTCCCCCAGTGCACTAGCTCTGGAGGTGAGGTAATTGGCTCTTCTAGTGAACGCAGTCTGGGCTGCTGACCACTTCTGTTTTAGCCTCTCCAGCTCCTCCTCTGATGCTGCCATCTTGCCAACTTTTCTAGCGTTTAACTCAAGCTCAAGTGTTTTCTGCCAACTGGGTTTTAAGTAGTCCTTTAACTGTAGACTCTATCCTCTTCTTGGCTTTCACTCATTAATGATTTGCCTAGTAAGTCAACAGATGAGCAGACAGCTTTATGGGTGGACTGTTTGCTTATCAGAAGTTAGTCTCGTGACGGATGTTCTAGCCCTTGCATTATCCATGTAAAGGAGAACCGTGGTTTATGCCTGTTCGGATTTTTCGTTATTTAGCCCTCCGAAAAGGCTCACCAGGAAGCACACAATGTCATGACTCGTGTTTGTCCTTCATTTTATTTTAAATCAAATGACCACAGGTCATAAACCTGAAATACAACAAACAAATAATGACAATATATTATTAAGATATAATATATAATATATTATTCAAGTAATATAATAATAATGTAAATAATGAAAATCAAATACGCCTGCAACACCATCAAAGATGTGGCAAATCTGGCTTAAAACAGCACCAACTACATCACCCAGAATGCCCAGCGCCAGAGGAGCATGCACACAGTGACTCTGCCATCACAGGTTGTTATGGACGCTGTCACAGGACACAGAACCCATGCCACCACATGCCTCGTCCAAAGGATTTACACACGCACAAACGCAACATAATGCGGCACTCCACCATGGATCACCGAACCAAACCACCGCTATCACCACCGCCACCAGCAGAGTGCTCCGAACAATCAGCTCAATGCAAATGGCTGATAATAATAGCCTAATGCTATATAGCATCTGGGTCATTTTACATTTACATTTTAGTCATTTAGCAGACGCTCTTATCCAGAGCGACTTACAGTAGTGAATGCATACATTTCATTTCATACATTTCATACATTTTTTTTCTGTGCTGGCCCCCCGTGGGAAACGAACCCACAACCCTGGCGTTGCAAACACCATGCTCTACCAACTGAGCTACAGGGAAGGCTGAGCTACCACACCCAGCGAGCTACAAGTTACTCCCGGCCAACTAACACCGACACAGTGAGGTAAACGTTCAGTGCACAAACATATAAGTGACTTAAACATTAATGCTAGACTGAGTAGTTCGCAGTTACATACCAACGGGCTGTGTGCTCCTGATGATTGTCTGCGGTGAAGTGATTACCAGGTGCTGTAATTTAAGTCTCTAGTGAAGCTGCGCATGCGCACATAACATAACATATCTGAGCATCTAAGAAACTTAAAGAAATCACTCGTTCCCCATTTAATTGAACACATCAGACCCATTTGCTTCTCTTTTATCTATTTATATATATATATATATATTATATATATATATATATATATATATATATTATTTTTCTTTTCTTTTCCTGAGTGAGCTAGAAGTCTCAACAACGTGTTTGAGAGTGTGAGTTGGAAGCAGACATTACATGTTCCTTAGCAATCTACACACAATACCCCATAATGACAAAGTGAAAACAGATTTATAGGATTGTTTGCAAATGTAAATAAAAAAAATGAAATACCTTATTTACATGAGTATTCATATTGCTATGAGATTTGAAATTGAGCTCAGGTGCATCCTGTTTACTTGACTGGGGCACACCTGTGGCAAATTCAATTGATTGGACATGATTTAGAAAGGCACACACCTGTCTATATAAGGTCCCACAGTTGACAGCGCATGTCAAAGCAAAAACCAAGCCATGAGGTCGAAAGAATTGTCCATAGAGCTTTGAGACAGGATTGTGTCGAGAAGGATCTGAGGAAGGGTACCAAGAACACAGTGGCCTCCATCATTCAAAAATGGAAGAAGTTAGGAACCACCAAGACTCTTCCTAGAGCTGGTCGCCCAGCCAAACTGAGTAATCGGGGGAGAAGGGTCTTGGTCAGGGAGATGACCAAGAACCCGATTGTCACACTGACAGAGCACTAGAGTTCCTCTGTGGAGATGGGAGAAACTTCCAGAAGGACAACCATCTCTGCAGCACTCCACCAATCAGGCCTTTATTGTAGAGTGGCCAGACGGAAGCCACTCCTCAGTAAAAGGCATGTGACAGCCTGCTTGGAGTTTGCCAAATGGCACCTATGGGTCTCTCAGACCATGAGAAACAAGATTCTCTGGACTGATGAAACCAAGATTGAACTCCTTGGCATGAATGCCAAGCGTCACGTCTGGAGGAAACCTGGCACCATCCCTACGGTGAAGCGTGGTGGTGGCAGCATCATGCTGTGTGGATGTTTTTCAGAGGCAGGGACTGGGAGACTAGTCAGGATTGAGGGAAAGATGAACAGAGCAGAGTACAGATCCTTGATGAAACCATGCTCCAGAATACTCAAGACCTCAGACTGGGTCAAAGGTTCACCTTCCAACAGGACAATGACCCTCAGCACACAGCCAACACTGGAGTGGCTTCTGAACAAGTTTGTGAATGTCCTTGTGTGGCCCAACCAGAGCCCGGACTTGAACCCAATCAGACATCTCTGGAGAGATCTGAAAATAGCGGGGCAGCGATGCTCCCCATCCAACCTGACAGCGCTTGAGAGGATCTGCAGAGAAGAATGTGAGAAACTCCCCAAATACAGGTGTGCCAAACTTGTAGCGTCATACCCAAGAAGACTCCAGGCTGTAATCACGGCCAAAGGTGTTTAACAAAGTTCTGAGTAAAGAGTCTAAATACTTATGTATGATATTTCAGAAAAAAATTTAAAAATTGGATAAAGTCTGAATACTCTCCGAATGCACTATTTGAATTTTTTTAACCATAGAATCACAATTCATATTAGATAGGATCTCTGTGGGCCTAGTAAAGATTTGTCGTATAATTTTTTACTTTTAACAATACCTTTTAACATTGTCCAAAAATGAACAAAAGTGGCACTGACCCAATGATAAAGACAGTGAATATGCACACTCACCTGAGATATGGCCAATGTTCTCCACTGGTGCCAATAAGATAGGCTACTTACTGTTCGCTCAATTAAGTTGAGAATTTTGATGTGTTTGAGAAGTTTGATAACTAAAAGACAGATTGGAGTCTTTTCATTGTCATCTCTTTATAATAGACATTTGCCTTCCAAACTGTTTTTCCGCGGTTGTATTTTTGATATTGCGATATGCCTAGCTAGGGTCTCTCTGCTTTTCAAAGACAGTCGCAACGGAACAATCATCTATTTGGTATTTGCCACGCGCGCTGCCCAAATTTTGGGCCCTTTCGACTGTAGGCTATGACATTTAAAGCAAATGTTTTTTTAAGAAGCTAATGATCTTCTGTGGCCAATCATGCTTTATGGTGTAGTAGCCTCTTTTGAATTATTAAATTTATTTCTGTATAGACAGGAGTAAGCTAATTAGGCTATATAATTTTGGCAATTTAATTCAATATACTTTAGGGAAAGCTTCCCCTAGCCTTATGGACGCTTTTAATGCGGCATGAACACAACCAGTCATGATGTGTTTGACAATCAGATGAAAAATCACTTAACCCTCCTGCTGTGCTGTGGTCGAATTGGACCGATTTATTTAAGTTTTCTCTCTGAAAAATGTAGTTAATTTAATCTGATTGTCATAAGGTTCCATGACAGGGCATCTGAACGTACAAAATACATTTTCATGATTTTCATAAAATGTTGAGTGTTTTATTTCACTTTTGTACACCTGTGGTGTTCCAGGTCCAAAATAACCGGTCATTAGAAATGAATGGGTGAGACTGCAATTAGTATATAAAATTTAGTTCAGGCACATGCCCATTCATCAACATGCATGTGTGTTTCAGCACACACACACACACACCTCACTCCCGTTCTTGGCTTCCATGGCAGCCCCCACGGGAACCTTTCCCCAATAGAATCTTTCCCCCACGGGAACCACACCTGTTGGCATTCTCACAAACAAACACACAAATTCTCACAAACAATCGCAACTTTTCTCTCAGCTCTGGTATATAAAGCTTTTTTGAGGCCTTGCTCACAATTCATTCTGTGGCAGCACAATGACCAAACAATTTACTGTATGTGAGGCTCTTGATCATATCTTTGTTCATGACACTGGTGTGGTGGAGAGAGTCCTTGTTAAACTTTGACACAAAGTAGTCTGTGATAAATAGCACAATGTGTTTCATCTGAGTATTTATTATAGTCTTAATAATCCATACATTATGCTTTTTTTTACTCAAAAACAAGGTGTATGAGCTCAGGTCAATGATGCCTACAGGCTATAAATAGCAAATAGAAGTTCAAAACTTTCACAAGAACTTAAGTTGATAAAAATACCTAACACAACATTAGCTGATAATATATGTATTATTATGGATTTATAAATCAGCAATAATGGGGCGGTCATTTTGGACCGGGAAAACAGAACGAATTCATATGAAACGAACACAACAGGAGGGTTAAAAAATAAGCTCCTGTAGGCTACCTGTGCACGTTCATCCACTCAGAAAATAATTCCAGCATCCAAACCATGTTTTTGATGAATGTTACAAAACGCCTATAAGAATTGTAATGACATTCGGCGATTGTTATTAGGCCTACACTTGTAGCGTGAATTGATGCATCCACTTTTGTCCACTTGCGCCTCGGTCTCGACGAGTCATCTCCGCCTTATCCGTGTGTCTCGGCCACTCATCTCCGCCTTGTCCGTGTGTCTCGGCCACTCGTCTCCGCCTTGTCGGTGTGTCTCGGCCACTCGTCTCCGCATTGTCCGTGTGTCTCGGCCACTCGTCTCCGCCTTGTCCGTGTGTCTCGGCCACTCGTCTCTTCCTTGTCCGTGTGTCTCGGCCACTCGTCTCCGCCTTGTCCGTGTGTCTCGGCCACTCGTCTCCGCCTTGTCCGTGTGTCTCGGCCACTCGTCTCCGCCTTGTCCGTGTGTCTCGGCCACTCGTCTCCGCCTTGTCCGTGTGTCTCGGCCACTCGTCTCCGCCTTGTCCGTGTGTCTCGGCCACTCGTCTCCGCCTTGTCCACGCGTGTCTCGGCCACTCTTCTCCGCCTTGTCCACGCGTGTCTCGGCCACTCTTCTCCGCCTTGTCCACGCGTGTCTCGGCCACTCATCTCCGCCTTGTCCACGCGTGTCTCGGCCACTCATCTCCGCCTTGTCCACGCGTGTCTCGGCCACTCATCTCCGCCTTGTCCACGCGTGTCTCGGCCACTCATCTCCGCCTTGTCCACGCGTGTCTCGGCCACTCATCTCCGCCTTGTCCACGCGTGTCTCGGCCACTCATCTCAGCCTTGTCCACGCGTGTCTCGGCCACTCATCTCAGCCTTGTCCACGCGTGTCTCGGCCACTCATCTCAGCCTTGTCCACGCGTGTCTCGGCCACTCATCTCAGCCTTGTCCACGCGTGTCTCGGCCACTCATCTCAGCCTTGGCAAAATGTAAGTGTTCTCATCGAACAACAACACAGTTCGGAGCATATACCACCCGGTTTCAAGTCAATTTGCAGATTTCTTTTTTACGAGGCTGACATTCAGTAATGTTAAACAATGGTGTAATAGTCTATAGTTTTTTGACATAGTGTTAATTGTGATAGGCTCACGATTTATCATTACAGCGTACCCCTACTATTTATTTTGCTGGGCCAATTATACTTTTTTTAAATTCAAGGGTACTTTTGAGATTGAATAAATTAACGTGAAATGTTTATTTCAGAATTTACACATACTCCATATTTTAGAGTACAAGTGGTATGGATAATTCAAAAAGGGCCTAAAATTGCCACTTAAATCATGATTTTCTCTTTATAAATGTAAAATGAATATCAATCTTCCTTCCTCCCAATGAGGTTTCTATGTGGGAATTGCCAGAACAGAGGTACCAAAACTATTTCCGGGCCTTCCTGGCGTGGAATTGCCCGCATTACGTGTAAGAAATGTTTTTCTGGTTAAATGTTTTGCTTGAAAACTGTTTCGTTGGTCATCTTTCCTGTCTGAGGGTGTCATTAAGTAATATTTTTCCACCTGTCTGAACATAAGGGTTCTCTATTAATGGTAATATTCAAATGACGTAATAACTCCCCACTTCAGAGTACTTATACCATTCTGAGTGGTAAGACCTTTCATAAGTCACTATTTTATAAAAAAATATATATAAAAAAATCTTGTCTCATCTTTGCAATGTCTCGTTGTTGCTGGATCCCTGTTCTGTGTTGTCAACTTAGCTTTTTAAATCATTTGAATAAGCCTCTTTCAGTATGAGCCTGTCTGCAGTGTTTCATTATAGTGAGGAAAGCAGCTTTGGATGCTAAATTTAACATGGATCTGCTGCATTAATTCCTTAATATTTATCAGAAGAAAAAAGTGCTTGAAATGTGGCTTCATCCGTGTTCGAAATTCAGCAAGAAAGCTGTGTGAACACATAAGTTATAAACAAGCTTTGACACCTCATTTGATCCTTGAAACTCCCATACTTCAGATTATGATTATCAATATTTTTATGGTATTGAAATACACATTTCTCCTGCAGCACAGCTCAGAAATGCCTTGATATTGTGGAAAATAGTTCAATATACTGTCAACTCCATTTGTGTATATTAAAAAAGACAATTGGCATTGTGAACTATAGAACACTGGAGAATAAATTCAAGATGACAGTGAATATTTGAGAATCAACACTAAACTAAATAAAAGCTGCATTAGGAACATTCAACAAGTTGCAAAAACATATCAAAGTAACACACTGTTCCCTTGAGAAAGCAAAGAGACTGTCAGTGATGTACTATTCAGACAAGGATGAGCACAAGAGATACATAAAATCACATTGGCAGCTGCACAGTTCCTCTTCTCTTATCTCCACTGACTAGACTAGACTCGTTTTGACTGAATAAGGAAGCATGTGTGAAAACAGTGAAGCTAGCTATGTCACCCACCATCTAGCCTGTTCCTGAGGCAACAATGACAGCTAGCTAGTCACAGTCTGTCTGGTACTTTCATATCATAGTATTTCACTAGCGCTGTCTGGGACACAAAAGGTATGGACTAGAGGCATGGGTTCTCATAGCCTCACCCAAAGCCTAAAATACATTACTTCAATCATCTTCTTCTGACCCAAAACAGGACAACTTTACAACAATCCTTGCAATATAACCAAACATCCCTTTCGGATTCATATGTATTTTTCCCACAACCTTGACCCTGATTTACAGCTATCTGGCTGTCTATCTCTTGGCACCGTGTGGAGCTTCAAAGATATCCTTACCTTGTGTCAGGTATAAAGACTACGGGTGTGTGGAGGGCTCTCTTTTTATCTATGCGGCATACTTAGCATCTGAGGGATAGTTACTGTATGTTCTTTCTTGGTAATAAACTGTTTGGTTAAGAGTCAGAGAGATACTGGTTTTGTTCCAATATCCACACATACCAGTCAATATGAATAATCACTGTATTGGCAATGCATTTGAAGGGGTAGCTGCAAGTCAATAGACATGTTGCAAACATCTTACTGATAGTCTACTCATAGTTTAAATCAAGTGTTACCTGAGGATCAGATGTGGATGAATGCTGGGACTATACTCCTGCATTAATGAAGCGCTATTAAATTGAGCGGTCACCTTCTCCCAGCCTACCCGATGATCCACTTAAAGCTAGGGGTCCGGGGCCTGCAGGCCTCTTCAGTTTTTCCTCCCTCCATCACAAATGGCCTGAGCTTACTTTATAATTGCCTATGCCAATAACATACGCAGCTGTTCAGCCTGACTGCATCTGGTGCAGAATGAAGGAACCAAGGAAGGGAGGAAAAGTTTAAAGGCATCCTGAAGTTTAGACGGAGAGGACAGTAAATACCCAAAAGGCAGATATATAGGCATCTTCTCTCTCCTCTCGCAAAATGGAAAGAATGAATATCTGATATTATTCATGGAAAAATATGTTGGAAAATTAGGAAGGACTGTGGTGTAATCTTCCTCCATTTTGTGAGAAGGACTGCGTCTACATTTTAAATGGCACCCATTTGGGGGACTAATTAGTTCACTATAACGGAAATGGGGTGCAATTGGGCATGAAACCTGTGTACTCCTTTGGGTGAGGGTAGCCCATGTGGAGGGAAATGCACATGTACAAGATCTGTAAAATAAAATAAATAGGAAAAACATGTGAGCAGTGTTGCTGTTTGATAGAGGGAATCTACCTCCTTACTGAAGGCTTGGGCACTGATCCCAGACCAGTAGAAAACCCCGCTGAGCTGTGTCCCAGTAGGGGACCTCAGATCTGTTAAGTTACAGGCCTACGGGTGGGTTGACCACAACCACATGCCAACCAAACAGGCACAGAGCTGTATGAGGAAGAATGGGCTGAGAAAGACACCTCTAGGTTTGTGTGTATGTGCCTGTGTGCGTGTGCATGTGTGTGCATGTCTGTGTGCATATGTGTTTGTCATTGTGTACAATGTAGCTCTCATCAGGGAGAAATCACTCAAATATAGTAAAAAATAAAATTGTCTCTCATCAGGGAGAAATCACTCAAATATAGTAAATGGACGTGAACAGATGCCTTGGCTGTGTGCACGTGAAAAAACATGAAAAATGAGGAGCCAGTAGAGGACAGTGAGAATGTATCAGCTAAACTCATCGAAATAGCTGCATGTACACAAAACAACCAAAGATAAAACGACTCAGATTATCAGTGACATTTACATGTCAGAAATGATAAGGGAGTATTGCATCAGTGTTGGCAAATTGTAATTTAAATCAACCACTTTCAAAAGATTTGGAACATGTGCTTTGCCAATGGCACAACAGACAAAGCTTTTGACCAGGACGAAGAAATATGGTCATACCTGTGACAAATTACATTTACTGTGGATGTGTAGTCTAGCCTATGCAAAACATATATATTTTTTTATCTGAATCACTCTGACAAACATCTTCTGTGATTTGAGGGGGAGCATCACAGAATAGCTCTCTTTGTGGGAATATGTGTTGTCAACAACAGTTAATGCATCAAAAAGCTGATTGTCTCTCATACAGTATGCAGCCATCCACTGCAGCAGGCAGGAGAGGCTAATAAAGCTTCTCTGTATCTATCTGTCACCATTCACACACACACACACACACAACAATAACACATTCATCATCTCACTCGCAATGCAGCCAGAGCAAAGGGAGGTACCTCTAGCAACACAAGAAAGATGAATAGGCAACAGGGGGTTAATACAGGGTTAATTTAGTATGGTGTAGCAGCCTACAGTGCCTTCAAAGAATATTCACACCGCTTGACTTTTTCCACATTTTGATGTATTTAAAACCAATTAAATATCTGTTTTTTGTCACTGGCCTATGTTTTTTCGAAATGTGTACAAATAAATTACAAATAAAACATTTAAATGTCTTAAGTCAATAAATATTCAACCCCTTTGTTATGGCAAGCCTAAATAAGTTCAGGAGTAAACATATGCTTAATAAGTCACATAATAAGTTAAATGGATTCACTCTGTGTGCAATAATAGTGTTTAACATGATTTTTGAATCACTACCTCATCTCTGTACCCCACACATACAATTATATGTAAGGTCCCTCTGTCAAGCAGTGAATTTCAAACACAGATTCAACCACAAAGACCAGGGAGGTTTCCAATGCCTCACGAGGAAGGGCGCCTATTGGTAGCTTGATAAAAAAAAACAAAAAAAAAAACAGACACTGAATATCCTTTTGAGCATGGTGAAGTTATTCATTACACTTTGGATGGTGTATCAATACACCCAGTCACTACAAAGATACAGCCGTCCTTCCTAACTCATTTGCCGGAGAGGAAAGAAGCTGCTCAGGGATTTCACCATGAGGCCAATGGTGACTTTTAAAACAGTTACTGAGTTTAATGGCTGTGATAGGAGAAAACTGAAGATGGGTCAACAACATTGCAGTTACTCCACCATAATTGACAGAGTGAAAAGAAGGAAGCTTCTACAGAATAAACATGTTCCAAAACATGTGTCCTGTTTGCAAGGGGGGGGGGGGGGGGGCATAAATGATTCATCCCCTAAATGTTAAGAAAATTATTTGTTTATCATTTAAACATTGTTAGACAAAAAAATCTGTGATGAAAATTAAAATGTATACCCCCGCTCCACCCCCTGATCCCTCTGCTTTAGTACCACCGGACCGTGGATCGTCGTCGAAGGAACTGGCCTGTAGATCGCCGCTGGAGGTTCTGGGCTGCAGGCCGCCGCTGAAGACTCTGGGCTGCAGCTGAGTCTCAGGAGGCTCCGGACTGGGGAGCGTCTCAGGAGGCTCCGGACTGGGGAGCGTCTCAGGAGGCTCCGGACTGGGGAGCGTCTCAGGAGGCTCCGGACTGGGGAGCGTCCGGACTGGGGAGCGTCTCAGGAGGCTCCGGACTGGGGAGCGTCGCTGGAGGCTCTGTGCCATGGATCATCACTACAGGTTCCGCGCCATGGATCATCACTGGAGGCTTTGTGCCATGGATCATTACTGGAGGCTCCGGGCCATGGATTATCACTGGAGGCTTCATGCCATGGATCATCTCTACAGGCTCCGGGCCATGGATCATTCCTACAGGCTTTTTGCCATGGATTATCCCTACAGGCTCCGGGTCATGGATTATCTCTGGAGGCTTCATGCCATGGATCATCCCTACAGGCTCCGGGCCATGGATCATCACTGGAGGCTTCGTGCCATGTATTATCACTGGAGGCTTCGTGCCATGGATCATCTCTACAGGCTCCGGGCCATGGATCATCCCTACAGGCTCCGGGTCATGGATTATCTCTGGAGGCTTCGTGCCATGGATCATCCCTACAGGCTCCAGGCCATGGATCATCACTGGAGGCTTCGTGCCATGTATTATCACTGGAGGCTTTGGACCATAGATCATCACTGGAGGCTTCTTTCGTGGAGCTGGAATTGGTCTCACCGGACTAGGGAACGTCGCTGAGAGTTCTGCACTAGGGAACGTCGCTGGAGGCCCGGGTGCGCAGAGCAGGCACAGGGTATACTGGGCTGTGGAGGTGCACTGGAGGTCTGGAGCTTATGGCTGGCACAACCCATCCTAGCTGGGTAACCCCCGTAGCCCGGCAAGCGCGGGGCGTTGTAACAGGTCGCAAAGGTTTGTGCTGGCAAACTGGGGGTACTGTGCGTAGAGCTGGCGCAGGATAACCTGGGCCGAAGAGACACACCGGAGACCAAGAACGCTGAGCAAGCACAATCCTTCCTGGATGAATGCTAACTCTAGCACGGCAACTGTGGGAAGCTTGCACCGAGCGCACCGGGCTGTAGCTGCACACTGGCGACACAGTGCGCATCCCCGCATTACACGGTGTTTGCTCGATCACTCGCCCCCCACAGTAAGCACGAGGAGTTGGCTCAGTTCTCCAACCTGACTCTGCCAATCTCCCCGTGTGCCCCCCCCAACAAAAAAAATTGGGGGGGCTGTCTCTCGCACTTGCCTCATGGTCGGTATAGCACCACATAATAACGCCGCTCTGCTTTTGCTGCCACAATCTCCTCCCTCGGGCGGCAATACTCCCCAGCCTGACTCCCAGGTCCTTTCCCGTCCAGAATGTCTTCCCAGGTCCATTCCTGATCACGCTGCTTGGTCCTTTGGTGGTGGGCAGTTCTGTAACAGCTGTCGTAGCGAGGGGACCAAAGCGCAGCGTGTTGAGTGCTCATAATGACTTTTTATTTTAACACAGAACACTAAAGAAAATAACAAAAGCAAAAACGATCAGCTCACAGTTCTGTCAGGTACTGAAGACTAAACAGAATACAACTACCCACAAACACAGGTGGAAAAAAACCCTACTTAAGTATGATCTCCAATTAGAGACAATGAGGACCAGCAACCTCTAATTGGAGATCATCCCAAAAAACAACATAGAAATAGAAAACTAGAACTTAAAATGAAATAGAAAACATAGAAAAACACAAAACACTCCCTGTCACGCCCTGACCTACTCTACCATAGAAAATAACATCTTACTATGGTCAGGACGTGACAGCACCACAGAAAATCTTCAGATTACAAAGTTATAATTTTCCGAATATAACTCTTCAGATACTTCAGATATTTAATATCTGATCAATGGGCAAAGAAAAAGGGGTGTCGACCAATAAAGGAGCAGGAAAGACAAAATGGATTCACTACACACCGTGGGTAATTATATTCATTGAAATTCTAATCCTTTGCACATGAACGGCTGCTCATTCGGGAATAATTGCAATAAATATATTTACGCCCGTATGTCGTTGTTGTCTTCTCACTTGGAATCGTCGGTCCATCTGCTGGAGAGTCAGTTCATCAGAGAGTCTCTAGTTACTTCCCCAGAAGTCACAATGTCTTTCATGGTTGTAGCTTTATCAGGGGCTCTGGATAGTGTCTGTTGTAATGGATACGTCAGGCGTCCATTGTTCTTAGAATAGATGTTTCGACGGTTGTCAGTATTCTCATCCTAGGTTTACATCATTTCTAGCTGCAGTCTAGTAATTATATCTAAGATTTTCTCTTATTCTGTAGGGATCGATAGTCTGAGTTTAACCATTTCCAGCCGTGTAGCCAATGCTCCACGTGGTATGGTTTTCTAGTCTTAGGAATTCAACCATTTGCAACCTCAGCTAATTAGCTATTATTTAGATGTTATTATAACTGAATTCCCAAATATTTGCATGATATTTGTTAGCTAGCTAGACTAAAATTAAAACCTAACATGTAGCCTACTACTACTGCTGTAGACAAAGATCCCAACGTGTCTACTACATGAAATTGAATCAGCGGACCTTGGAGGACCTTAGGCACATGATGACTTAGACACACTTAAATACATATTCTATTTGATATGTATACTATTAAAACGTATTTTCTTTCAGTATTAGATTTTTTTGTATGGTAACCTTTGTAGGAGCGAACATTAAACCTTAAATTCCCTTTGTTTACTCACTTCCTAGTGCCTAGAGAGCCCCAGGTAGGCAGAATCTCAGCAGAAAGCTGTCAGACAGACTCTGATGCAGAGGAGAGCAGGGAGGAGGAAGAGGAGTTAAAGAGTAGCAGCAGTGCCAGGGAAGGAGTGACAGAAGAGATTGAACAAGCAAGTAATAAGGGAAAGGAAGAGTATGGACAGATTCGAAGTGAGGAAGATGAGGGTGAGGAAGATGAGGTTTTACATGATCCAGCACAGTGGCCAGAGAAAGTACAAGACCATGAAAGAGAAGCTATTGTTCGCAGACCCGCCAACAGGTGTGGTGAGGAGACAGAACTGTATAAAATCATACCCCCAGACTCAGAAGGCAAGCCATTCCCCAACTATTTATAGTACAGTAAGTCAGCAAACGGAAGAGAAAAGGTGCAGAGAGACTGGCTTATTTATAGCAAGAGTGTAAAGGCATTATATTGCATTCCATGTGTTCTTTTTGAGCAAAGTAAACCATCACCTAGTTCTCTGAATAGTAAAGATGGCTGTAAGATATTATCAGTGAAATGGAAGAGAATGTATGACAAACTACCAGAGCATGAGGATGGTGTGTCTCACAAGAACTGAAATGGAAAAATCTGCAGCATACCGTAACAACTACACATCAAATCCATTTTTATTGGTCACATACACATGGTTAGCAGATGTTAATGCGAGTGTAGCGAAATGCTTGTGCTTCTAGTTACGACTATGCAGTAAAATCTAACAAGTAATCAAACAAATTCACAACAACTACCTTACACACAATGTAAAGGGATGAATAAGAATATGTACATATAAATATATGGATGAGTGATGGCGTGCGGCATAGGCAAGATGCAGTAGATGGTGTAGAATACAGTATATACAGTTGAAGTCGGATGTTTACATACACCTTAGCCAAATACATTTAAACTACATTTTTCACAATTCCTGACATTTAATCCTAGTAACAATTCCCTGTCTTAGGTCAGTTAGGATCACCACTTTATTTTAAGAATGTGAAATGTCAGAATAATAGTGGAGAGAATTATTTATTTGAGTTTTTATTTCTTTCATCACATTCCCAGTGGGTCAGAAGTTTACATACACTCAATTAGTATTTGGTAGCATTGCCTTTAAATTGCTTAACTTGGGTCAAACGTTTCTGGTAGCCTTCCACAAGCTTCCCACAATAAGTTGGGTGAATTTTGGCCCATTCCTCCTGACAGAGCTGGTGTAACTGAGTCAGGTTTGTAGGCCTCCTTGCTCACACACACTTTTTTCAGTTCTGCCCAAAAATGTTCTATAGGATTGAGGTCAGGGTTTGTGATGTCCACTCCAATACCTTGACTTTGTTATCCTTGAGCCATTTTGCCACAACTTTGGAAGTATGCTTGGGGTCATTGTCCATTTGCAAGACCCATTTGCGACCAAGCTTTAACTTCCTGACTGATGTCTTGAGATGTTGCTTCCTTATATCCACATAAGTTTTTTGCCTCATGATGCCATCTATTTTGTGAAGTGCACCAGTCCCTCCTGCAGCAAAGCACCCCCACAAAATGATGCTGCCACCCCTGTGCTTCACAGTTGGGATGGTGTTCTTCGGCTTGCAAGCCTCCCCCTTTTTCCTCCAAACATAACTATGGCCAAAAAGTACGATCTTTGTCCCCATGTGCAGTTGCAAACCGTAGTCTGGCTTTTTTTATGGCGGTTTTGGAGCAGTGGCTTCTTTCTTGCTGAGCGGCCTTTCAGGTTGTGTCAATATAGGACTCGTTTTACTGTGGATATAGATACTTTGTACCCGTTTCCTCCAGCATCTTCACAAGGTCCTTTGCTGTTGTTCTGGGATTGATTTGCACTTTTCGCACCAAAGTACATTCATCTCTAGGAGACAGAATGCATCTCTTTCCCAAGCAGTATGATAGCTGCGTGGTCCCATGGTGTTTATACTTATGTATTACTGTTTGTACAGATGAACATGGTACTTTCAGGCATTTGGAAATTGATCCCAAGGATGGACCAGACTTGTGGACATCAACAATTTGTTTTCTGCGGTCTTGGCTGATTTCTTTTGATTTTCCCATGATGTCAAGCAAAGAGGGACTGAGTTTGAAGGTAGGCCTTGAAATACATCCACAGGTACAACTCCAATTGACTCAAATGATGTCAATTAGCCTATCAGAAGCTTCTAAAACCATTACATAATTTTCTGGAATTTTCCAAGCTGTTTAAAGGCACAGTCAACTTAGTGTATGTGAACTTCTGACCCACTGGAATTGTGATACAGTGAATTATAAGTGAAATAATCTGTCTGTAAACAATTGTTGGAAAAAATGACTTGTGTCATGCACAAAGTAGATGTCATAACTGACTTGCCAAAACAATAGTTTCTGAACAAGAAATTTGTGGAGTGGTTGAAAAATGAGTTTTAATGACTCCAACCTAAGTGTATGTAAACTTCTGACTTCAACTGTAGGTATTCCTCGTGTCCAGAGAAATAGATCGACTGTATAGACAGTCAGCAGCAGAAACAAATCTAGTCAGACATTTATAAAAACAGAGCAGTTCTAGAAAGGATTTTGGATGTGACATTGTACTTAGCATCTAGGAATCTGCCACTCTGGGGGAAATCACTCAATCTTCATGATAGGCATAATGGACATTACCTAGGTTTACTTAAACTGTTGTCAAATTATGACCCACTGTTACGTGAGCACTTACAGAAAGTCAGGGACGAAAAGGAGCATGACTGACACATTACCCTCAGCCCTGAGAGCCAAATCGAGTTCATAGGAATATGTTGTCAAAGGGTTTTTGAAAACAATACTTTATGAAAGGGAAGATACAATCTATAACTCGGTTATATGTGATGTAACTCTAGACATTTCCCATACTGAGCAAAATGTGTTATTGGTGAGATATGTACACAAAGATAAAGTTCAGGGAACAGGTGAATGGGAAATAATTGAACGTTTTCTTGAATTTAAAGACTTTGTTAGATAGACAGGCTGTGAAATTTCTGAAATGATTGTGAGTGCATTGGAAGGGCATGGTATTGACAGCAGATTGCCGTCGTCAAGGCTATGATAATTGGCAAATATGTCAGGGAAAGTGAAGGGAGTTCAAGCACACATACTGCAAAAAAAATCCACTGGCCACATACTCACCTTGTGCCTCCCATACTCTTAATTGTGTAGGTGGACATGAAGCTCAGTCGTGCCCAGAAGTATCAACATTTATTGGCTGTGTGAATTGTCTTTACAATCTGTTCAGTGCCAGCCAAGAGCGATAGGCCATTCTCAAGGAAAAGACTGGTTGCTGTCTTAACCGCCTTTCAGACACGCAATGGCGTGTGCGTATTGCTGCGGTCCGACCAGTGGGAACTCATTTACCGTCTATCATCAAGGCCCTAGACATGCTTCTTGCTACCTGCAGCCTGACAAATGAAGCCAAATCTGAGGCAAAAGGTCTGAAAAGCTACTTTTTTCTCTTTCAAGGCGTGAAACATTTTTTAAAGAATAATGGGCAAAGCTCTTGGAGACTTACCCAGAAAGAGTTACAGCTGTAATCTCTGCCAATGGTGATTCTTACATGTATTGTCACGTCCTGACCAGTGAGAAGGGTCATTTTGCCATAGTAGAATGGTCAGGGCGTGGCAGGGCGGTTGTTTTGTGTGTTTTGGGGTTGGTTTGTTTCTAGGGGCATTTGTTCTAGTTTTCTGTATTCTATGTGTCATTTTCCTTGTGTGGCCGAGTATGGTTTCCAATCAGAGGCAGGTGTCTTTCGTTGTCTCTGATTGGAAGCCATACTTAGGCAGCCTGTTTTTTATGGGTTTTGTGGGTGTTTATTTTCTGTTTAGTGATTGTACCTGACGGAACTGTTGAGCGTTTATTATTTTGTTGTTGAAGTGCATTCATTAAAATCCAAAGATGAGCACAAAACACGCTGCGCCTTGGTCTAATCCTTTCGACGCCTGTGACATGTATTGACTCAGGGGTGTGAGTTCTTATGTAAATGAGATATTTATGTATTAATTTTCAATACATCTGTAAAAATATCTAAAAACATGTTTTCACTTTGTCATTATGGGTTATAGTGTGTAGATGGGTGAGATAAAACAACATCTATTGAATCCATTTTGAATTCAGGCTGTAACACAACAAAATGGGAAATAAGTCAAGGGGTATAAATACTTTCTGAAGGCACTGTATGTGTGAAGATGTGCTTACGTGTTTTGTGTTTTGAGGGTGCTCCAGGGTGTGCTTGTAATCTCTCTGTGTTTGTGTAAACTGGAGATTCTCTATGATCAGACAGCACTGTGTCCCTGGTCACCCGCATGACTTGTTCTCCCGGTGTGTGTGTGTGTGTGTGTGTGTGTGTGTGTGTGTGTGTGTGTGTGTGTGTGTGTGTGTGTGTGTGTGTGTGTGTGTGTGTGTGTGTGTGCATATGTGTGTGTGTTTGTACAACGCCACCTGACTACTAATCAATGCACTGCAGTAGAGGGTCTCCCACAAGTGTCCATTACACAGTGGTGTAATATGATGATGAAAGCCTTTTTAGCCACAATGGCAACCGTTACTAGAATGGAATACAATTGTCAGTTTTTAGAGCAAATGTGCTAATGTGTCATTATCAGACAATGTTGACTGCAAATTGTATGCACACCACACTGATTAGTGGCCCTTTCACATGCAAAATGTATTGGGGGGACGTGCACCACTATGTGGTCTGGAAAATATTAGATAAATAGGGGAAATCCATTACGTAAATGGGGCCCCGTGTGAGGAGAATCCCATTAACTGGACTAATATCTGGATGCGTAATGATATCCAACAGTCAGTATAGCTGTTAGGATACAGACTAGACAGGCACATTTCTAGTGTCCATGGTCACTGCTTGATTAGACGAAACCCCTTGAAAGCTCTCTCGTTCAGCACCCCTGTTTTCAGCGACCATTCCTCCCCATACACATGAAGACCTGGTGTAGTTACAGTTAGCACACGGTGCTAACATGCACATTGAAAAATGTCACTTCCCAAATGACTCTGTAAACATCATTTGCAGAAATAAGTGTCAGGGTGCAGTTATGGCGTTATTTAGTGCACCATAAAGAGCCAGGCTATTGATTCGAGAGCAGACGCGGCTCCACAGTTATTTCTGTTGTCGTCACTCTCATTAAACTGATGTATAGTGCTCACTATTCTCCTCTCTGCCCATCTGCCTCTGTGTCTCTTTCAGCGTCTATATCCTCTATCCTCCTCAGTGTTTGTTCATACCGGTCCATATCATCCTGTCTCTGCCTATAGTGTTCACCACTCTCATCTCTGCCTTTCTAGGTTGATATATCCTCTCTAACCCTCACTGTGTGTTCATAGTTCGTACCTGTCAATATTTCTCCTCTCTATGACTATGTAATGCTGTGCCCTTCTGTCTGTCTCTCTCTGTCTCTCTCTGTCTTTGTATCTCTCTTTCATTATGTTTCTCTATAACATACTATAGTCTACTCCAGCTAGTATATGTGGGAGTACTGAAAAGAGCTACACAAATAAAGTTATTATTATTATGGATTATTATTATTATTATTATTATTATTATTATGTGAGAGTACTGTAGTCTAGTACTGGTACTTTCTTCAAAATCTGTCAACAGCATCAAGGAGAATGGAAGAAGGCCACAACAAGCAACAACAATGGGAGGAAAACTGAATTTGTTGTTGGTACATACTAGGAACGCTTAATTCTGTTTAAACTCTGTTTGTTTATTTGGATCCTGTTTCTGGTACAAGAACTGGCAGACTATACCAGGCTTATGGCTGTGTCTGCTTTGGCAAGAACCCAGGCAGTTCTTCTAAGCCTGTACTCTTCCTCCTCTATAGGGCTCAGTACACACGCACACACACATACACGCGCACACACACACACACACACACACACACACACACACACACACACACACACACACACACACACATGCACCAACTTGAGAAATTCCATCTCATCTGTTCCAAATGATTTGGTACGAATTGCTGCACAAACCTGCAGACCCACTAATCTGTGACCTGAGAGAATCAACGTGGGGATGACAACTAGAGAACACCTCCCAACAGGCCTCAACCTCCAATTCAAGATGAACCAATTGGCTGTATAATACAGTGACTATGATTGTGTTTGCATGTGGGTTCAGGTGTATTTGTGTATGTCAGACAAGAGGCCTAAATGTAATTCCATCAGTGGTAGATAAAGACGCCAGACTGTGGGTTCATTTAGATTGTTTACGTTATCATTTAAGGAAAGTTGTGGTTTTCCATCAACATCCAATGACATTTATTCATTTATCTGTTCATTATTGAATAGTAGCCAAAGTCTTCGACACTGATTCTATCCTCTGCTGAGCTGATGGTGAGGGTCTTTCTTTCTGTCACAAAACACAAAAGTTGGAAGAAATCTGTCATTTCCTGTAAAGGCAGAGAAACATTCTTCAACCTTTTACGCTAGCTACACAATGAGCTAACCAACCACATGAGGCATTCAAGCTGCCAGCCTAATCATTTGAAGCACTGATTATGTGAAGCTACAAGTGAACAAAAATCATTACTTGTGGTTGAAATTCTATTTCCATTTCATTGTCCAAACTGAAAAAAAAAAAAATGTCTATAAAAAGATAATGTGAAGGAACAGCAATAAACAATATATTATGAACACCTGCTCTTTCCATGACATAGACAGACCAGGTGAATGCTATTATCCCTTATTGATGTCACCTGTTAAATCCACTTCAATCAGTGTAGATGAAGGGGAGGAGACAGGTTAAAGAAGGATTTTCAAGCATTGAGACAATTGAGACATGGATTGTGTATGTGTGCCTTTCAGAGGGTGAATGGGCAAGACAAAACATGGTAGTGCCTTTGAACAGGATATGGTAGTAGGTGTGAGGCGCACCGGTTTGTGTCAAGAACTGCAACGCTGCTGGGTTTTTCACGCTCAACAGTTTCCCGTGTTTATCAAGAATGGTCAGCCACCCAAGGATTTCCAGCCAACTTGACACAACTGTGGGAAACATTGGAGTCAACATGGGTCAAAATCCCTGTGGAGAGCTTTTCGGCACCTTGTAGAGTCCATGCCCCAACAAATTGAGACTGTTCGTAGGGCAAAAGGGTCCAAAGTTATATATGAAGATAAATCCTTTTCCCACCACATTTCCTCTTGACAGAAAATACTTAAACATCGATTTGCTATAAAAGCCAATATGTCAAGCTGCAACATTTTTATTTACTTTGCTGTCTTGTTGCTATGAACGTTGCTAGTCAATGTCAGTCACTTTCATAGTGTGTCCTCTGACTTTGATTCCAATTATTGATCCAATTCAAGAAAGAAGCCTTCCTGCACATTACTGACAATCGAATTAAAAAGCTAGGTTTTCGTAGAATCCCTATACATTCTTTGAGTTGATGCTAAATCTCTTATCACAACATAAAACTATTGCCACTGAAAGCATCCTTAAAGGACAAGTTAGCTTTTTCACTTGTTTTTGATAAACTTACCCCAACCAGCGATTCAGTTCTTCATCCTGGTTCGCAGATATCAAATCAAATCACATTTTATTAGTCACATGCGCCGAATATGACAGGTGTTTTACCTTACAGTGAAATGCTTACTTACAAGCCCCTAAAAAACAATGCAGTTTAAAAAATATGAATGTGAAATAAAAGTAACGTAATGTTCATGATGACACAATTACATGTGTACAACATCTAAAGACCTGCATCCCTATACTGAGAGCTTTCCCAATTCTAAAAGGAATCATTTGGGTGTTTTTGGAGCCTTTGTTGATGTTTTTCAGAACCCCCTACTGCACAATGAGGAAGTGAATCGCTGGTTGGGGTAAGTTTCTCAAAAACAAGTGAAATCTGAAAAAGAAGTGTCTGAACCCTTCTATAACATGCCATTTACATTTGGTTTAAAAAAAGCTAAACTCTCTTCTAATGTGCAGTGCCATATTCTCAGGGTCTGCACTGCGTCTCTCTCTATGCAGGTTACAATCAGAATAGAATGTCAATATAGCAATCAATACACCAATATAGTACCTGTATAACAATATCAATACTAAGTAAAGCTCTGTTTTTTGGGCTGCTGCTGGTTTATAAACACCATTAGTGTTGGATAGTTTAGGAGGCTTACCTCTGGGGTTGGTTTCATTTTCTTGCTGACACAGCGATGATGATGATGAGGAGGGTGAGGATGAAGCCTCCCGCCACCAGCATGTAACACTTCCTCTTCCTAATCTGCCTCTGTGGGTCAGATCAGATTAGATTCAATTAGAAAACTATAGAATCTGCAACATATTCAATACGTACAAAAACACAAACATTTAATCTTCTCCAGGCACCCATCGTAATACCAGGTGAAATGGCTGAAACACAATTCTGGGTTATTGGGTTACCTTAGGTTTTTACATCAGAATGTGTTTTCAGAAATAACTTGTCATGAAGACTTGATTTGAGTTTGGTCAAGTGCTTGGTGGTTAATTATGAGAGAAACCATTAAGAGCCAGTAGTGTCAGATCACAGAACACAGAAACAACACCATTTTCCTTCGCCTGTGGTGTAATTTAAAACTTGAAATGCTTCAAGAGACTTCCCGCATAGAACACAAGCTGGGTTATCCTCTCATGTTCATTCATCTCAATGTATAGTAAAAAAATATATTTTTTTAAATGAATGAAAAAGAACCTAAACTTTGGCAAATAAATAGAAATGTAAATAACTAGAATTGAGAACAGGGGTTAGAGATATTTATATATTTCCCTGGCTCCTAGCCTCCTCAGGCGATGGGTGATGTGTCAGAGCAGGGAGGGGAGACCAGAATGTTGTTTTCAAATGCTTTTCCTTTCTCTTTTTTCCTCCCCGTTTCTCCGCTACAAAGGCAGTGAGAACGGCTGCATTAGACCAGAGCTGGGGCTGGAGTCTTTAAATCCTGACTCGCTTCAAAGCAATTCATCTTCTGAGACTCAAAACAGGCTTTCTATGTGGAAAAAAGAGAGAGCGCGAGAGAGAGAGAGAGAGAGAGAGAGAGAGAGAGAGAGAGAGAGAGAGAAAAAAAAACTGCTGTCGAGTAATTTTCAGTTTAAACGTTCCACTCCACAACAATTTGCATAAGCAGCCCTGCGTCTGTGATAAGAAGATTGGTAATTTTCAAAGGCTCTGTGGGGATTGAGAATTAAAAGCCTTTCTCCGCTATCTCCTCTCTTGCAGCTGGCCACCACAGATTCCCCGGCTTCTCTCTCACATTTCCTTATAAACTGTGCCTTATAAACTTTCTCTCCCATCCTCTCTCCTTCTCCCTACTTGAACACAGCAGTCGCACAGTGCAGTCTCTCTCTCTCGTTCCTATTCCACTGTTATTTAGGGAGAACAGAAAAATAAATAAGGTAGAGAGGGGAAAATGGTTTACTATAACAAAGGAACTGTTGCAGTATTTTTAAACCTGAATTCTCCAGCCACAGGGCCGTGAGAGAGAGATGGGAGAGGGAGACACACAGAGAGCAGGGTGGGGGGGACTGAGACAGAACTGAGAAAAGGAAGAAATGCTCTTATCACTAATTTCCTAATCCCCAGGAGAGTGTGTCCTGTAGGCCTGTGGTTGATGACCTTGTACACTTCATTCCCCTGGAGGGGGAGAGGGGAGGAGAGGACTAGAGAGGACCTCCCCAGTTCTATTCCGCTCAGTCTGAATGACCAGGAACAGGACAAACCTTAACCTCAAGCATTTGGTCGATTCTTGCATTGCTGCATATGTCCCCATCTCCCTCTCTCTGCCGCTTGCCCATGCGCTCCCGTTCCTGCTGGCTCTCACCCCTGATCCGTTCAGTCTCAGTGTTGTCATTGTCATGGCAAGGTTCTAAGAAATCCCCTTTGTCAGCATAAAGGTCTGGTCAAGGACAAGGGTCAGCTGGGTTAGAATGAGCAAGAGAGGGGCTGAAAGAGAAATGAGCTTTATACAATATGTGGCACCTTGAATCCACTCAGTTAATCTCAGAGCCAAAGTCAGAGGAACGGAGTAAGAGCTCTGCTGAAGAAAGCTTGGTCTCATGGTGAGGATACGTTGGAAATGGTCACAAACGCCAAAATGTTAACATATTTTTCTAGCTATACTGTAACATTGTTTCATGTCCCCAAACATGACGATGTGGCACCCGGTATGTGTAAATTTCCCAAGCATATTGCCATCTAAAGGTGTTCATGCATTTCACAACCATGCCAGGGACAGTGTGTACTGCCTCAGGGTATGGGAAGCATGAGGCTGCTACACTGCATCCTCACAGTCCAAGATGATCCTCACCGCGGTTATTAGCAGCTGCAAGTCACGTCAGACCGTGTGCCAGCACGCTCCAAACTCATCACCATTTCTCTCATACAGATAGACAATCTCACATTGAGTTTCTGGGAGTGGAAAGCTATTTACCTTATGTGTGACATTAGAAATGTCTTAATAATACAATAATAATGTCACGCAATGATTACTGACGTAATATTTTTTCTCCTGTATCGCATATGGAAGAGGAAAACTAGCTGCCTCCTTTGTAATGGGATTATGTGAAATGTGTACAATCAAATTCCCAGTCAACCCTGATAATGATATATAAAAGGAGAAGCAAACACTCCCGGCCAGTCCTGGGACCCTCAGTGGACCTGCTACTGTGACAGGCTCCCTGTCACTTGTCACTGTCTCTGCTGCATCGCCTCTGACTGCACCACAAACCCCTGCCTGTCCCCGTCCCCATCCCTGTCCCTGCAAAACCTCAAACTGCACCACAAACCCCTGCCTGTCCCCGTCCGCATCTCTGTCCGTGCATCGCCTCAAACTGCACCACAAACCTCTCCCCGTCCCTGTCCTCATCCCTGTCACTGCATCGCCTCTGACTGCACCACAAACCCCTCCCTGTCCCTGTCCCCATCCCTGTCCCTGCATCGCCTCTGACTGCACCACAAACCCCTCCCTGTCCCTGTCCCCATCCCTGTCCCTGCATCGCCTCTGACTGCACCACAAACCCCTCCCTGTCCCTGTCCCCATCCCTGTCCCTGCATCACCTCTGACTGCACCACAAACCCCTCCCTGTCCCTGTCCCCATCCCTGTCCCTGCATCACCTCAGACAGCACCACTAACTTTAGCCCAGCTGCACTCTGGCTGTGTTTCTTATGTATCTGTGTTTCTCATGTATCTGTGTTTCTCATGTATCTGTGTCTATGAAATGGGCTTATTTTGGAAGACAAACACATCGGATGTACGTTACATGAATATGTATAGAACATGTTTTCCCTAGTCAGAATCATATAATGGAAATAATGGAAAGTTTTAAAGCACCAAGTAGAATTTTGCTTTCAACTCCAATTCTGAAGTTTTCACGGATGGATAGAGACGGGGAGGATGTTGAATTGTTGTTCAAGTAGAGAACTGACCTTCTGGGGAAATTATTGTCAAAGAACTATATAAAGGACAGACCTGCTGCACCTTCTTTCCTGCTCCAAGACTAAAAGCATCAACAGATAAGTATGTTGACTGTCAGTCTGCCCAGAGATATTTCCTCTGTGGACGTTTTAGTGTGTGTTGACCTTGTATCTAATCAAATTGTATTGGTCATGTACACATACTGTATTATGTTATTACGGGTGTAGCGAAATGCTTATGTTCCTAGCTTCAAAAGTGCAGTAATGCGTAAGAATACAAAACAATACATGCAAATAAAATACAATTGTATTAATTCATAAATATAGACATATTAGAACAAGCAGTGTCAGAGAGCTGAATATAAATATACACTGAGTGTTCAAAACATTAGGAACACCTTCCTGACATTGAGTTGCACCCCCCTTTGCCCTCAGAACAGCCTCAATTTGTCGGGGCATGGACACTACAAGGTGTTCCAAAGCGTTCCATAGGGATGCTGGCCCATGTTGACTCCAATGCTTCCCACAGTTGTGTCAAGTTGGCTGGATGTCCCTTGGGTGGTGGACCATTCATGGTACACATGGGAAACTGTTGAGCGTGAAAAACACAGCAGTGTTGCAGTTCTTGACACACTCAAACCAGTGCGCCTGGCACCTACACCATACCCCGTTCAATGGCACTTAAATTCACCCTCTGAATGGCACACATACACAATCCATGTTTCAATTGTCTCATGGCTTAAAAATCCTTCTTTAACCTGTCTCCTCCCCTTCATCTAAACTGATTGAAGTGGATTTAACAAGTGACATCAATAAGGGATCATACTCACCTGGATTCACCTGGTCAGTCTATGTCAATGTTTTGTACACTCAGTGTATATTACCTGATGGTGTGTATAGACATTATGGACAGTATATGAATAGAAAAGGTGTGTACAGCAGTAGTTATATAGAATGAGCCTTGACTAGAATGCAGTATATACATATGAAGTGGGTAAAACAGTATGTAAATATTATTAAAGTGACCAGTGTTCAATGACTATGTACATAGGGCAGCGGTCTCCAAGGTGCAGGGTAGAGTACTGAGTGGTAGCCGGCTGGTGAGAGTGACTAATGTTCAGGGCAGGGTACTGGGTGGAGGCCGGGTAGAAGCGGTTTTTCAGTCTCTCGGTGCCAGCATTGATGCACTTGTACTGTCTCCGCCTTCTAGATGGTAGGGGGGAGAACAGGCCGTTGCTTGGGTGGTTGAAGTCCTTGATGATCTTCAAGGCCTTCCAGGGTCATAGTGTGCTGTAGATGTCCTGGAGGGTAGGCAGTGTGTCTCTGGTGATGCGTTGGGCTGACCGCACCACCCTCTGGAGAGCCCTGCGTTTGCGGGCGGTGCAGTTGCCGTACCAAGCGGTGATACAGCCCGACAGGATGCTCACAATGGTGCATCTGTAGAAGTTTGTGAGGGTCTTAGCAGCCAAGCCAAATTTCTTCAGCCTCCTGTTTATTCTGTATACCGGGGTATTTAGAAATAGCCACTGGGTGGTCTTTCAATACCGCAAATACTGCTGAAACTATTTATTTGAAGTTTTCAAATAGATTTTAATATTTGTAGCAATTTTAAGTAAATACCTGCGGTCAACTTGTGCAATGCTTCAGGAGATAAAGCAGATCGCGTTCTTATTTCACCTGTCACAATATTTTACATTATGAAGCTTACTTAGTTCCCCAGCACAGGTGAGCCAGTCACGTGTTTGTTTGTAAATAGCACAATAGGAGAAAGCGGAAGCAGGTGAGTCCAGCTGGGTATTGACAGGGGTCACATTTTATATTGAAAGTCAGTGGTTTTTTTCATCAATAGAGTGATCAGGGACGTGCAACTATAATTTTCCTTCACAGAAAATACATTAGCGCAACACATTCGGCATAAAATAGCTTCATTTTCATCAGTTGACAACAGAAGTGCAACGCTATTTGGATGGCAGCCACAAGAACTAAATGAGCTTACAATGAAAAAGCAAAAACAATGCATGGCCATCATATTTCTAATGTTTAGGCCAATCATAGAAAGAATGAAGCCAGCTACATTTCCTAATGTTTTGCTTTTTTGCATAATTTTGCATTTTACTGGAAAAAAATCATTCTCATCTGAGGCACAAAATTTGTTTTAGATCTGTGTATAAAAAACAAAGCAAGATATTTCTTATGCTTTTTATATTTTTTTACTGCGTGAAAAACTATGCGTGAACACGACCCCTAGAATAGCTTAATATCTAAGTAAGTGGCTAAATAAATAAGGTGACAGATCATCATATTATGTTAGCTTTCTGTCATGTTTGAGAAGTCAAAGCCATTGGATTAGTTATTTGTACAGCTGCCACTTCTATCTTTATTTCCTTGTGTTTTTTCTACTCTCTGTTCTTGGCCCATCAGTCTGCTCCTACCCCCTCTTCTCCAAGCAGAGCAGGCAGGCCCATTGCCCTAGCCACTTCAGACTCCACACTGGAGAGCCAGTACTGCATGCGTAAAAACATTCGCTTGTAAATGTCCAAACTCCCCAAACATGACATTCAGTAGCTCCTACCTACAGTGAGGGAAAAACGTATTTGATCCCCTACTGATTTTGTACGTTTGCCCACTGACAAAGAAATGATCAGTCTATAATTTTAATGGTAGGTTTATTTGAACAGTGAGAGACAGAATAACAACACAAAAATCCAGAAAAACGCATGTCAAAAATGTGAAAAATGATTTGCATTTTAATGAGGGAAATAAGTATTTGACCCCCTCTCAATCAGAAAGATTTCTGGCTCCCAGGTGTCTTTTTACAGGTAACGAGCTGAGATTAGGAGCACACTCTTAAAGGGAGTGCTCCTAATCTCAGTTTGTTACCTGTATAAAAGACACCTGTCCACAGAAGCAATCAATCAATCAGATTCCAAACTCTCCACCATGGCCAAGACCAAAGAGCTCTCCAAGGATATCAGGGACAAGATTGTAGACCTACACAAGGTTGGAATGGGCTACAAGACCATCGCCAAGCAGCTTGGTGAGAAGGTGACAAAAGTTGGTGCGATTATTCGCAAATGGAAGAAACACAAAAGAACTGTCAATCTCCCTCGACCTGGGGCTCCATGCAAGATCTCACCTCGTGGAGTTGCAATGATCATGAGAACGGTGAGGAATCAGCCCAGAACTACACAGGAGGATCTTGTCATTGATCTCAAGGCAGCTGGGACAATTGGTAACACACTACGTCGTGAAGGACTGAAATCCTGCAGCGCCCGCATGGTTCTCCTGCTCAAGAAAGCACATATACATGTCCGTCTGAAGTTTGCCAATGAACATCTGAATGATTCAGAGGACAACTGGGGGAAAGTGATCTGATCAAATGACACCAAAATGGAGCTCTTTGGCATCAACTCAACTCGCCGTGTTTGGAGGAGGAGGAATGCTGCCTATGACCCCAAGAACAGCATCCCCACCGTCAAACATGGAGGTGGAAACATTACGCTTTGTGGGTGTTTTTCTACTAAGGGGACAGGACAACTTCACCGCATCAAAGGGACGATGGACGGGGCCATGTACCGCCAAATCTTGGGTGAGAACCTCCTTCCCTCAGCCAGGGCATTGAAAATGGATCGTGGATGGGTATTCTAGCATGACAATACCCAAAACACATGGCCAAGGCAACAAAGGAGTGGCTCAAGAAGAAGCACATTAAGGTCCTGGAGTGGCCTAGCCAGTCTCCAGACCTTAATCCCATAGAAAATCTGTGGAGGGAGCTGAAGGTTCGAGTTGCTAAACGTCAGCCTCGAAACCTTAATGACTTGGAGAAGATCTGCAAAGAGGAGTGGGACAAAATCCCTCCTGAGATGTGTGCAAACCTGGTAGCCAACTACAAGAAACGTCTGACCTCTGTGATTGCCAACAAGGGTATTGCCACCAAGTACTAAGTCATGTTTTGCAGAGGGGTCAAATACTTATTTCCCTCATTAAAATGCAAATCATTTTATAACATTTTTGACATGCGTTTTTCTGGATTTTTGTTTTGTTATTCTGTCTCTCACTGTTCAAATAAACCTACCATTAAAATTATAGACTGATCATTTCTTTGTCAGTGGGCAAACGTACAAAATCAGCAGGGGATCAAATACTTTTTTCCCCTCACTGTAGGTAGGAGCTACTGAATGTCATGTTTGGACATTTACAAGCGAATGTTTTTACGCATGCAGTACTGGCTCTCCAGTGTGGAGTCTGAAGTGGCTAGGGCAATGGGCCTGCCTGCTCTGCTTGGAGAAGAGGGGGTAGGAGCAGACTGATGGGCCAAGAACAGAGAGTAGAAAAAACACAAGGAAATAAAGATAGAAGTGGCAGCTGTACAAATAACTAATCCAATGGCTTAGGCTTCTCAAACATGGCAGAAAGCTAACATAATATGATGATCTGTCACCTTATTTATTGTTAAATCCACTTCAATCAGTTTAGATGAAGGGGAGGAGACAGGTTAAAGAAGGATTTTTAAGCCATGAGACAATTGAGACATGGATTGTGTATGTGTGCCATTCAGAGGGTGAATTTAAGTGCCATTGAACGGGTTATGGTGTAGGTGCCAGGCGCACTGGTTTGAGTGTGTCAACAACTGCAACACTGCTGCGTTTTTCACGCTCAACAGTTTCCCATGTGTATCATGAATGGTCCACCACCCAAGGGACATCCAGCCAACTTGACACAACTGTGGGAAGCATTGGAGTCAACATGGGCCAGCATCCCTATGAAACGCTTTGGAACACCTTGTAGTGTCCATGCCCCGACGAATTGAGGCTGTTCTGAGGGCAAAGGGGGGTGCAACTCAATGTCAGGAAGGTGTTCCTAATGTTTTGAACACTCAGTGTATATTTATATTCAGCTCTCTGACACTGCTTGTTCTAACATGTCTATGTTTATGAATTAAAACAATTTTATTTTATTTGCATGTATTGTTTTGTATTCTTACGTATTACTGCACTTTTGAAGCTAGGAACATAAGCATTTCGCTACACCCGTGATAACATAATACAGTATGTGTACATGACCAATACAATTTGATTAGATACAAGGTCAACACACACTAAAACGTCCACAGAGTAAATATCTCTGGGCAGACTGACAGTCAACATACTTATCTGTTGATGCCTTTAGTCTTGGAGCAGGAAAGAAGGTGCAGCAGGTCTGTCCTTTATATAGTTCTTTGACAATAATTTCCCCAGAAGGTCAGTTCTCTACTTGAACAACAATTCAACATCCTCCCCGTCTCTATCCATCCGTGAAAACTTCAGAATTGGAGTTGAAAGCAAAATTCTACTTGGTGCTTTAAAACTTTCCATTATTTCCATTATATGATTCTGACCAGGGAAAACATGTTCTATACATATTCATGTAACGTACATCCGATGTGTTTGTCTTCCAAAATAAGCCCATTTCATAGACACAGATACATGAGAAACACAGATACATAAGAAACACAGCCAGAAGAAACATAGCCAGAAGAAACATAAGAAACACAGTCTCTCTCTCTCTCTCTCTCTCTCTCTCTCTCTCTCTCTCTCTCTCTCTCTCTCTCTCCTCTCTCTCTCTCTCTCTCTCTCTACCAGGAGCTCCAAAAACAAACCATCTGAATTAGCATGATAGGGGAAATATGTCATATTGATCATAAAGGCAGCTGACGTGTTTCAAACAGAGACTGTGACGTCCTGTGATGTAATTATGGTAACCCTCAATCAAGTGAGTCATTGCCTCTCAATTAATCATTATGCATATTGAGTTTGCTAATTCCTAAATCATTACAAACACATTCCCCATAATCAACTTAATCTAATGGCAAACTGAGACATTTGAAATGAAATGCAACACTAACAGAAGTGTCTCTTGAATGAGTCTATATTAAACCATTATTCAACACATAATAAAACAGCTGTGTTTCACTAGTGACATGGAGGCTGTATAATATAATAGTATCGTTACATAGTAATGAACAATCACAGCTAATCTCGGGCTGTTGGACATGGATGGGGCTGAGATACAATATCAGTGTTGTAACTTGAGGAGTCTTCATGTGAGAGGAGTAATCTGCCTGAGGCTAATGGATTATAGATTCAATTTATTTTCAGTGTAAAGCCGTCTGACATGATGGGCCATGGACTAAAATGTCATCCCCTTTTAATTGACCATTGGTGCTGTTTGACTGAGTTCATGGAACTGTGCCCTTGACTTTCTGCCATTTGTATGTCTCTGTGTGTCTCTCTCTCTCTCTCTCTCTCTTTTTCTCACACTCTCTCTTTTTCTCTCTCTGTATCTTTCTTGCTCTCCTTCTCTCTCTTACTCATCTCTCTCTCATTCACTCTCCCACTCTCTGTATATCTCCCTCCTCCTCAACAGTGTCTCTCTTTCTCTCTTGTTTCTCTCCTTCAATCTCTTTTCCTCCATACCACTCTTTCTATTGCCCCCTGCACAGTGTCTCTCTTCTTCTCCCCTCTCTCTTCCTCTAGACTAGAAACAGCCGTGTGGATTGGCGAAGAGCTAAATTGCTCTACGTGAGCTTGGTCACGGCTCAGCTCTCCTTGAGATAATGAAATGACAATTAATGGGAAAGCTGTGCGCACTCGCTCATTTGCTCACTCACTCACTCACTTTTAGAGCAGCAATAGGAACAGCATGAAACAGAAAAAAAAGCCTGTAGGAAGGAGAGCAACTCTCACAAAACTTTGGGGGGAAAGTAATATGGTGTGTATATACACTTTAGTAATCCAACAGAAAAATCTAAATGCCAGCGTAGATCTGTGAACAGTGTTCTGACCCTACACAAAGATGGTATTGGTTTTTGGGATATATTACAGTAATATGGGAGCTTTTTTCAACAGCAGGGTATTTCTTATGGTGTACATGCACAATATTCTATTAGACTTTAGATAAACTAACCATATAAAAATAACTGTGTAAGTTATTCAGGAAGAGCAACTGTGTAAGTTATTCAGGGAGAGCAACTGTGTAAGATATCCAGGAAGAGCAACTGTGTAAGATATTCAGGAAGAGCAACTGTGTAAGATATTCAGGAAGAGTAACTGTGTAAGTTATTCAGGAAGAGTAACTGTGTAAGTTATTCAGGAAGGGTAACTGTGTAAGTTATTCAGGAAGAGTAACTGTGTAAGTTATTCAGGAAGAGTAACTGTGTAAGTTATTCAGGAAGAGTAACTGTGTAAGTTATTCAGGAAGAGCAACTGTGTAAGTTATTCAGGAAGAGTAACTGTGTAAGATATTCAGGAAGAGTAACTGTGTAAGTTATTCAGGAAGAGTAACTAAGTTATTCAGGTGTTGTTAGATCCATCCAATAAAATAAATGTATAAAAGCACCTTTCTGAAACAAGCGGATAAATCCCTGACATTGCATGTTGGTAATCTATGTGTGTGTACGGTAGCAGATATGAGAGAGAGGAAAAAGTCAAAGAATTGCCATTAGAGAGATAATGATTTAGGAAGAGGGTCGGCTGCTGTTGACAACAAATCACTAAGTAGGACAGTGATATTCATACCATAGATATAAAATTAAGTACAGTAAACTGAAAAAGTATGATACAGCACATCAGCTCAAATGTGTGTGTGTTTATGCATGTGTGTGTTTATGCATGTGTGCATATGTGCTTCAGTCTATAGATAGAGGACTCCTGCTATCTCCAGGAGTGATAATTAGACTTTTTGTCTTAATCTGTTGCTGTCTTTTTGATAGATAGATAGATAGATAGATAGATAGATAGATAGATAGATAGATAGATAGATAGATAGATAGATAGATAGATAGATAGATAGATAGATAGATAGATAGATAGATAGATAGATAGATAGATAGATAGATAGATAGATAGATAGATAGATAGATAGATAGATAGATAGATAGATAGATAGATAGATAGATAGATAGATAGATAGATAGATAGATAGATAGATAGATAGATAGATAGATAGATAGATAGATAGATAGATAGATAGATAGATAGATAGATAGATAGATAGATAGATAGATAGATAGATAGATAGATAGGACAGACAGCACTTAAAGTGGATGGCCCTATCTATCTTCCCAGTAGCCTACTTGGTGTGTGAACTGCTGACTGCTCATACCTTGCAGCTGATTGTTGACACATCAGCCAGGTTTAAGGGGCAGGGCAATTTGTGATTGTTGTTGTTTTGTAATCAGTGGCTGTATTGGAGGGGGAGTGGCTACACCTCTGTTAGGCAATTAGCAATTGGTGTTAGTACTTCAGTCTCCCCTGTTTTTCAGCGGCAGCTCTGTCAGCGGTTTTGTTGCCGAAACAAAGACGGTTCTGCGGAGTTGTTCTGCGGAGTTGCTTGATGAAGGAAAGAGAGGAAGTCTCTTACTTGAGTATCTTACCTAGTTATTTTCAGATGATCTCATTTTTCTCTATTGTAGCTTTGTCAACTATGTGTGTTTTCTATACCTGTTCGCTCCTCTCACTGTATGTTTTACAGATGCTCCCCACCCTTTAAGTGTAAAGTGTGCGCACAACCCATGTGGAATTCCTGGTGGCCGGCAGCATTTGGAACTGCCAATCTGCAGTCAAGAACGCCAAGTTCATCTCAGCCTATGCTGGCCCTGACGGAGACATGGATCACCCCAGAGAACACTGCTACTCCAGCTGCTCTCTCTTCATCTATGTGTTCTCTCATAATCTGAGAGCATCTGGTCATCACGGTGATGGCACAGGGGCTACTCATTCTAGGTGGAGATGTTATATTTTCTCCCTCACTCACCTGTCCATGTCCTCATTTGAATTCCATGCTGTCACTTGTCCACTCAAGCTTAACATTGTTGTCATCTATCGCCCACCAGGTACCCTTAGAGAGCTCCTCAATGAGGTTGACATCTTGATAAATTAATTTCCTGACAGTGGCTCACCACTCAGTGTACTGGGCAACTTCAACCTCCTGACGTCTGCCTTCGATTCATTTCTTTAAACCTCTTTCTTTCCACTTCCTCATTTGACCTCACTCTTTCCCAGTCCCCTCCCACTCACAAGGCATGCAATTCGCTTGACCTCAACTTTACTAGATGCTGTTCGCCTACTGATCTCACTGCAATCCCCATCCAGGTCTCTAATAACTACTTTGTTTCCTTTTCTGTCTCCCTTTCTTCCAACCCTACCCAGAAGGTCAGTGGTCGCAATCTTCGCTCTCTGTCTCCCTCTACTCCAGGGTTTGTCAACTAGGTTTTCTGAGCTAATAGTTGGCGGGCTAGAACATAATTAGTATATAATATTAGCACAATTTATTGGCCGACACTACAAATTCAACAAAATATTTAACACATCTGATTAGTTCATAATAAACTCAGTGACAATAACATAATGAATTCTGTCACTTAAATGGGTTAAATCTGCAGTTACAAGGAAGAGAGAAAACAGTCGTGGGCATGGTGGAAAAACTTGAGGCCTTTACAAGGAAGCTTGAGTTGTTTGATTTGGACTTGTCATCTGGAAGGCTAATGCACTTCAGCACACTGAAGATCGACAGGCAGAGGGACCAGACAACTTCTCCACAAGATTTGAAGACTACAGCATGCCCAAGGATATCATTGTGTTTGTACGTGATCTTCACAGTCAGCCCAGGTGGAGAATTCTTCTCCCTTGCCAAGAAAATGATACCCTTGCTGGATGAGGCTCCAATTCAAACTGAGCTTTTTGAATTCCAGACATCGAGCCATCTCAGGGATGCACTCAGGAGTGCCGAGTCCTTGTGTGCACTTTGGGTGGCATGCGCAGAGGAATACAGCAGAATAAAGAAACGTGCATTTTATGTGCTAACAATGTTTGGATCGACTTACACCTGCGTGTCCTCATTTTCCTCTATGAACGCAGTATAGATTCACGACTGGAACTGGCTTTCACATACACTACCAGTCAAAAGTTTTAAAAAACCTACTCATTCAAGGGTTTTTCTTTATTTTTACTATTTTCTACATTGTAGAATAATAGTGAAGACATCACAACTATCAAATAACACATATGGAATGATGTGTTAAATTTAAAATATATATATTTGAGATTCGTCAAATAGCCACACTTTGCCTTGATGACAGCTTTGCACACTCTTGGCATTCTCTCAACCAGCTTCACCTGTAATGCTTTTCCAACAGTCTTGAAGGAGTTCCCACATATACTGAGCACTTGTTGGCTGCTTTTCCTTCACTCTGCGGTCCGACTCATCCCAAACCATCTCAATTTGTTTTAGGTGGGGGATTGTGGAGGCCAGGTCATCTGATGCAGCACTCCATCACTCTCCTTCCTGGTCAAATAACCCTTACACAGCCTGGAGGTGTGTTGGGTCATTGTCCTGTTGAAAAACAAATGACAGTCCCTCTAAGCCCAAACCAGATGAGATGGCGTATCGCTGCAGAATACTGTGGTAGCCGTGCTTGTTAAGTGTGCCTTGAATTCTAAATAAATCATAGACAGTGTTACCAACAAAGAACCCCACATCATAACACCTCCTCCTCCATGCTTTACGGTGAGAAATACACATGCGGAATCACCCGTTCAGCTAAACCGGGTCTCACAAAGACACGACAGTTGGAACCAAAAATATCCAATTTGGACTACAGACCAAAGGACAGATTTCCACCAGTCTAATGTCCATTGCTTGTGTATCTTGGCCCAAGCAAGTCTCTTCCTCCTATTGGTGATTAGTAGTGGTTTCTTTGCAGCAATTCGACCATGAAGGCCTGATTCACACAGTCTCCTCTGAACAGTTGATGTTGAGATGTCTGTTACTTGAACTCTGTGAAACATTTATTTGGGTTGCAATTTCTGAGGCTGGTAACTCTAATGAACTTATCCTCTGCAGCAGAGGGAACTATGGGTCTTCCATTCCTGTGGCGGTCCTCATGACAGCCAGTTTCATCATAGCGCTTAATGGCTTTTGCAACTGCACTTGAAGAAACGTTCAAAGTTCTTGAAATGTTCCTGATTGACTGACCTTCATGTCTTAAAGTAATGATGGACTGTCATTTCTCTTTTCTTATTTAAGCTGTTCTTGCCATAATACAGACCTGTTTTTTTTACCAAATAGGCTATCTTCTGTATACCACCCCTACCATGTCACAACACAACTGATTGGCTCAAATAATTAAGAAGGAAAGATATTCCACAAATGAACTTTTAACAAGGCACACCTGTTAATTGAAATGCATTCCAGGTGACTACATTCATGAAGCTGGTTGAGAGAATGCCAAGAGTGTGCAAAGCTGTCATCAAGGCAAACGGTGGCTATTTGAAGAATCTGAAATATAAAATACATTTTGATTTGTTTAACACTTTTTTGGTTACTACATAATTCCATATGTGTTATTTCATAGATTTGATGTATTCACTATTATTCTACAATGTAGAAAATAGTAAAAATCAAGAAAAACCCTTGAATGAGTAGGTGTTGTAAAACTTAGTGTAAGTCAATCGAGGAATGGCTGCCCATCAAAATCACATCCATCTCACACGACATCCACAAGATCGTGTCCAAGAGGATATGCAACTTTTCCCATTGAGTAAGTAAGTCGCCGGCATATAGTGGCCTATATGACTTTAATTAGTAAATACTAACATTATTTTGAGTGCTTTTCCAGGGAAATGTAGGTCTCGAGCTGACAGTATTTTGTGTTTGTTCTGTTGTTACAGGAGCAGGCTATACCGATACAGACATTCAGATACAGACGTCGCCTGTTTTATTTAGGATGCTACAGTTTTGGCCAGTTGCAATTGTAAATAGGCCTAATAAAAAACATCCCACATACACTGCTCAAAGAAATAAAGGGAACACTTAAACAACACAATGTAACTCCAAGTCAATCACACTTCTGTGAAATCAAACTGTCCACTTAGGAAGCAACACTGATTGACAATAAATTTCACATGCTGTTGTGCAAATGGAACAGACAACATGTGGAAATTATAGGCAATTAGCAAGACACCCCCAATAAAGGAGTGGTTCTGCAGGTGGGGACCACAGACCACTTCTCAGTTCCTATGCTTCCTGGCTGATGTTTTGGTCACTTTTGAATGCTGCCGGTGCTTTCACTCTAGTGGTAGCATGAGACGAAGTCTACAACCCACACAAGTGGCTCAGGTAGTGCAGCTCATCCAGGATGGCACATCAATGCGAGCTGTGGCAAGAAGGTTTGCTGTGTCTGTCAGCGTAGTGTCCAGGGCATGGAGGCGCTACCAGGAGACAGGCCAGTACATCAGGAGACGTGGAGGAGGCCGTAGGAGGGCAACAACCCAGCAGCAGGACCGCTACCTCTGCCTTTGTGCAAGGAGGAGCAGGAGGAGCACTGCCAGAGCCCTGCAAAATGACCTCCAGCAGGCCACAAATGTGCATGTGTCTGCTCAAACGGTCAGAAACAGACTCCATGAGGGTGGTATGAGGGCCCGACGTCCACAGGTGGGGGTTGTGCTTACAGCCCAACAACGTGCAGGACGTTTGGCATTTGCCAGAGAACACCAAGATTGGCAAATTCGCCACTGGCGCACCGTGCTCTTCACAGATGAAAGCAGGTTCACACTGAGCACGTGACAGACGTGACAGAGTCTGGAGACGCCGTGGAGAACATTCTGCTGCCTGCAACATCCTCCAGCATGACCGGTTTGGCGGTGGGTCAGTCATGGTGTGGGGTGGCATTTCTTTGGGGGGGCCGCACCATCCTCCATGTGCTCGCCAGAGGTAGCCTGACTGCCATTAGGTACTGAGATGAGATCCTTAGACCCCTTGTGAGACCATACGCTGGTGTGGTTGGCCCTGGGTTCCTCCTAATGCAAGACAATGCTAGACCTCATGTAGCTGGAGTGTGTCAGCAGTTCCTGCAAGAGGAAGGCATTGATGCTATGGACTGGCCCGCCCGTTCCCCAGACCTGAATCCAATTGAGCACATCTGGGACATCATGTCTCGCTCCATCCACCAACGCCACGTTGCACCACAGACTGTCCAGGAGTTGGCGGATGCTTTAGTCCAGGTCTGGGAGGAGATCCCTCAGGAGACCATCCGCCACCTCATCAGGAGCATGCCCAGGCGTTGTAGGGTGGTCATACAGGCACGTGGAGGCCACACACACTTCTGAGCCTCATTTTGACTTGTTTTAAGGACATTACATCAAAGTTGGATCAGCCTGTAGTGTGGTTTTCTACTTTAATTTTGAGTGTGACTCCAAATCCAGACCTCCATGGGTTGATCAATTGGATTTCCATTGATTATTTTTGTGTGATTTTGTTGTCAGCACATTCAACTATGTAAAGAAAAAAGTATTTAATAAGATTATTTATTTCATTCAGATCTAGGATGTGTTTTTTAAGTGTTCCCTTTATTTTTTTGAGCAGTATATATTTTTTTATTGTGAAAGATGCTGTTAAGCCTCATAACCGGCTGAGGTAGGCTAAGTTATTTTAAATAGGCCTAGGATCGGAAGAAATAGACTCCAATTAAGCCCTCTTGTTATTTGTAAAGTCAAATTAAAATTAAGATTATTGTTGAAATTAATTACAATATTTTCAGCACCAGGTACTGTTCACCTATTTATTTTCTTTTTGTTATATTTCTTTTTAAATGAAATTAATAATGAATTTGGGGGGGGGGTTTTGGGGGGCTAAATAATATTGCTGGCGGACCAGATTTGGCCTGCGGGCCGCCAGTTGGGGAACCCTGCTCTACTCTCTCCTCTTCTACCCTGTCATCTCTCCCTTCTGCTAAATCCTTCTCACTCCTGTTTCCTGATTCTGCCTCTATGACCCTACTCTCCTCGCTTTCCACATCCTATGACTCTCAATGTCTCCTTTCCTCCCTGCCAGCTCGGCCCTCCCCTCCTGCTCCGTGGCTGAATGACTCACTGCGAGCTTACAGAACAGGGCTGCGGGCATCTGAGCAAAAACGGAGGAAAACTAAACTTCCGGAGGACCTATTATCCTTTCACTCCCTCCTCTATACCTTCTCTTCCTCTGTATCCACGGCTAAAGCCACTTTCAATCACTCTCAATTTCAAGCTTCTGGCTCTAGGAAATTATTTTCAACCTTCTCCTCCCACCTTAATCTTCCACCCACCCTCCTTCTCTGCGAACGGCTTGGTCAATCACTTAGAAAAGAAGGTTGACGACATCCGCTCCTCATTTACTCAGTCTATTTAGTCCACTTGTCCCACTCACACAGAACTACACTAAGCGTTGACCTCTTTCTCCAGATACAATCCTGCCTGCTCAACAACATTCCCTCCTCCATACCCTTCTCCCATTCCTGACCACTGGCCTCGTCACCTTTGACTCAGGAAACCAACACTATCCCTCTGATGTCAAAAACTACAGTCCGGTATCCCTTATTTATTTTCTTTCCAAAACATTTGACCGTGCTGTCTCTGACCAACTCTCTTGCTAGCTCTCTCAGAACGGTTTTCTTGACACTAACCAGTCAGGCTTCAAGAAGGGTCACTCACACTGCTCTCCTCTGTGTCATAGAGGCTGTCCGCACAGCCAAAGCTGACTCTCTCTCCTCTGTTCTCATCCTCCTAGATCTATCCGCTGCCTTCGAGATGATGAACCATCATATCCTCCTCTCCACCCTCTCAGGGCTGGGAATTTCAGGCTTTGCACACTCTTGGATTGCATGCTACCTGGCAGGCTGCTCCTACCAAGTGATGTGGAGAGGATCTCTGTCTGCACAATGTGCTCTCACTACTGGTGTCCCCCAGGGCTCAGTTCTACTATATCCGTAGAGTACAACCCTACATCACATAGGCAGTGGCGTAGGTCCTAATCCAGGCACTTGTCATCTCCCATCTGGACTATTGCAACTTGCTGTTGACTGAGTTCCCCGCTTGTGCCATCAAACCCCTGCAACTTATCCAGAACACAGCAGCCTGCCTGGTGTTCAAGTTCTCCCATGTACCCCCCTACTAGCACTGACTTTGCTGATAGCTACTTTATTGAGGAAAAATCTACTTACTACTGCATGAATGATATATGGTGTTGCCCTACCTAGCTATCTTTAAATGAATGAACTGTAAGTCGCTAAATGACGAGTGTGTTTGCAGACAGAGTATCAGGGTCATAAAACCTCACTGTGTGGGGTGTTGTGAAGCCATCTACTACTAGTAACAGAAAAGGTGACCTTTTTATTAACCCAACAACACTTTTGTCAATATATAATTTAGGATAGCCAGCGGGCTACACACTACAGGCCTATGCTACCAACACTGACTTCTAAGCTCTACTGTGATATAATCCAAGCAAGGATGACAGGGGGGAAAAGTATGATATAAAATTACTAGTCAATATACACAAGGAAAATGGAAAAAATAATAACCTTGGGCATTTTGTGAATGTGCTACCAAATGGAAAAGAGACTCACTCAAAAGAAATCAGAAAGAAATCATAACCAAGTAATACTTCATTGCAGTCTACCGTCTGATGCACATTACTAACGTATTTCCGTTCTTAGTCAATAAAGTTGTACAATGAAATTGAAACCTCATAATCATTATCTTGGTGGAAGAAACAGTTGTTTATGGAATTGGAGTTCAGTGTTGGTATATCTGTTTGATTTTCCTATTAGACTCCAGGCTACCGTTTTACAGTTTGAATCAGTCCAATTAATTTAGCAAACGGCAAAAGCTGATAAAATATGACATGAAAATGTGATCTTTATTGTTATTTCCACAGCATCGTAATGAACGCAATAAAGTAGTAATGAAATAGCAAACCCTGTTACTTGAAATCATGTTTGTCCTACTGATCCTGTAAATAGATGTGTATCAGCATGACACCTGAAATTCTCCATTAAAATGTAATGTCAGTACCAGCAATACACAGACATGACAATATACAGGAACTGTATTTAGTTGACAAACGCCTGACCGCACACCCGCCTGTAAGTACACAGACGCACACACACACACACACACACACACACACACACACACACACACACACACACACACACACACACACACACACACACACACACACACACACACACACACACACACACACACACACACACACACACACGTCACTGAACCTGGACAATGAAATGAGGACACTACTGCACCTGGTGATGGCTGGCCTTTGCTAGCTGCTGATTGGCTGACTCCACGTTGGATGTGGTGGTCTGAATGTAGTCCTCAATGCTATCTGAAGAGACATAAAGCATGGTAAATATAACAATTATACTTCATAGCAACACAGCAACACATGTCCCCCAGTTTAGGACCGTTTCTTACCAGGTTGAAGCACTCTTTCATTCTTTAGTGGTAATAGAAGAAACATACAGGTACTTCCACTACTTAGTAGGATTTTGTCACTATACTAGGTATGTGACAAATGGAACAATTTTCTTAATGTTTAAACGGCCATCTTTTTACACACATACACAAGAAAAATGTATACAATTCCACATGAATTCGGGCCTCCCAAGTGCGCTGCATCGCATTGGTGTCACTACAGACCTGGGTTCGATCCCAGGCTGTGTCACAGCCGGCTGCAACCGGGAGACCCATAAAGCGGTGAAGCATCGTCTGGGTTAGGGGAGGGTTTGACTGGCCAGGATGTCCTTGTCCCATTGCACTCTAGTGACTCCTTGTGGCAGACCGGGTTCATGCACACTGACTTCAGTCGCCAGTTGTACAGTGTTTCCTCCAACACATTGGTGCAGCTGGCTTCCGGGTTAAGCGAGCAGTGTGGCTTTTTTAATTTTTCCTTTATTTAACTAGGCAAGTCATGCAAGAACAAATTCTTATTTACAGCCTAGGGTTAACTGCCTTGTTCAGGGGCAGAAAGACAGATTTTTACCTTGTCAGCTCGGGGATTCGATCCAGCAACCTTTCAGTTACTGGCCCAACGCTCTAACCAACGCTCTAACCACCTGCCGCCCCAGGGTCATGTTTCGGCTTGGCAGGATCGTGTTTTGGAGGATGCATGGCTCTTGACCTTCACCTCTCTCAAGTCTGTACGGGAGTTGCAGCGATGGGACAAGACTAACTCCCAATTGGATATCACAAAATTGATGGGGGGAAAAAAACGAAACAAAAAATAATAATCTGAATTCACAATGCAGCTGTGCTGATGTCCGCATTGCACCTGTACTACTATTACTATACTTGGAGAGAGAGGGGAGGGGCGCAGTATAGGCAGGTCGGCCACCAGGTAAATAGAGTCAGAACCGTGCACTAGGCCTATCTATCGGCAATCAAAATATGTACAGTATCTCGCAACGGAATGCTGTATCCTGTAATTTCTTGGCTTGCAAGAATGAATGGGCTAGGATATTCACACACAGTATCTGCGCATGTGCACGGGTTCACTTCACACTGTTCACAGCGTGGTTGCCAGTGCACCAAATCAGCAGAGAAGTTGAGCCTCGCACATCAACACTCTTAGTTGTTACGGAAATTGACCCACAATGATGTTTACTTTCTGCATCTACGGTTAGGGATATTTCTTAACTTAACGTTAAGGATCCCCATTTTGTTTAAACGCTCACACCCCTACACCTTAGCATACAGTATTTGTGTTGTGGTGCTGTTATGAGAGCAATGTGTAAACATCAATATTCCTCGTCCTCTTTATCATGTACAGTCACACTTCTATTTAATTTCCTACAGAGGCTCAATGTGGGGTATCTTCTGCTCATTTCCTGTCTCTCCGTTCGCTGGTCCTTGTGTCTTTGGCCTCTGTGTGTGTGTGTGTGTGTGTGTGTGTGTGTGTGTGTGTGTGTGCGCGCACGCTGTTTTCTGTGTTTGTATGACACATCCAGACTTTGAATGGGTGAATTGGGTACACACCATTCCTCTGCACACACATTGGTAGCCTTGAGAGGTTTTATCTTACTCAGAATGTGCATCCTTTGCTGTTGTTAACACATACAGTGAGAGAGAGAGAGAGAGAGAGAGAGAGAGAGAGAGAGAGAGAGAGAGAGAGAGAGAGAGAGAGAGAGAGAGAGAGAGAGTAAGGTGTAAGTGGAGGGAGAGAGAGAGAGAGAGAGAAAGAAAGTGTACTATTTGATAACCCCTAATAATATCTCATTGCTCTGATTGAGCTGCTCGTATGATGTCACTATCAACTTCCTTGAGTGCACTCTCCATGGTCGTGAAGCTTCAAAATCTTAGACCAACGCACAACTGTGTTTATAGATAGAAAAACAACTAAGTTGGTCTCTCCTTATTTACATAATCACTTGCACAAGATCCTTAATAAACTGGAAAAGGATGCACACACATTCTCCGTCACCACACTGTAAATAGAGTCACGTTTGATCGATGATGTAGTATATTGAGTTTTCTTTGAGTGACTATTTTTATGATGCAGAACATTCTAATTGAATTTCCATGTTTAATTACTTCCTCATTGGCTGTCACCATAGCGACATCTTGAGAATAAACTGAGAACGGAGCTTTCAAAAGTCATACTCCGTCATACATTTCATTTTCTAAACATAACAGAAGTCAACCAATTATTAGTCTTTGAATAATCCAAATGTCTTGTCTTATTCCAATGCACACCATAGTAACTATAGTTATTGTAGCCAGTGAGAACTAATTCAAACCTAAATCCAATTCTTTTCCCAATTAAAAACAAATGTTTGGTTCACTGCCCATCAATGCAGTGCCGAACCTCAAGCATGCAGGACACAAATCTCTCTTTCACACACACTGTATATACATACACACACATATATATATGTGATATTTCAACAAAACTCAGAAATAACGATATAATTGATGCCTTACCTTTGAAGAGCTTCTTTTGTTGGCACTCCAATATGTCCCAAATACATCACAAATGGTCCTTTTGTTCGATTAATTCTGTCGTTATATCTCCAAAATGTTCATTTATTTGGCGTGTTTGATTCAGAAAAACACCGGTTCCACCTCGCCCAACATGACAACAAATTATGTAATTAGTTACCTGAAAACTTTGTCCAAACTGTCACGTCCTGGCCAGTATAAGAGTTAATTGTCATTGTAGTTTGGTCAGGACGTGGCAGAGGATATTTGGTTTATGTGGTTCGGGGTGGTGTTTTTGTAGTAAGGGCATTTGATTTAAGTATTCCGAAGTTTTTGGGCACTGTTTGAGATTCATGTATTCTATGTTTAGTCTAGGTAGTCTGTTTCTATGTAGAGTTAATTGGGGTGGACTTCCAATTGAAGGCAGCTGTGTGGTGTTGCCTTTGATTGGAAGTCCTATATTAGTTGGGGGTGTTTGTCTGTGTGTTGGTGGGAGATTGTTTCTTGTTTAGCGTGTGTGAGCCTAACAGGACTGTCTAGTATATCGTGAGTTCGTTTTGTTATTTTGTATGTTCATTTTGGAGTTTAATAAATGTTCAAGATGAGCCAACACAATTCTTCTGCATATTGGTCCTCCTTTTCCGACGATGATTTCGCCATATCGTCTGACGACGAAGAAATCCCTGACACAAACGTTTCAAACAACTTTCCTAATCCAACTTTAGATATATTAAAACGTAAATAATCGCTAAAATTTAAGACGGGATAAACTGTGATCAATAGCGGATAAAATGAAAGTGGAGCGAGCTTCAGGTCGTGCGCCCCAAACAAAACAGTCCACTTGACTATACACCCAGAAAGGAAATGGCTACTTCTTCATTTCTCAAAAGAAAAACATCGACCAATTTCTAAAGACTGTTGACATCTAGTGGAAGCCATATGAACTGCAATCAGATGCCTCAGGACAAGAGGAATACCTATGTAAGAACGCTGTTCATCGATTACAGCTCAGCATTTAACACCATAGTACCCTCCAAACTCGTCATTAAGCTCGAGATCCTGGGTCTCGACCCCGCCCTGAGCAACTGGGTCCTGGACTTCCTGACGGGCCGCCCCCAGGTGGTGAGGGTAGGTAACAACATCTCCACCCCGCTGATCCTCAACACTGGGTCCCCACAAGGGTGCGTTCTCAGCCCTCTCCTGTACTCCCTGTTCACCCACGACTGCGTGGCCATGCACGCATCCAACTCAATCATCAAGTTTGCAGACGACACTACAGGGAGGAGGTAAGGGCCCTCGGAGTGTGGTGTCAGGAAAATAACCTCACACTCAATGTCAACAAAACAAAAGAGATGATCGTGGACTTCAGGAAACAGCAGCGGGAGCAGCCACCTATCTACATTGACGGGACAGTAGTGGAGAGGGTGGAGAGTTTTAAGTTCCTCGGCGTACACATCACGGACAAACTGAAATGGTCCACCCACACAGACAGCGTGGTGAAGAAGGCGCAGCAGCGCCTCTTCAACCTCAGGAGGCTGAAGAAATTTGGCCTGTCACCAAAAACACAAACTTTTACAGATGCACAATCGAGAGCATCATGTCGGGCTGTATCACCGCCTGGTACGGCAGCTGCTCCGCCCATAACTGGAAGGCTCTCCAGAGGGTAGTGAGGTCTGCACAACGCATCACTGGGTGCAAACTACCTGCCCTCCAGGACACCTACACCACCCGATGTCACAGGAAGGCCAAAAAGATCATCAAGGACAGCAACCACCCGAGCCACTGCCTGTTCACCCCGCTAACATCCAGAAGGCGAGGTCAGTACAGGTGCATCAAAGCTGGAACCCGAGAGACTGAAAATCAGCTTCCATCTCAAGGCCATCAGACTGTTAAACAGCCATCACTAACATGAGTGGCTGCTGCCAACATACTGACTCAACTCAAGCCACTTTAATAATGGGAAAATTGATGTAATCAATTTATCACTTGCCACTATATATTATTTATATTAAATAATGTTTACATAACCTACATTATTCATCTCATATGTATATACTGTACGCTATACCATCTACTGCATCTTGCCATCTTGATGTATTAGATGTATCACTAGCCACTTTAAACAATGCCACTTTATTTAATGTTTTCATAACCTACATTACTCATCTCATATGTATATACTGTACTCTATGCCATCCTGATGTAATGTATCACTAGCCACCTTAAACAATGCCGCTTTATATGTTTTCATACTCTACAATACTCATCTCATATGTATATACTGTACTCCATACCATCTATTACATCTTGCCTACGCCGTTCGGCCATCACTCATTTATATATTTTTATGTACATATTCGGATTCATTCCTTTACACTTGTGTGTACAAGGTAGTTGTTGTGGAATTGCTAGATTACTTGTTAAATATTACTGCATGGTCGGAACTAGAAGCACAAGCATTTCACTACACTTGCATTAACACCTGCTACCCATGTGTATGTGACAAATACATTTGATTTGATTTGAAATCTAGATTCATATAGAAAACCAATTGAAAACACAGCCACCTCAACAAAAAAGAATCCTGGATGGTTTGTCCTCGGTTTCGCCTGCCAAATAAGTTCTGTTATACTCACAGACATAATTGTAACAGTTTTAGAAACTTTAGAGTGTTTTCTATCCAACTCTACCAATTATATGCATATCCTAGCTTCTGAGAAATTGAAGTAATAGCATTTCTAAGGTATTTGAATAACGCGCCACGGGATTCCACTGGCTGTTACATAGGTGGGACGAAATCGTCCCACTGGCCCTAGAGAAGATAATAACCTTTTATCTGAAAACCACTGTATTCCTCTGATTCCTCCCAAAACCACAAGATTGAACACATGCTGTACTATAACCACAATGAGACTAACGCAATACTTAGACAGTAAAATAGATGAGTGCACCACTTTACCTTTGATTTACACAAGTTCACTTGTTTAAAACCTCTTACATCTAGATGTTCCGCTAGCGGAATGCCTCACCAACATCCAATGGTAGAGCGTGGCGTGAATTACAAACACCTCTAAAATGCAAAGACTTCAATTTTTCAAACATATGACTATTTTACACCATTTTAAAGACAAGACTCTCGTTAATCTAACCACACTGTCCGATTTCAAAAAGGCTTTACAACGAAAGCAAAACATTAGATTATGTCAGGAGAGTACCCAGCCAGAAATAATCACACACCCATTTTTCAAGCTAGCATATAATGTCACAAAAAACAAAACCACAGCTAAATGCAGCACTAACCTTTGATGATCTTCATCAGATGACACTCCTAGGACATTATGTTATACAATACATGCATGTTTTGTTCAATCAAGTTCATATTTATATCAAAAACCAGCTTTTTGTTCAGAACTAGCATACCCACCGAAAACTTCCAGTGAATTTACTAAATTACTCACGATAAACGTTCACAAAAAACATAACAATTATTTTAAGAATTATAGATACAGAACTCCTTTATGCAATCGCATTGTCCGATTTTAAAATAGCTTTTCGGTGAAAGCACATTTCGCAATATTCTGAGTAGATAGCCCAGCCATCATGGCTAGCTATTTTGACACCCACCAAGTTTGGCACTCACCAAACTCAGATTTACTATAAGAAAAATTGGATTACCTTTGCTGTTCTTCGCCAGAATGCACTCCCAGGACTTCTACTTCAACACCCAATGTTGTTTTGGTTCCAAATAATCCATAGTTATATCCAAATAGCTGCGTTTTGTTCTTGCGTTCAAGACACTATCCGAAGGGTGACGCGCCGGTGCATATCGTGACAAAAAAAATTCAAAATATTCCATTACCGTACGGATACAACGTCTCCCGGTTGGAATATTATTGCTATTTTACGAGAAAAATCGCATAAAAATGTTTAAAATCAATTTTTATGCGATTTTTCTCGTAAAATAGCAATAATATTCCAACCGGGAGACGTTGTATCCGTTCAAACACTGAAAGTAGAAAATGGAGTCGTCACATGCACGCGCGAACCAGTGTCATTGTTGTCAGAACGACCACTTTCCAAAAGCCCTACTGTTTTTCACCCAGGGACTGCAGAGATATCATTCCACGTTCTGGCGCCTTCTGAGAGCCTATGGGAGCCTTAGAAAATGTCACGTTACAGCAGAGATCCTGTATTTTCGATAAAGAGGCTACAGAAGGCCAAGAAATGGTCGGACAGAGCACTTCCCATATAGAATCTTCTCAGGTTTTGGCCTGCCATATGAGTTCTGTTATACTCACAGACACCATTCAAACAGTTTTAGAAACTTTAGGGTGTTTTCTATCCAAATCAAATAATTATATGCATATTCTAGTTTCTGGGCAGGAGTAATAACCAGATTAAATCGGGTACGTTTTTTATCCGGCTGTGAAAATACTGCCTCCTATCCTAAACAGGCTAGCCTTTCTATCTCTATCTCTCTGTCTCTCTGTCTCTTTTGTTGCTGTTGATTGCATCAGTTCTGGCACAGCGTGACCTGTGGCTTTGTCGAGTGTGTCACCACACGGAAGCAGCGGCTTTGTCACAGAGAAGCTACTTTCAACTCTACGCCCTCTAAAAAGCACTAATCCAAACTTCCTGGGTTTGCTGATTTCTCAATTTACCCCTCTACCGCTCCCCCGCTACTGCTCTGGACACCTCCACATGCCTCAGCCCCCTTGCCCCCCTAAAGCCCCATCAGCTTATTCAGACCCAGATTTTATTATACACATAAAAATTAAAATCTCACCATGTACACCACAGCTATAGAAAAGCAAAACATGCAATTTACCTGATTCTATTTCAAGGTTGAATGGGAGAAACATTATGTCTGTGGTCCATAATGGATGTGAAAAAGACTACAGCAGTAGAGTAGTAGAGCTCTCAGTTACTTGGACATAGCACCTTCACTCTGTACACTGGTGAGCTGAACACCCTCTCACAGTTACCACCTCGACCATCTCTTAAAGCCATCATGTTCATCCTTACACACTTTAGCACTTTCCCACCACACCAATGTTCCACTTCCCTCTGTATCCATAGTCTCAATGTATTCACAGTCTCAATGTATCCACAGTCTCAATGTATCCACAGTCTCAATGTATCCACAGTCTCAATGTATCCACAGTCGCAATGTATCCACAGTCGCAATGTATCCACAGTCGCAATGTATCCACAGTCACAATGTATCCACAGTCGCAATGTATCCACAGTCGCAATGTATCCACAGTCGCATTGTATCCACAGTCTCAATGTATCCACAATATATCCACAGTCTAAATATATCCATGATGTATACCCTCATAATCATACTAAAATATATCCTCCCTACGTCCTCATATGAATGACGACTACAGAAATTGAAGAGACATAAATCTAATGAGATTCTAATGGCATTTTACTAGTGTACCCAATTTCATCAACAATTGACATTTAACTTCTTAGAACTCGGCACTATTTATTTCCCCTTATTTTCCCTGTGCTCTGCATGTGAGAGAAATGAGGAGGGACACCGAAGTTGAAAGGAGAGATTTCCTCCTGCGTGTTCACCTCAGAAAACCCTTTCTCTAAAGACCAAACAACAAACAAGTCGTATTTCTGTCCTAACAGAACTTATCTAGGAAACAAAAGTGCCATTTGTTTAAATATTCCCTTCCATAAGGCTGAACATTATTCACTCTAAATGTTAAGTACCCTAATTATGAATAGAATCTGGGATAAATTGTGTATTGTTCTCCAGTTCCTCATCGTTTCTCGCTCATTGCCTGTTGCCTGCTCTCTTGTAGCATTGAGTCTGTGAGAGTTGGAAACTTGGCATGAGTCTAAAGTATAATTCAAATCAAATCAAATTGTATTTGTCACATGCACTGAATACAACAAGTGTAGACTTTACCGTGAAATGCTTACTTACGAGTCCTTTCCCAACAATGCAGTTAAAAAGTAAGAACATTTGAAAATAGATCAAAAGAAAAGGTCACTGTACTCTAGATGGATTAAAACAGCCAGACTCAGGGCCACTCTCCCACACAATGGACCAATTAGAATAGAATAATCCTTTTCCTTCGTTTATGAGATCTCAACCCCGGACACACATGCACACACACAAAGGTACACACACATACCAGAGACACATGTACAGCAGAATTTGGTTTGGCACACACACTGATATGCACAAGTATGATCAGTCATGCTGCTTCGTTCATGCTTCCCTTGTTCCTCTTTCTCTCTCTTCCATCCAGTCTGCTGCAGTATCTGTACATCTCCACTCTCCTGTCCTCCTTTCTCATGTTTTTCTCTTTCGGTGACTAGTGTTCCATATCATCCCCCCTGTCTCCAGTTCATCTCTCTGCAGGGTGATGGTGGTGGTGTTGTTCTGTATCTCTCTGTCTGTGCTTTGAACCACACTTTCCCTCTCTCTGCCAAGTCTAGATCAGTGCTGGGTTGCAGGACTTGTTTATCAATAACAGAAGACTTGGACATGCTGTCCTGTCCTCTACCCTCAACCCAAGGTGATTAATTAAGTCTGCTAACTCATGATGAAAGAGATGCTGTAAAGTTGGTCAAAATATCAAAGGGATTACAAAGACACAGAGATGAAAAGACAGACAGAGTAATATGCAGACATGGAGCTCAGGCAATCATAAAAACACACACGCGTACACACAAACACGTACACACAAACACATACACACACACATACACACACACGTGATGTCTCACCTATGGCATCTCCCTGCTCGTGCACCATACTGGCCAGATCTCGCATGATTTGGCTGACATCCAACATGTCCCTCTGTAAAGGAAACAGACAACGAAGGGTTAAATAAATACATTCTACTCTAGAGGTCATGAGCCATCTGCATTCCTGGGATTTCTTCTTCTATAGTCTCGATGGATTCCCCAAAATAGACAGGGATATGTAAGTCAAAACATTAAACAATTTCAAAAAATATATCGAAACTACTCTCTGAGAAGTTAAAGGTTTAATGCAGCCATTTAAAAAAAAATCTCAATATTAAATAATTTCTGGGTAACAATTAATAAGTACTGTGATTGTTTTCAATGAAAATGGTCAAAAATAATCAAAAGTAGCTTCTTAGCAAAAAGCATTTAGCATTTTTGCTAGGACTGTCTGGGAGTGGTCTGAGTGAGGGACCTTATTGGAGGAGTCTAATGGGAGGGATATGTTCCCTGAAAACGAGCTGTTTTTAAACACTCTTTATTTGTCTATTAACTTATAACGCCTGATGATGTGGCCAGGCAGGCCAAAACTCCACCAATGCAAAACGAGCTGAAATTTCAAGCTGTCTTGTCAAACAGCTCTTGCACTAAAAGGGTATTATCATAATTTTCACAATTTCACAGTATTGTTCCAACCTCATAGTGTGGAAATATTTATAAACACAGCTAAATCTAGTTTTTGACTGCACTGCCCCTTTAAAATCCACCACACTAAGCCCATTAAAAACTAAATGTAAATTTGTGTTTCATATAAATCGATATAAACGTGTATGGACACAGTAATTGAGAGTGTTGTTTACTTCTGTTTTCGTTTCAGTCAGTGTGCAGTCTGGCCACTGCAGAGAGAGAGAGAGAATTACCACACTGGGTGACCCTCCTCCCCAGTTCTCTGGCTTTGAATCTGTTCACGTGTATCAGCTCAAAGCAAAATGAAGGCTTATAAAACCTCTGTCTATCTCCCTATCACAGGTCCCCCTTTCCTCCATTATAGCACCATGCAATCACAGCTGCGTTTGTATAGCCTCACCCACTGGGCCATCCATCACAGGTGTCTGATATTGCTGTGGAAACTGGCAGCAGCCATCCTGGCTCTTGGCAAACACCATCTGGTTGGATCCAAAATGGCCTCTGGCAAAACCTCATGACGCTAAAGACTTTCTTGCTGTTTTCGTCTTTGGGCAACCCTCTCCATCACACAGGAATAGAATAACAACACATTTATTTTACCTGGCAAAGCGGTTGCTAGCAATCTGAACTCAGTTCATTACAATGACAGAACACTTTAACAAAGTCATGAGTGAGAGCGTGAGTAGAAGAGAGAGTGAGAGAGAGAGAGAGAGAGAGAGAGGAGAGAGAGAGTGACGGGCTGTCTTCTGTTCAGATCCCTGCCAGCCTGGGGGCAGAGTGGGAGTGGAAAGGCTTAGGGCCAGATGTGTGCCCTTTTCCATATTTCATAGGGTTATATTAAGCTCATGGCCACTCTTCCACCATTGGCCTCCCAGGCCCTGGTTCACTCGGTTTTAAACAGGAGGTTCTCATTCTACCCACACACCCACACCCACCCCACCAACTATACATAATGTCCTACAGAGAGTGTTGACCCATGCTGGGATGGGGACAGGCTATGTTCCATATGCTCTGCTGCACTTCCTGTACACTTTGAATTAATTATCAACAGACAAAAGCACAATGACCTCAAAAGACAACCAGAGTCCTTTGAAAGACAAATGTTGGGAAAAAGTCTTAAGGTATTAAGAACAGGAATCCTACTCTTACCCAAGACTATTTGTAGTTGTCATGCCCTGATCTGTTTCACCTGTCCTTGTGCTTGTCTCCAACCCCCTCCAGATGTCGCCCATCTTCCCCATTATCCCCTGGGTACTTATACCTGTGTTCTCTGTCAGTCTGTTGCCAGTTCGTTCTGTTTCGTCAAGCCTACCAGCATTTTTCCCTCTGTTCCTATCGCACTATTGTTCCTGTTTTCTTGTTTTTCCTGGTGGTGACCTTTTCTGCCCACCCTGTGCCTGCCTGCCGTCCTGTACCTTTGCCCTACTGCGCTGGATTATCGACCCCTGCCTGCCTTGACCTGTCGTTTGCCTGCCCCTGTTGCTGTAATAAACATTATTACTTCAACACAGTCTGCATTTGGGTCTTACCTGAAACGTGATAGTAGTCTTGCTAACAATTCAGCTCCTCTTTTATAAACCATGGTGGTGAAGGAATATCCATGTCAGTTTGTCTATAGTATGTAGTGATGTAAAGTACTTAAGTAAAAATATTAGCAAGTTCTACTTAAGTAGTTTTGGGGGGTACATGTACTTTACTATTTATATTTTTGACTACTTTTACTTCATTACATTCCTAATTTTTTAAAATTTTTACTCCATACTCAACACCCAAAAGTACTCATAACATTTTGAATACTTAGCAGGACAGGAAAATTGTCCAATTTGCACACTTATCAAGAGAACATCCCTGGTCATCCCTACTGCCTCTGATCTGGCGGACTCATTAAACATACATGCTTCGTTTGTAAATTATGTCTGAGTGTGCCCCTGGCTATCTGTAAATTAAAAAAACAAGAATAGTGCCATCTGGTGTGCTTAATATAAGCAATTTGAAATGATTTCTACTTTTACTTTTGATACTTAAATATATTTAAAACCGAATACTTTTAGACATTTACCGAAGTCGTTTTTTACTGGTTGACTTTTACTTGAGTATTGTTTTATATTAAGGTATCTTTACTTTTAGTCAAGTATGACAACTGGGTCCTTTTTCCACCACTGACAGTATGACTAAGTCATGGGAGTCAGTTGTTTGACTCTTCATGTCAGTACCACATCTGCTATGGTATTTCTGTGATGCAATAGACAGTCAACAAACAGAGCTCTTGTAAGAGGCAGAGGGGCCTGTATTTGTTTCATGTGAAATAAATGTCAGACAGAGATGCAGACATCAGTTCCATCTGACACAGAGGCCACCGTAACAACACCAGACACACAATTAAACTGCACGCTGAGATAAAGGAGACAAAAACAAGCGGCTGATTGACAGGTCCGCCGGTCGCCACCGCTGTTCCATTCCTCATGTTCCTGAGGTCTAACAAGAGTCTGGGTCGGGCTGACACCACCAGAAATTAAATCTGACGATTGGCTGATATGAGCATTGCCATGAGCGATTGCAGGTTGAGTTGATTCCAAAGTCTTCAGACATGGTGATTGGCTGATAGAGGTGAAGACAAGACCAGTCGATTGGCTGATAGTGCACTGATAGTGCTTTAGTGCACACTACATAAGGAGGAAGTGGAAGAATAGGACTGTATTCTCCTCTGTAGAAAGCTGATGTATCCTGTTGGATCCATCCCAGTCATGGCTCATATATAATATGTTACCAAATGTTAAACCTTGAGGATCAAGATCACAATGGAAAGGAAATAGTTTGCCCATGATGTTTTTAATGTTTTCATAGGACACTAGGAGTCTTTTTTGAGCTGGTTTGAGAGGGCTGTCCAGGTCGTGCTGAGATGAGGGACATAATGAAGCCATTGAGAAGACAACATTAAATGCATGGAGGCCCAAACAATGACTCCGTTTTCAAACAGGACCAGCAAAACTCTAGAAGGACATGAATATGCTGGAATTGAGTTCCTGTGAGAGTTAGAGTTGACCGGGTGTAGAGATCACCTCTGGTGTCTGCGGAGCGGAAGGAACTCAACTGTGGGTTAGTGAAGCAAATAATACCCTCCTCCACCTTCCCCTTCTCTCCATCCTTTTCTATTTCTCTACCATTCTCTCTCTCTCTTTCTCTCTCTCCCCATCCTCCCTTATTTCCCTCTTTCCCTCCCCCTCCAACACCCCTCTGTCTCTCCCTCTCTTTCTGATAAATGTGTAAAGCACTGATAGGATATTCTCTCCACATCTCCCACCCCAGCCCAAAGGCATCGGGCAACAGGACACAGTGTCACTGCCACAGCAGAAAAACAGTTAAGCAGATTTATGTGCACGCTTACTGGTGAAAAGAAGAGGGAGAAACTATGACATTTTCTTTCAAAGGGCTGGAGCATGTGATGTCTCTTTTTTGCCCTTGCTGAATAAACGGTTTAGAATGTAAAATCAAATGTTGCCTTTCCTGCAGCGGTCCAAAGACCTAAAACCCCAGAACACACACTAAAGAGATACACATCACATGAACCGAAGGGCAGCCAGAGGCATGGCCAGAATGACAATATTTAAGGGGGTTTATTTACATTCGAAGGTTTCCTGTTGCATGAGTCCTGGTTGCTAAAGTTTGTGTTGAGGTTGTGTTGTGATTTATATTGTGTATTTATTATATTCATATTGTGATTTATTGTGTTTGTGAGTCTCCATGAGGAGGAGGATACAGTATGTCATTGTGATTTCTTCACACTTTTCCTGTTCATGTAATTCGTCCACAATACGGTCAATGTTAGGGACGTGTGTATTTCATATGCATAGCCTTTTATGGTGAGATTACCTGTCCAAAATTGTAATCAGTAACGTAATTTATGGATTACCCAAACTCAGTAACGTAATCTGATTATTTTCTGTTACATTAGAAGAAGACAAAAATATCCATCAGACACATTTGGTGTGTCATCATAGTGGTGTCTGACTTATGGTCAGACTCGCTCATGTGGAACAAACTTTAACTTGCGCCTTTTTTCAATGCTGAATTGAATGTCATTGAGAAAACAGAAAAGTGTCATAGGATGTTTGCAAAAAAAAATGCTTTCTGAATTTAAAAGTAATCGAAAATGTAATCATCTTGTATTTCAAAAGTGTCTGTAATCTGATTACAATATTTTTGCTGGTAACGTGACTGATTACAGTTTTTTGTAATCAGATTACATGTAACTGATTGCATAGATTCACTGTCCTGTGGATGCATTGGTAGGAGAGACACGCTTTGCCGTTTTTTTACCTCTTCACAGGGCCAGGTGTTGTATTCAGATTCCCCTTGAAAGCTGTCCTCTGCTTTGCCTTGAGCTTTTTTATGAATTCATTTTGATGAAATGATCTTCGGTGCTGACGATCACGGTGTGTGTGAGGGGCAGCTGGGAGCTGACCGTATAGATGGTACAGAGGCAGAATAAACCTCCGCCACCTAAACCTGATACTTCCTTATAGGCTATCTTCTGTCTCTCTCTCTCTGAGCATTTATAATAATATCATGGTAGTCAAGGACGATAGGCAATAATTGAATTACCCATCCCAGAGGAATGTTAAACATAGAATGACTAGAACAGTGTTAAAGCCTCTCAGACCACAGTAATCTGACTGCACCTGTAAAGGACTTCACACTGCTTGCTTAGCGAGCACTACTTCTTCCTGATTCGGCTCACACCGAGGCTCAAAGCCAGGACCTCTGCCTTGCTAGCTCACGTAACCCCCCTCCTAAAGAGTCGTACCAGTTGGAGCTACGCAAAAAGCTAGCTATTCACTGGCGCAAGTGGGGACACTTCAGACTGAGGAGTAAGTTTCACACATCCCCATGTGCTACACATGGGTGCATCCAATATGGTAATTATTTTTCTATGGTGTCAAACTCCTGACTGATCCCAGCAGAGTATCGTTAGTGTAGGTAGGGGACCGTCGGTAGGAGAGAACCCCTGTAACCTCCCATGTTCCCCATCGGTCCCTGTTTGAAAACTGCTGCACTCTTTATCTTCCATTCACAGTGAGAACGCCTTGCCTGAGTGCACACACACACACACACACACTGAGGGATGGCAAACTACCCCAGGCAACAGATCAACGCGTTTTTTTCTCAGAGGGAAGTGCTGATACCGTTTTCCTTGGATAACAGCAGATAGAAACTGATCTTAAGGTCCTCAGGGAGATGGATTGAGAGAGAGGAGAGAGAGTGAAAGAGTAGGGAATGAAAGAGGAGAGAAAGAGGAGAGAGAGAGGAGGGGGGCTTTGGAGAGATGGGGGGTGGGGGTTATAGACAGGGAAAAGCACATTGTCAGATATTATTAGGCTCACCAAGGTACACCATCAGGCCCCTCAGCACCTGCCAGGGAAGTCCCTCTGACATGTATTTGTGTGGGTATGACTAAAGTAGAGGCCAGACAACCCTGTCTGAGCTACCAATCAAATGACTCCATCCATCTCAGTGCTTTTCTGAACAACCAATCATCATGACTACCTCCATCTCAGACCGCTCCACACATATTAACCTGTTAGGGCTAGGGGGCAGCATTGACACGGCTGGATAAAAAACATACCCGATTTAATCTGGTTACCACTCCTACCCAGTAACTAGAATATGCATATACTTATTACATATGGATAGAAAACACCCTAAATTTTCTAAAACTGTTTGAATGGTGTCTGTGAGTATAACAGAACTCAAATGGCAGGTCAAAACCTGAGAGATTCCTTTACAGGAAGTGGCCTGTCTGACCATTTGTTGAACTTCTTTTCCATCTCTATCATTTACTAAGGATCTCTGCTCTAACGTGACACTTCCCACGTCGTCCATAGGCGCTCAGAGCCCGGGAAAAAACAGAATGTCGTCATTCCAGCCCCAGGCTGAATCACATTATCGCCTTTCTCAAGTGGCCGATCAAGAGACACTAGCTTATGCGCGTGACCCCGACCGCCCCCGCCTTTGGGATTTTTTCCTCTGTTTGCCGAAAAGGAGATTCCCTGTCGGAATATTATCGCTTTTCTACGAGAAAAATGTCGTAAAAATTGATTTTAAACAGCGGTTGACATGCTTCGAAGTACGGTAATGGAATACTTAGAATTTTATTGTCACGAATTGCGCCATGCGCGTGACACTTCTTTACTATTTCGGCTAGTGTCTGGAACGCACGAACAAAATGCCGCTATTCGGATATAACGATGGATTATTTTGGACCAAACCAACATTTGTTATTGAAGTAGCAGTCCTGGGTGTGTATTCTGACGAAGACAACAAAAGGTAATGAAACTTTTATAATAGTAAATATGATTATGGTGAGTGCTAAACTTGCCGGGTGTCTAAATAGCGAGCCCGTGATGCCTGGGCTATGTACTTAGAATATTGCAAAATGTGCTTTCACCAAAAAGCTATTTTAAAATCGGACATATCGAGTGCATAGAGGAGGTCTGTATCTATAATTCTTAAAATAATTGTTATGCTTTTTGTGAACGTTTATCGTGAGTAATTTAGTAAAATGTTAGCGAATTCCCCGGAAGTTTGCGGGGGGTATGCTAGTTCTGAACGTCACATGCTAATGTAAAAAGCTGTTTTTTGATATAAATATGAACTTGATTGAACAAAACATGCATGTATTGTATAACATAATGTCCTAGGGTTGTCATCTGATGAAGATCATCAAAGGTGAGTGCTGCATTTAGCTGTCTTCTGGGTTTTGGTGACATTATATGCTGGCTTGAAAAATGGGTGTCTGATTATTTCTGGCTTGGTACTCTGCTGACATAATCTAATGTTTTGCTTTCGTTGTAAAGCCTTTTTGAAATCGGACAGTGTGGTTAGATTAACGAGAGTCTTATCTTTAAATGGCTGTAAAATAGTCATATGTTTGAGAAATTGAAGTAATAGGATTTTTAAGGTTTTGAAAATCGCGCCACAGGATAGCAGTGGCTGTTACGTAGGTGGGACGAATTCGTCCCGCCTAGCCTAGAGAGGTTAAGCTGTAAGTGGTGTCTGAGGCTCATTCAGTAGTTTGGTGCTTTTGTACCACTCAATGAGGACAGATTGATGCTGCTACTGTCACGCGGAATGACGCTGGAGAGACGAAGTAGGTACGGGGAGTAAACATTTAATAAACAACTGACATAGACGAGACAGGAACAGCGTCAGAAACAAATACAAAGACAAAAACAATACAATGCAGCAGCGGGGAACAGAGCTGGGGAACTGACAAATATAGGGGAGGAAATAAACAGGAGATAAGTGAGTCCAGGTGAGTCCAATAACGCTGATGTGAGTGACGAGGGAAGGCAGGTGTGCATGATGGATGGCAGGAGTGCATGATGCAGGGAAATCTGGCGCCCTCAAGCGCCAGGGGAAGGGAAGAGCAGAAGCAAACATGATAGTACCCCTCCCTCTTGGGACACCACCTTGCGTCCCACCTGGGCGAACCGGCCAAGACATGGGCGCTGGGCAAGCCGGTTGGGGTGTGAAAGCCCGACGAACCGGCAGGAGTGTGAGAGCCTGGTGAGCCGGCCGAGGCATGAGAGCCTGACGATCCGGCTGAGGCAAGACGCCTGTCGATCCTGCTGAGGAAGCCCGAAGATCCAGTGGAGCATGACGTGGGATGGAAACCTGCTGAGCCAACCGAGGCAACGAAACCTCTCGAGCCAGCCAGGGCGTGAAAGCCCGACGGGCTGGCTGAGGCACCCCTGGTTCCATCGGCCACCCCTGAATCCACCCAGACGTCACGAACAAAACAAACAACAAAGAACACACTCCTGGACCGGTTGGGTGCAGAAGAACTGACAATCCGTCTGAGGCCCGACGTGGGATAGGCGCTATCCGAGCCAAGGAAATGTCTCGAGCCAGCTATGGCGTGAAAGCCCGACGATCTAGATAGGCATCCCCGGGTTCCATCGGTGGCGACCCAGAGCCGCTGCCACCATTCCAACCGGAACGCCAGTAGTCCCCGATGCTTCATATGTACGGATGCTGCATTCTGTCACGCGGAATGACGCTGTTGAGACGAAGCAGATACGGGCCATAAACATTTAATAAACAACTGATATAGCGTCTCGTCTAGCGGGGAACAGAGCTGGGGAACTGACAAATATAGGGGAGGAAATAAACAGGAGATAAGTGAGGGTAAGTGAGTCCAATAATGCTGATGCGAGTGACGAGGGAAGGCAGGTGTGCATGATGGATGGCAGGAGTGCGTGATGCAGGGTAATCTGGCGCCCTCAAGCGCCAGGGGAAGGGAAGAGCGGGAGCAGACGTGACAGCTACTTTTCCAGTCTTGTTCGACAAAGGCTCATGCGATGTGGCTAGATGAGGTGATTCTGAACATTGATGTTAAAACTTCTGAAAGGTCTGACTGACTACAGATACATACAGTGAGGGGAAAAAGTATTTGATCCCCTGCTGATTCTGTACGTTTGCCCACTGACAAAGAAATGATCAGTCTATCATTTTAATGGTAGGTTTATTTGAACAGTGAGAGACAGAATAACAACAAAAATCCAGAAAAACGCATGTCAAAAAATTTATAAATTGATTTGCATTTTAATGAGGGAAATAAGTATTTGACCCCCTCTCAATCAGAAAGATTTCTGGCTCCCAGGTGTCTTTTATACAGGTAACGAGCTGAGATTAGGAGCACACTCTTAAAGGGAGTGCTCCTAATCTCAGCTTGTTACCTGTATAAAAGACACCTGTCCACAGAAGCAATCAATCAATCAGATTCCAAACTCTCCACCATGGCCAAGAACAAAGAGCTCAAGGATGTCATGGACAAGATTGTAGACCTACACAAGGCTGGAATGGGCTACAAGACCATCGGCAAGCAGCTTGGTGAGAAGATGACAACAGTTGGTGCGATTATTCGCAAATGGAAGAAACACAAAAGAACTGTCAATCTTCCTCGGCCTGGGGCTCCATGCAAGATCTCACCTCGTGGAGTTGCAATGATCATGAGAACGGTGAAGAATCAGCCCAGAACTAAACGGGAGGATCTTGTCAATGATCTCAAGGCAGCTGGGACCATAGTCACCAAGAAAACAATTGGTAACACACTACGCCGTGAAGGACTGAAATCCTGCAGCGCCCGCAAGGTCCTCCTGCTCAAGAAAGCACATATACATGCCTGTCTGAAGTTTGCCAGTGAACATCTGAATGATTCAGAGGACAACTGGGTGAAAGTGTTGTGGTCAGATGAGACCAAAATGGAGCTCTTTGGCATCAACTCAACTCGCCGTGTTTGGAGGAGGAGGAATGCTCCCTATGACCCCAAGAACACCATCCCCAACGTCAAACATGGAGGTGGAAACATTATGCTTTGGGGGTGTTTTTCTGCTAAGGGGACAGGACAACTTCACCGCATCAAAGGGATGATGGACGGGGCCATGTACCGCCAAATCTTGGGTGAGAACCTCCTTCCCTCAGCCAGGGCATTGAAAATGGGTCGTGGATGGGTATTCCAGCATGACAATGACCCAAAACACATGGCCAAGGCAACAAAGGAGTGGCTCAAGAAGAAACACATTAAGGTCCTGGAGTGGCCTAGCCAGTCTCCAGACCTTAATCCCATAGAAAGGTTTGAGTTGCCAAACGCCAGCCTCGAAACCTTAATGACTTGGAGAAGATCTGCAAAGAGGAGTGGGACAAAATCCCTCCTGAGATGTGTGCAAACCTGGTGGCCAACTACAAGAAACGTTTGACCTCTGTGATTGCCAACAAGGGTTTTGGCACCAAGTACTAAGTCATGTTTTGCAGAGGGGTCATATACTTATTTCCTTCATTAAAATGCAAATCATTTTATAACATTTTTGACAAGCGTTTTTCTGGATTTTTTGTTGTTATTCTGTCTCTCACTGTTCAAATAAACCTACCATTAAAATTATAGACTGATCATTTCTTTGTCAGTGGGCAAACGTACAAAATCAGCAGGGGATCAAATACTTTTTTCCCTCACTGTACAACTCCCCCCAAAATATTGTTATTCATCTTCAAGTCTTTTCACACATTGCAGTGGATTGTAAACTCCCTTCAAAGCTGGAATGGGTTGTATCATGGTGTCATTTCTAAAGCATGCAGCGTGAGATTCTGGTCTCCTTTCTTGAATGATGTCCATATGTTATCACAACACTTAATCAAGCTGATTAAAGCAATTACAGTGTTTCTTTTTCTTCTCCAAAGTCTTCTCCAAAGAGTACACCAAATACGCCGAGGGACCCATAGGATAAATCTAACATCAGGAGATGCTGATGATGACAACAAATATCTGAAACCTCTTTGAAATCAGACCCATTTAAAATCACCCACAGCGGAGTGATCCTGTCGTTTAGAGTTCACATCTTTCTGGTTTCACATCTGTCTCAGACACCGGCGGAAGAGAGGGAAACAGCTGTTTGGGTGGAGTCAGGCCTGGGCTGCATCCCAAATGCCACCCTATTCCCTACATAGTGTGTTACTTTTGACCAGAGTCCTATTGGTTTGTTGTGCATTACATATGGAATAGGGTGCCATTTGGGACGTCACACTGGAGTTACCTGATGTGATGCTTTGTATTTCAAAATGAGCCGTGAAAGGAAGTCTGGTGAACATTGTGATTCCATCCACACTTAGATAAGAGAACAAACAAGCCTATAAAGGCGCCCAGGTAATTGGGTAGCGTTTAATATGCAGAAGAGATGGTGGAAACGGCTTCAGTACTGAGACATAATACCAATAGGTTGCCCAGATGGGAGGTGGAGTCTGGGATTGGCTGAGTGTCTATTTACTAAAGTAGCGTGTTTTTATAGACCTCTCTGAAGACAATAGCGTCGGGGCAATGCACTCTCTGGCCACTTTGTAAACGACAAGCTTTATCAGAATGTTTGTTTGTTTTTTAGTTAGTTAATTCAGAGTGTTTCTCTCTCTCTCTCCATGCAATCTATGGATACTCTGTGCACTTTGGCTGGAAAGTGTTGCAATTTTCAAAACAACTCAACTACAGACACGGCTAGCAGCTCAAATCTGATGCTAGATAGATGGATTACTGCCCTTACTACTGGCAAATAGATTACATTAACTCTCACCTTGAACACTGCATACTTCAGATAACAAACCATTCATTTGAAAGCAACAGTGCTATTGGAAAGTAGAAGGTTTTTGCCCGTTTCTCCTCAGAAAACATTAAGGCAGGGTGTTGTAAACTAAGGTAGAGCACGTGGATGTCTGAGCTCAATACCTCAATCTGCAGCAGGGCCTCTTCTCTCTGGCGAAGGGCCTCCACGTCTTCCTCACTGATCTCTGAGAGGAACGCTTGCTCCTGTCCATCCCCCTCAGAGCTCTCTGCTGCACCGCCAAACAGGGGACCCCCCTCCTCACACAGCTCTGCAAACGGAGTCTGGGGACTCTGTGCTCACACACACACACACACACACACACACACACACACACACACACACACACACACACACACACACACACACACACACACACACACACACACACACACACACACACACACACACACACACACACGAGAACATTACAATTAGATTTGTTTTGAGAATACCAATGTATATTGCTTCTGTCCTGCACCTCTTTCTCCCTGACTCCACTAAAGGTCTAGGCAGACAGTGTGATTCACAGCACAGGGCTAACCCCTGGCTGACTCATGGTCGTCTGTGCTTGCCATGATCTGAGTCACAGTACCTGAGCCAACCGGAGAGCAACTTGGGGGAAAACATCCTGTACTCCCAGAATATAATTTCACCTCAACACAACTAGAATGTTTCACACTTTAAATATATCACTCTAGACAGCTGCCACCCCCTCTTCACACTGTTTACCCAAGTTCAATCAAAAAGGACTAGGACCCTTTTCTTCTCTGTGCAGACAGTTTACTGAGATCGCTCTCCTTTCAGCACACTCAATGGAAACGTGGGAGTCGGCCACTGAAAGAGGCCCACATTGATCTGCTAATTTTGACCCCTAATTGCATATGTATGACATTGATAAAACCCTGAGGTGGCTTTTGTTTTTCCTGCCCACAGTGTGACTCATCCAATCATCCTGTCGTTCCTCTCTTACTGTGGGTAGCTTCTTCAGTACGGAGGTGGGAGGGGCTAGAGGAGGGCCAGTGTCTTTGGTCTGCCCACTCAATGTGAACCACACAGCCTATCTGCTCTGTCTTCTATGCTGTTCATGCTTTTTGTTGTCAGTGAATTTGCACCATCTGCTACAGTTGTGTTACTGACATCCGAGGTATTGGTCTCTTGGCCAGGCTATACTAAATTATAGACCAACTGCTTTGTCCCTAAAACAGAAGAAATGTCATGATTTGTGAAGATATTATTCACATTATTCGTGGTCTATTGAAGTTTCTTTCCTCACTGAAGGTAATCACTGTTACGTAACCTGTCCTTATATCTGGAGTCTGAGACGTTTTCCTCTTGAGCCAGCATAATGAAAAGACTTTGATGAAATTGATTCAGCAGAAAATAAGCCTTAATACATAAGCCTCTGGTGTCCTGGTGCTGTAGGGTTCAGGGGTGTGTAAGGAGAACCTTGATACTAGTGTCTTCAGTGGGGCTATATACCTGAGTTTGTGTATTCTCCAGCGGGTCATTTGAGTTAAGTATGATTTCAAATGAGAACTCTTTCAGGGAATGTTAGGGATAATGTGAAATATGTTTCAATAACATCAACATAAGTTACAGCTATTTACATTGATTTTCAGGCAGCGCTCTTCTTGACATGACCATACTGATATTATTCCAGGACATTACAGTGAAACCATGAGGACGTTTAAAAGGTTAAATGAAGATCAGGCAATGAAAGCCTAGCTACCAGCATGAACAGCTGAATGAGACATTACTGTAAAGAATATCTGGCTGTTTTTACGGTAACTTACTGGCAGAGTTACCTGTAAGTTACTGTAAAAAAAAGGTACTGTATGTACTTTACAGTAATGTACTGTTAAACATGTATTCAGAATTTACAGTAATATGCTGGACTTTTTTTACAGGAACTTACAGGTAACTGGATGCCAGCAAGTTACATTGTACAGTGACACAGTGTCACGTACAACACAGTAACACTACACAGTGCATCATAAAGGATGTCTGAGTTTCTCATTAGCTTTATTGAGTGCTTTTGATAAGGATCATTGCAGTTTTCAGTGTTGTTATTGCCGGTGTGATGTATGAATAAATTCAATCATGATTTAATTGTATTGTGAAGAGGTAAAAAAAATCCCTCAGTCCCTCTTAGAACTCATAGAAATGTGACACCTTCAAAATGATTCACTGTTCATTCATCTCTGACTTACAACAAATGACTTTGGTGTATTGTTGTTTTAGTGGTCTCCTCTCCTGTCCCCAAAGGTGTTCTAAGAAGGCTATATATCTCATGTAATCATTTGTACTAGATGTCTCCACGGGAGACAAAATACTCCTTAGATTTGGGGAAAGAACGACGGGTTACACAGAAGAGAGAGAGAGAGAGGTCTCCAGACACAATGCTTTCTGGTGCATCAAAATGATACCTGTTATCTGACTTCAAGCCAGTTTTTATATGGTATAGCCCATGACTATATGTATAAATCATAATATAGACATACTAATTGTCATGATTTTCCACTGTATGTGAGTGAGTCCGTCTATTTCTGTGATGTCTGATTGAATATAGATTGGATTATAATTTTTCCATCTCAGTAGTCTGAAAGTGATGGTTTCCAATGAAAGCGTAAAAAAGGTGGATGGATAGAATCGTCACACGGTATCAGAGTCCATCTCATCCGTTTTTTTTGCCTACAGTTATTTTTATCTACTTCTTCCAGGCTAGACTGTCTGTGGCTCATATTCAATACCAAACTATCTGTTGTCTCCTTTTCTGATCTCTCTCTCCCTATCTTTCTCTCTCTTCCGCCTCTCTTCCTCAATGAAAAAAAGCAGGATCATCCCATCACAAATCTCTTATCATACCACCTCCTCCCCCGAAGGGATGGGAAGATCTGATTCTGTGTTGATGTAGCCGGGACAACTATGTCCTGCTGAAAGTACATATACCCCAGCTTAAACCCATAATGTGTCTCTCTCCCTTTTGAACTTTTCAACTGACATAAAAATACAGATTATGTGTTGAACAACAGTGGCAGTACTGAAGGGACTTGGATGTATAGCAAATAAATTGTCTGGGAGTGGAGAGAAGAGAGGGAGAGAAAACAGAAAGAGAGAAGAGAAGAGCGGGAGGGAAAACAGAGAAAAGGGAAAAGAAGAGAGGGGGAGAGAACTGAGAGAAGAGAAGAGAACTGAGAGAAGAGTGAAGAGAGGAGACACTAGACAAAGCTTCAAAGAACCTCTCATGAGAAGGCAATCAAACAAGGAGAGCCAAGCTTATTATCTTTGTCTCTAATGAGCGTTGTCGCCTTCACAATGGAACAAAGGCCAGTACAGACTGATACTCTGTGCATCAAACTCACCTGCTTCATTTCTGTCTGTGCCGGGGTTAGCAAGGCCCTTGAACGGTCTGCAATTTTCTGAAGAGACACAAGAAAAGAGAGAGCACAAGAGCATGAGAGAAGCATTTAGTTCATATTGTAAAACATACTGTATATTGCAGCCATGTTGCAAATCAGCTCTTTATTTTTCATGTCACAAGGTCACCATTCTCTATAGAACAACACCCCACTAAACAGAAGAGAAGACATGAGGCAATGCAAGGGAACCTTTTGCAGATCTCCATAGCGTTGAACCGACTCTGAGAGTTCTGTCTTAAGTCTAGTCAGGCGAAGACGATCTTGCTGTGAAAACAAGAAAAGAAGAACGAAGATTAGTGACAATTATCTTAATTTATGTCTCTGCTTCTGTGTATTTAATTAGATACAAAGTCTGGAAAAATAGATGAAAAAAAAACGTTTTAACCCGTGTAGAGCCAGTGATGATGTCAGAGAGTTGTTTGATGAGCTGACTGGTGCTGGTGATGACTTTGTTGGTTTGCTGCTGTGTAGAATGTCTGGAATTGAAGAGAAAGAGAGCCAGAGAGAATGACATAGAGAAAGAAAGAGTGGAAGAGAAAGCGAGTGAGATAAAGAGGGAGAGAGTGCAAGAGAGAGAAGACGAAAAGACAAAGACATATGCACATAGTCTTTAACTTCTAAGGTGGTATGAGTGAGGTTATTCTTGGGGTCGTGAACTCTGGAGGACGTGGCAGGACATGGCAGCTTTTAATCCCCTGGTGCTGGATTCTAGAACGGACAGTGTGCCTTCTGGGCTGGCCAGGGCGATGGGAACTCTGAGTTCAACCAATTAAGTGAATCAATATTAATGACAGAGCAGAGGTAGGGACAGGTCCTGTACAGTGGCACAATGAGGGACCCAGGGCGTTCTTTCTCTGCCAGGGGAAGAACAAAGAGGAGCCACCCAGGCTTTCACCATCAAAAGACACAGCAGCTTACAAACTACAGTGCTACCCAGTGGTGGGAGGATGGAGGTGCACTCATTATGGCTATAGCTTTCAGCTATATGGGTATGGATTTTTATGTTGAACGCATGAACCCCCAATTATTGTCTATAAACACATTTATTATCAAATAGTGGCATACGTGTGGATGGCGATTCAATCGATAAGTATCATTTTAGACAATTCAACTTACAGTCTGTTCATTTGGCCAAACAGTACATGGTGAAGACAACACAAAAAGATAGATGCCTTCAGTAAGTTGACTGATTTCAGACACTATTGTGATTATGGAAATCATATTCAAATCTCTGATAGACAATAGTCACATTTGCATGCACAAAAACATTTTCTTGCACTAATATCAATACTGACTGCCTGTAGTTTTTCACATTTATTTTCAACGTCTCCTCCCACACACTCATTTACTGAAGCATCTCTGGGTTGTTCCATGAGAGTAGTGCCTTTTGCGTCTCTTTGATATTATAAGTCAAAATTGTGCACCAATATGGATTTTAAACGCCTGTTATATTACATGAAGTGCCCTTTAATATAGACCACATGAAAAATGCAATAAATCTCTTCTAGGAAGATTGCAAAACACTTAATAAAAATAAAATCTCCAAGTTTTCACCATGATAGTAAAGCCCTAGTTACTGTCATTTCTGAAGATTATTATTTATTTCATGTGATTAGTGATTTCATTTAGTCTGTCCCTCATTTTAAGGGCAACCCTGTTACGTGAACTGAACTCTCGTTTTAATATGGTGAAGCTATTCCTTTTAAATGTAGATTTAAAAAAAGAAACAATAAACACATCATAGACTAAAACCATGTGAGCTTGTTCGACTCTTTTGGCCATTTTCTGGTGTTTTATGGTGGAAAACTGAGCATAACACATCACCCCTGTTACCCATAGATAGGCAGGCTAGAAATGTTTCAGCAATTACCTTTTTTTTGTGAAACTTGCATTAAATTGCCACTCCCTGTTGCACACAACCAGCTTCCGTTCTCCCTGTCAAGAGGAGATTCATGGCTGATTTAAGATTTAATCATCAACCCTGTTATGGTCAACCCTGTTACAGTCAACCCTGTTATGGTCAACCCTGTTACTTTATTTGGCACTGAATCGGCACTTACTATAGTAATTTCTTAATTGTACCTCTGTTTTTTTATGAAGTTGGAAATGTGCTCTTTATCTCAGTGGAGCAGTAATGTTTCTGGATGAGGTTTTGTTTGTTGTTTTTAAGTTTAGGTGAGGGCGGAGGCTAGTGATATTGTGTTGAGGCAACCTGGTGGATGAAACTGAACTGCTGTGAGCTCTTATGACCTTAGAAATCTGGTTGGATAATACTATTCAAGACTGTGTTGATAATCTTAAGCATAGCTAAATAAGCAGTCTGTCTCAACAGAACCCTGCTTGCCCAGAGGCAGCCATTACACATGCGGGACATCAGGACAGCACCTCCTCTCTCTCACACACAATATCCTTCAGACAACTGGTCGCAGGTCTCCCTGTGCGCGCTCTCTCTCTCTCTCTCTTCACTCTCCATCCCTCTCTCACTGTCTCTCTCTCTCTACGCTCCACCTCTCTCCCACTCTTTCTTTGTCTCTCCATCTCTCTCTCACTGGGGTTGATCAGCCACAAAGGAATACAAAGCAGAGCACAAAGGAGAAAGTCATCGGAGGTGACTGATTGCAATTCACATTATATTTTTACATACTTTTCTGCTGCTGAATCCCTACTCTTGAGATCATTGTGGGGGCGCAAGTGACTAACAGATCTCAATAGCTTTGTAATGTGATACGTCAGAAGAGTGTAAGAGGGTCCTCTAGAGTGGGCGATGTGAACCGAGAGAGTTTGGCACAACATACTGCTCGGTACAGTGGCATAAACCTACACGGATGATCCATAGAAACTAACTCTCTAGAACAGGTGCAAAATGACTCATAGATGATCCACAGGAATTCATTAAAACAGGTCATAATGGATTCTTATGTTTAGTACATGAAGCATTGGAAGATGTTGATGATAATGTTGATAAGTGTTGTGTTCTATGCACACATTTGAGATGGTTTTTGTTGCATGGTTTTAAGTTAAAACCATTGAAGTACAGGTTATCCCAATCAATGTCATACAGTGAATACACTGTAGGCCTGAAGACAACAGAATTAGGATATTCACCTCCTGTGTATTAGGTTAACTCATTTCATGCCTGCAGATCCAAAGGCACAGTCCTTCTCCACATAGATCACTCAAGTTGTTCCTGTTGTGACGTGATGGTGCATGAACTAGCCGTGAGTTTACCGTAATCCTCTGGATGTCTGAGAAGTCTTTGAAACGATGATACATCAGCCAGAGGTTTAGCCATCTTATTAATCCCTTTGGTTCCTGTGTGTGTGTGTGTGTGTGTGTGTGTGTGTGTGTGTGTGTGTGTGTGTGTGTGTGTGTGTGTGTGTGTGTGTGTGTGTGTGTGTGTGTGTGTGTGTGTGTGTGTGTGTGCGCGCATGTTTCCTTTACCTACCTAAGATACAACAGAAGGTCACAGTCAAGCTTATTAGTGACAGTATGCAGATGGATTTAAATACAAGCACTTAGAGCACACTTATGATCCAGCATGGTGAACCAACTCCAACGTTAAGCTGCATCAGGGTCATATGATTGACTAGATATTTTTCCTGGATATTACAAGTACCTCATCCAGCCCATAGCTACGGACTCTAATTAACCCAGGATAGAGTATCTTCTCTGCCCACCCATTTAACAGCAGCTTTTACATGTGTTCTAGTACAACCGGTCTTGCATGAATGGGGGAAGTAAAGCAGTAATCAACTCCTGCACAACATTATGAATGGCTGTTTTCATGAGTGGTTTGAATGTATCACTGGCAGATACAGTATGACCTTGCTGAGGCAATGCAGAGTGACAGCAATAAGGCACGATTAGTCATACACCAAAAACACAGAGGTCAAACTTTCTCTGGCTTTAGGGGCCATACTTGTAGCTCAACTTATTTCTCCCCTCAGAAGCTAGCGTGACTGTACTTTTGCTTGGCCTTCAACCTCGAGATCTCTCTCTCTCACTCTCTCTCTCTGAAAAAAATGTCTATTTTCCCACTGTTTTCCACTAGGTTGGCTTGGTTCTTCCCACAGTGGCCAGAGAATTACAGTGACATGGCCCTGGTTCTGAGTTCACTAATACACTGAGGACTGTCTGTCTGTCTATTTTTCCCCTTCATTTCCTCTCTCCAGATTTAGATCAATATTTGAGGACTAGGGTGGGGAGGTATGGAGAAGGTCTCGCTAGCAGTATTTATCCCTGGGTCTCTACAGGGAGCACCAGGACAGAATGTACTGTACATCAGACCTGGGTTCAAATAATATTCAGAATCCTACCTTTAGTGTTTGATTTAGGCCAGCGTTTCCCAAGGGGTGCATGTTTAGGTTTTTGCCCTAACACTCCACAGCTGATTCAAATAATCAAAGCTTGATTATGAGGTCATTATTTGAATCAGCTGTGTAGTGCTAGCGGAAAAAACGAAATGTGCACCCCTTGGGGTCCCCAGGACCAAGTTTTGGAAACACTGCTTTAGACTGTCTGGAGAACTACATGGGCAGAGTTTGCGATTATTTCATTGTTTCCATTGCTCCACATAAACTCAGTCAAGCCCTGATAAAGTATCTGAAATGAATTAAAATAGTACTTGAACCCAGGTCTGCTGTACTGTGCAGTATGTTGTGTCCAAGCTAGGCTAGAGGGGACCAGTGGAGCACCAGGCTCGGAGGCTAAGCCCAGACTGCACAGAAAGCACCAGACACTAAATCAATGTTCTTATTGCCGATCTCCACAACATGGTCTAGGGAGATTTGATGAATTTAGACAGTATTTGTTCAAGGCCTCTCACGCAAGCATGTATGCACATACCACAGCAGTTTTATATAGTTTCTTCTTCATCCCTCCTTCAAGCATTGTCTATTGCTCTCTCTCTCTATATATATATCACCTCATGTGATTTCATAAAATTAATTGTTCCATAGTGCTGTCTTTAAAAAACTAAATAGAGTATGGTCATATTGACTCAATTAAACCCATGTAGCATGGTAGAAAACAAATTACTTTAGTGGAAAAAATTATTATGTTTCTAAATATTAGCACAGGGCTAATTTAGCGTATGGTCTTCACAGTAAAGGTTTCTTTCATCTACAAATGGAAGCATATTTGACATATTTGTTTTATCAATAATAGATTTTACAGTTCATTCGTTTTGTGGATTTTGTAATAGATGTGAATTTAGCAGAATAGTATGGTAGTACTGTGCAGTTATGTGTTGAGGTTGTTTATAGGAACATCAGTGTGTCTGATGTGATACTATTTAATATCCCATCAAAAATGTCATCATATCATTTTACAGCACCATGAAACAACATAGGGGTTATTTGCTAAAAGGTTCCAAGTTAACTCCATGTGGATCTGTCTCTGCAAGATGAAAGCCCTGGGTAGATACAGTAATTGACGTAAGGTTTCCTACAGTATCCTCCGTCTATAGCTCCAGTGTCTGTACTTTAATGTACTGTACTGTGTGAGGGCTCTGCTGTGGGGAGCCCGTGGCAGAAGTTATGCCTTATGGCTGGTTGAGGAGAAGCTCTGTGAGGCCCTCTGTGGCAGTTGGCCTTCTGTCTGTCTGTCTGTCAGAGCAGAGTATGTTGCCTCCTCTGTTCTCTTCTCTTTCCTCTCTCATCTCCTCCCTCTCTCCTCTCCTTCATCTTGCCTCTCCTCCTTCTTCTTCTCCCCATCTCCTCTCCCTCTCCGCTCCCTCTCCGCTCCCTCTCCGCTCCTCTTTCTCCTCTCCTCTAAACAGTGTCCTCGTCCTCTGGTGGGTTACGGACGAGTCGCCACAGAATGCCTAATGCACTAACAAAGACAATGACACTCAGAGGGTGGGAGCGATTAATCCACTTAGACTTTTGCTGTGTGCATTTCCACGATTACAAGGACGGGTCCAATTCTATTAACTGTGAGATTGTGGTTGTAGCAGGGAGTAGAGAGGTAGACCGTGGGTGCAGATGGTCGATTAACATTCTTAACCAGAGGCAGGGCGTTTGTGTGTACTGTAAAATATGCCCACCATTACAAAAGTAGATGAAGACAATCTCCTCTCGTGAAAATTACTACAGTTACGGTAGTCGCTGGAAGTGGCAGTGAGTAGCCGTGAGTATGCGACATCCGCTCAGCATGAAAATAATCCCAATCTTACTGCACCATTCAACCATTAACCTGTTAGGGCTAGGGGGCAGCATTGACACGGCTGGATAAAAAACATACCCGATTTAATCTGGTTACCACTCCTACTCAGTAACTAGAATATGCATATACTTATTACATATGGATAGAAAACACCCTAAATTTTCTAAAACTGTTTGAATGGTGTCTGTGAGTATAACAGAACTCAAATGGCAGGTCAAAACCTGAGAGATTCCTTTACAGGAAGTGGCCTGTCTGACCATTTCTGGAACTTCTTTGCCATCTCTATCATTTACTAAGGATCTCTGCTCTAACGTGACACTTCCCACGTCTTCCATAGGCTCTCAGAGCCCGGGAAAAAACAGAATGTCGTCATTCCAGCCCCAGGCTGAAACACATTATCGCCTTTCTCAAGTGGCCCATCAAGAGACACTAGCTTATGCGCGTGACCCCGACCGCCCCCGCCTTTGGGATTTTTTCCTCTGTTTGCCGAAAAGGAGATTCCCTGTCGGAATATTATCGCTTTTCTACGAGAAAAATGACGTAAAAATTGATTTTAAACAGCGGTTGACATGCTTCGACGTACGGCAATGGAATACTTTGAATTTTATTGTCAGGAATTGCGCCAAGCGCGTGACACTTCTTTACTATTTCGGATAGTGTCTGGAACGCACGAACAAAACGCCGCTATTCGGATATAACGATGGATTATTTTGGACCAAACCAACATTTGTTATTGAAGTAGCTGTCCTGGGTGTGCATTCTGACAAAGACAACAAAAGGTAATGACATTTTTATAATAGTAAATATGATTATGGTGAGTGCTAAACTTGCCGGGTGTCTAAATAGCGAGCCCGTGATGCCTGGGCTATGTACTTAGAATATTGCAAAATGTGCTTTCACCAAAAAGCTATTTTAAAATCGGACATATCGAGTGCATAGAGGAGGTCTGTATCTATAATTCTTAAAATAATTGTTATGCTTTTTGTGAACGTTT